>NC_057849.1:265317058-265620088 GCF_015237465.2 Chelonia mydas
CTGATGAATTAGTGCCTGTTGTCAAAGGTTTAGAAACTGATAGTATGAAACTTCTGGAAACTGTCATTGTGAAAAAATATTGTATGTTAACAAAATGAGCAGAATAGTGGAAAGAGTAAACAAATACTAAGTGAATATTCCGCACAATAATCAGTAAACTATCCAAGAAAAGGACTATAAAGTGGAGTAGGTAAAAAAGTAAGAATTGATTTTTTTAATTTTGCTCATGTAATATGTTGTGCGTCCATTTTTCATTAACTTCTTTATCTGTGATGCATTTAATTCTGCCAATAACTTAATCCAAAAAATGTTAGAAACTCAAAAATATACTTTTATAATTTTTTCTTTACTGTTATAGAGCATAATTTGATTATTTTTGTTTCATGTGCAAAAATATTTGAGAAATAACTGACCTTCTACAGAACAATAGGGGTATAAAATACCTTTTTAGGGTATGAGATAAATATTTCCTTAATTAAATGTACATGTCTGCTATTGAAATGAGGTTTAGAAAGCTAAATATTCTCTCACTGACTTTGTAGATATGAAGGCACAGAGAGAGACAGTGCATGAAGAAAATTAATTTGCTGTGGTATGGTAGTTTTGGCCTCACTTTAGACATTAAAGATGTCTAGTGTGTCCATCTGTGAAATTAAAATAATCACATCTGATCACTTTAGTAAATGAGATTGAAATAATTCCTTGTTTTTTTAAAAAAATCAGTGTTCTTATACTGGACTGCACAGGCTGAAGACCCATAACAATGTGTCCCCTTTATATACATTCTTCTGTAGATGATAGTTTTAATCCAGCAGAGTGTAATATTTTTCAGTTCACTGCTTAGTATGCAATATGATTTGCATCATGATTACTGAAAATTGAAAGGGTTGATTTAACTTGTTTAGTCAAGGCTCTGTCTTTTAGAGCAAGTCTGCTAAACAGCGTTCTTGGACTGAAGATTTGTGCCTGGCAGTGTGGTTCCCCTCTCTCCCCGCTCCCTTCCTTTTTCTACAAGTCAATGGGAAAACTCATTTATAAGCCAGCCCTGGTGGCCCTGGCAAATCTTTTTTGTACCAAGTCAGAATAGGTTTGTGTTTCTCAGTCCCACACTGATTTTGGAGCTGAATCAACTTCAGAAACTATTAGTTCTTTTGAAGTAAGGAGTACCCAATTTGAACATTTCTTGGCTCTATTGGCAAGAAAATTATATTGGCTATAGCGAAAGGAATGCATTTTGCTCTGTTTTGCCATCCAGGAAAAACTGTCTGAAAGTGCCATTGTACATGAAATTTACAATAAATAAAAGGAAAGGTGCAGAGAAGTAAATTAGCAAGTGGCCATTTTGTGACGTTCCCCTGGTGTTATCCGGACCAGTGATCTGCTAGGTCACTCCAATCCTTGATTCTGGGAGCCAGCCTTACCCTGCTCTGCTGTGAGAACCCCCACTCCTGGGCTGTTCATGCACAGCCTCTGGCATGTAAGCTGCTCCTTGGATTGTGCAACCGAATGAGACTAGCCAATATTTGCGGTCCCAGACACAACCCTAGGAACCTCTGTCTTGCAGTGTACAGTTATGCCTGCTGGACGCTGCAAGCTTATATTAGTTAGTCAATTTAACAAAGAAATTGATATGTACCAGGCTTGTTATCCCAAGGGGGGTCTCTGACAGCTTCAAACCAAATGCACTGCTTCAGGTAGAATAAACAAAGAAATTTATTAACTATGAAAGATAGATTTTAAATAATTATAAGTCAAAGCACAATAAGTTGGATGTGGTCAAATGAAATAAAAGTAAAACGCATTCTAAGCTGATCTTAACACTTCCAGTGCCCTCACAAACTTAGATGCTTCTCACCATAGGCTGGCTGGTTGCCCTTCAGCCAGGCTCGCCCCTTTGATCAGCGCTTCAGTTGCTTGGTGGTGGTGTCTGTAGATGGAGGTGGAAGAGAGAGGAAGAGCATGGCAAATGTCTCTCCCTTTTATCATGTTATTTCTTCCCTTTTGGCTTTGCCCCCTTCTCCTTGCAGAGTTAGGTGAGCATTACCTCATCGCAGTCCCAAACTGACCAAAGGAAGGGGGGTGACTCACTCGAGAGTCCAACAGATCCTTTGTTGTTGACTAGGCCTGTGTCCTTTGTTCCTGTGAGGCTGGCCTGGGTTTGTCCCATACATGCCCTGATGAGGTGTGAACTGCCCCTCTGCTCTTGGAGAGTTTTTGCCTGGGGTTGCTTTAAGCCATGAGGACACATTCTCAGCCTCATAACTATATACATGAAATTACAACCTGTAACATTACTATAACATCGATTACTATAACAACAATGCTCAGTGCATCATGACCCTTCCGAAGACACCCAACATGACTAACTTAGCATTGGATGCCACACAATCGTATTATAAGGATGAACATGGGGGTGCAGAGTGTTCCCCTGAGGTACAGAATGTCACATATAAATAATGCTGTTTTCCGCCCCTCATTCCCCAAAACACTGGTAATAAGAATAGAGTGGAGAAAGAGTTGTTCCAGGGAGCACCTACCTCATTAAAGGGATTCATGCTGTAGAACTGCAACATGAGGGTAAAATTCCCCTCCCCTTTCTTAGGGTACTTGTCCCCTTCCCAGTTGTAGCTTGTGCAGTGTAATTATTTCAGCACTATGGCTTAGGTAATGTTCATGATAGCAGTACATGGAAGGCCGAACACTACTTTTTTAATAAGTTGTCTGGTGGTCTCCTCCCCACTGTTACCTCTACAGGTCTCTACCATAGGCAGCTGACTGACATCCGTCTTAATAGGTTGCCCTGCTATTCATAGAACATATGTGCTCCAGAAGGCACACATTTTCAGCTGGACAGATCCCTTAATAAGTGAAGTGCTCTCAGCAATATTTTGCAAAGTCTGTGCTGTATTTAGATGGGAGGGACAGCTCTTATTTTATTTGATGATTAAAATTAGATTATTCACATAAAATAATTTTCCACATGTGGTGAAATAATTTCCCTGGAGACAAATTATATTAATATAATATATTAAATTATCAGGTAAAACTGTTTTGTCAAGAGTCTAATTTATAACAGTCTTTATCTTAAATTTTCTCCTTTAGTACCATGATTTGGACTTAGTGAGAATTAGGGCAGTGCAGCATTAAAACATCTTAACTTTTGAAATGACTACTCAAATAATCAAATCATAAAATGAACATCTTATTCTATAAAAGTTGTGGAACAAATAGTATTGCTGAATATTTGGAAATACTGGACTGTTTTTAAGTAATGCTGACAAATCATAGTCTGCTTTTTAAAAAATAAATTTCAGTAATATTAAAGTTTCATAAATATTGAACTGTTTAGTGTAATTATATAAATACATTATTTAGTTCTTTATTCCTTGTGGGGAACATTAGATCACAGGAATTTACAATAGGGTGACCAGGTATCCGGCTTTTGACCGGAACACCCTGTCAAAAAGGAATCCTGGCGGCTCCAGTCAGCACCGCTGACCAGGTAGTTGACTATCCAGTTGGCGGTGTCGCGCAGGGGGGCTGGCAGGCTTGTTGCTAGCCTCCATGCTGTGTGGCTCCCAAGAAGCAGCTGGCATCTCCTCCCTCTGGCTCCTGCGCGTAGCAGCAGGCAGGGGGCTCCGCACGCTGCCCCTGCCCCAAGCGCCGCCCCCACAGCTCCCACTGGCCAGGAACCCTGCGGACAGGGCAGCGCGCAGAGCTGCCTGGCCCCGCCTCCACATAGGAGCTGGAGGAGGGACATTCCGGGGCTTCTGGGAGCTGCTTGAGGTAAGCACTGCCCAGAGCCTGCACCTCTGAACAACCCCCTGCCCCAGCTCTGATCCCCCTCCTGCACTCCAAACCCCTCATCCCCAGCTCCACCTCAGAGCCCACACTCCCAGCCAGAGCCCTCACCCCTTCTCGTATTCCAACCCACTGCCTCAGCCTGGAGCCCCCTCCCGCACTCTGAACTCCTCCTTTCTGGCCCCACCACAGAGCTGGCACCCCCAGCTGGAGCCATCACCCCCTCCTGCACCCCAGCCCTCTGAGCCAGCCCGGTGAAAATGAGTGAGTGAGTGAGGGTGGGGAAAGCGAGCAATGCGGGGCAGGAGGATGGAGTGAGAGGGGTCTTGGAGGAGAGGTGGGGCGGGGCAGGGCAGGGCAGGGAGCGGGGCAAGGGTGTTTGGTTTTGTGCAAGTAGAAAGTTGGCAACCCTAATTTACCATCTCATTTGCTGACACTTTCACTGATGATGAAACTAGACAAGAAAAACTTAAACCTCTCTCAAGAGAAGAGCAACATAATATTTTAAATGTGGACCCCTTCCTTCCTTGAGACAGAAAAATTGGTAAGTCTTGGTGATGTGAAACCCAGGATTTCTCTTCCACACTTATTTTTAGTTCTCATAATATTCTATTTGCTCTCTGCTGCAGTGAAAATGTTTAACCTTATATATCTTGACTATGTAAATCCAAGTGTAGAAGAGGCAGTATTGTCAATCCCAGCTGTTCAGAACCCATGAATCAGACTTTTACAAATAAATTTTGGGTGGTTATTATTTGTCTTCTGGTTTTTGAGCCTGTGGGACTCAAACCTAAGTAAACCATAATTAAAGGCTTCAAGAACTGGGGCTTTAAGAAAAGCTCCAAATATTTCAAGATTGGTAATAAAATTGAGGGAGTTGACAATATTATAACCCCCACCCCCCCTTGTCAAATTGTAGAGTTACAGTACCTGTCCAATTATCCTATGTCCCACAGTATAAAAAATCTAACCAATAAAAGGGAGAGATGGGGCTGCTAACTTGGGAAGGTGTTGCTCCTCCTTGTTGGTTGTTCTCTTGATTGGGTTACAGGGATGTGGATGCGTTCCTCGCCTTCTTGCTGTTGCCCTGCTTGTGTTTATCTTGTTGAAGGGGAGAATGGAAGTGGTGATACTCAAAGAGCAAATTTCTTTGCTATAACTTCCAGATTATTTTAAGTTTTTGGAAGCAAGGGCCTGTTTTACACTCTCATCACTAATTGCTGCCTTCTGCTACCTCTTCTGTCAGCAGGGAATGGGATTTCCTCCTCCATCTAGGAAGAAAAGAAGTGAATTAGATGGTAGCCCAAAACAAATAAAAATAATATATGCCAGGGTTGGTCTCTACTCAACAGGACCCTCACTTGTTTTTCCAAAATAGAGTCTGATACCAACAATCTTCAGAGCCATTCTCCAAAGATAGTATCTTAAGGTGGCTGGATGATAGAGATGACTGGTGATATGGACATATTCCTGCCTGTAGGATATTTGCATGAATTTGGACCAAGTTGTCAATGACCAATAATTTTTTTTTCCATTTGATAGCCTATGTGAAATAAAGCAGTTATAAGTAGGCAAGTGTCTGCATTTCAGAAACCACAGCGTCAGTTGCCACCTTTGTTCTAATAAGAGGTGAAGGATTGATCAAACTTGGAATATAAATTAACCTCTAAAAGTTAAGAGAGTTCTTCCTGCTCTTTGCAAAGACACATTACTGGGGCAGTGTTGGGAAATCTTCAATGTGGCTACCCATGTCTTATCTGTCTTGGATAACAAGTCGATTACACTTGAATGCAATGTCTTCTTACATACCTTAGTCACCTTCTCTACCTTCTTTGTCATGTTTGCTTGGCGTGATGGTTCTTCACCTACCCGGACTTGTCATCTCACTACCCCTTGCCACCAATGTGTCAGGGAGTCCTTCTTGTGCTTAGCTGAGTGTCAGCTTCCTTATACCACCAGCCTGTTTAGATACTTAAGCACTCTCCTCTGGGTTATGCCAGCCCTTACTTTGACTTGTAGGTTAGCAATAGATGCAGTTCAGTCCCTGAGTCCCTTTGAAGTGTTCTCCTGTGATATCCAGCTCTTGACACTGACTACTCACAGAAATGCAGGTGTGCTGTCCACAGAGGAACAGTATACATACCAGCTTGTAACATTCAGCTCAGGACCAGCACTTTGCTTAATACCACAGCACTGAGATATATTTATAGTGAAATCAAGAATAAGTTTATTATCAAAGTCTTAGAGATTTAGGAGATAATGAGTAAGAATACTAGAAAAAATGGTTCTATGTAAACAAAATCATAACATACCTTCTAGAGACTAAATTTAACTATCAGGTTAACTATCTTTAACCTCCTGTCTAAAGAAGTTTCTCACTCAGTCTTTTGCAGTGTTTTCAACGGAGCTTATCTGAGATCCCATTTTCATTAATGTAAATATATTGTCCATTTCCTTCCCAGGTGCAGGACGTACCTCCTACATACACCCCTAAGATCATTGTCTGTACTCAGAGACAGGATAACTATCCCTGGGTTGTTTTTCCAGTGTACTGCCTCCCTGTTGACTTCACATCTCTTTGTTAACATTTGACTTTGTGTATGAATGGGCATTCACTGAGTTACTTTGAAACGCTTAATTTGCATGCCCACAGAGAGAGACATTTCTTATTGCCAGTCTGGAGGAAAACCTGTTTTTCTTGTCTGTTGGTGACTAATGCCTTGACACATTCTTTATTTTCTGTATATACGCAGGAGGGTTAGCTCAGTGGTTCGAGCATGGCCTGTTAAACCCAGGGTTGTGAGTTCAATCCTTGAGGGGGCCATTTAGGGGTCTGGGGCAAAAATGGGGGATTGGTCCTGCTTTGAGCAAGGAGTTGGACTAGATGACCTCCTGAGGTCCTTTCCAACCCTGATATTCTATGATTCTATTCTATAACTCCTTACATAGTATCTGTACATAGATTTCACAATATTGATGACCCCAGCTTTCATTTAAGACCTCACATGACATTCTTTGGTGAGCCCCAAATATACATACCACTATCGAGATATTCCTGTATCCCTCTTGTTAGTAGGTATTAAAAGGTTCCTAAGTAACATTTGTTAACACAAATATTTGGTTTGCACTGCTTGCTGAAGTTAGTCACAGGTATATTACAAAGTATATATGAAGTTTTATGGAAAAAAGAAAGTCCTGCAAAACACAACTTATTTTTTTGATGACATATTCAAAATAACTATCATCCTTACTATTCAAGGGTTACAGTAAATGTCTTGGTCAAGTTAATTACAGGAGTTTTATAATATTGTAGCTTTTTTTTTTATTTTTTTTTTTTTTTATAAAAGACTACAAAGAGTATTCCACATATAATACTAAGCTCCTCACAGACAGGCTGCTACCCTAATTATATTAAGTAGAAACACTACACTTGCCACTGTAGTTCAGACTCTTGGCTGGTATGTAATTTCTTCATGCCACTTTGCTGAGGTCATTTATATTTAAACCATTTGTTCTAGGTATATGTGATATTTGGTTTTGCAGAACAGTTTTCTTTTATCACAATAATATGTTAGGCTTAAGAATTAACATAGACTTCTTTTTTTTTGAATAGTTACAAAGGAAATACATAAACTGTTCTCGTTTTTTCTGTTAACCTAGAATATTTGATTGGGAAGAATGTAATGTTTGAAGACCTTTTTGTTCTACCCCATTTCCTACAGCATATTATACTAATAGCTTTATTCCTTATGTGGGTAGAAGGCCTGTATCTTCCCTGTGAGCTAAGAGAAGAATGTAAACCTAAATGGTCAGAATCTCATCAGGGGACTTTTGTCATAAAACAGACAGTGTGGCATCACTGACAGATGGTATATACAACTGAACAATCAAATAGTTAAAAACTTTCTTACCTGTAACCTGAGGTAGCTTTCTCTTTATGAGGGATTTACAGGTTTCTAACAAGTCATTTGAGCCTAAATGTTGTTACCTCACTTCTGTTCAATGGCTGTGTGTAATAAATTGATGCTTTCTGTCCTTTTGCTAGAGAAATGGGTGTCCACATCACCAAAAAAGGCTGTTATAGTTGACACTCATTGACCCTCTGTTTGCAGTCTCAGTGGCAAGACAAAGGATTAAATGGTCGTGAAGCTGAAAATTAATATTACCCTTCAAGTTGATGCTTCCATGTTCGGGGTCTAATGGGGTGCGAGACAATATGGGGAAATTTGTTCTCCCCATGTCTGTACTGTAATTGAGTAGATAAATAGAAAGTATCCAAATGGAAAACTTTAACCACAAGAAGAATTGGGAGAACACCTTTCAGAAGCATTAAATTCACTGGGGAGAAGCAGGGTAATACACAGGGGTACGGATGATAGTTTTTGCAGTCTGATCCTAAATTAACCAATATTTTTAGATACAAGTTTAACTCAGCTTCACAGATATTTGTATTTGACTGCATAAACTGAATTGGTTCTGTTGTGACTTCAGGGTGTGTGTGTGTGTGTGTGTGTGTGTGTGTGTGTGTGTGTGTGTGTGTGTGTGTGTGTGTGTGTGTGTGTGTGTGTGTGTGTGTGTGTAGGGGGGTAGGGCTAGGGTTGAGCACACCCATTAATAAATTGAGGATTGTTACAATAGTTCAGATTATTTTTTTGATACTCAAGTAACACAAATTATCAGGAAACTCCAAAGAAAATGAGAACTTTACTTTTAAAGGATTTGATTGTAAATATTTTTACTTTGATCCTTATGCATCCCTTCAGTTTTGCTTCAAACTGTTTGACTTGACTTAAGCCTGGGAACTTCATAAAATTAACAGCTTTCTTATGCACTTCACAATGCAGCAGTCGAAGTTAAAAATAGACTTTCATAAAGATCAGTCCCTTTTTTTTGTCAGTTTTCGCCTCTTATTATAAACTGAAAAGGAGGACTTGTGGCACCTTAGAGACTAACCAATTTATTTGAACATGAGCTTTCGTGAGCTACAGCTCACTTCATCGGATACATACTGTGGAAATCGCAGAAGACATTATATACACAGACACCATGAAACAATACCTCCTCCCACCCCACTCTCCTGCTGGTAATAGCTTATCTAAAGTGATCATCAAGTTGGGCCATTTCCAGCACAAATCCAGGTTTTCTCACCCTCCGCCCCCCCACAAACAAACTCACTCTCTTGCTGGTAATAGCCCATCCAAAGTGACCACTGTCTTCACAATGCGTATGATAATCAAGGTGGGCCATTTCCTGCAGAAATCCAGGTTCTCCCACCCCCTCACCCCCCTCCAAAAACCACACACACAAACTCACTCTCCTGCTGGTAATAGCCTATCCAAAGTGACCACTCTCCTTACAACCTGCATGAAAATCAAAGTGGGCCATTTCCAGCACAAATCCAGGTTTTCTCACTCCCCCACCCCCATACTCACACAAACTCACTCTCCTGCTGGTAATAGCTCATCCGAAGTGACCACTCCCCCTACAATGTGCATGATAATCAAGGTGGGCCATTTCCAGCACAAATCCAGTGGCCCACCTTGATTGTCATGCACAGTGTGGGGAGAGTGGTCAGTTTGGATGAGCTATTGCCAGCAGGAGAGTGAGTTTGTGGGGGGGGGGGGGGGGGGTGAGAAAACCTGGATTTGTGCTGGAAATGGCCCACCTTGATTATCATGCACATTGTAGGGGGAGTGGTCACTTCGGATGAGCTATTACCAGCAGGAGAGTGAGTTTGTGTGAGAACCTGGATTTGTGCTGGAAATGGCCCACTTTGATTATCATGCACATTGTAGGGGGAGTGATCACTTTGGATAGGCTATTACCAGCAGGAGAGTGAGTTTGTGTGTGTGGTTTTTGGAGGGGGGTGAGGGGGTGAGAGAACCTGGATTTCTGCAGGAAATGGCCCACCTTGATTATCATACGCATTGTGAAGACAGTGGTCACTTTGGATGGGCTATTACCAGCAAGCGAGTGAGTTTGTTTGTGGGGGGGCGGAGGGTGAGAAAACCTGGATTTGTGCTGGAAATGGCCCAACTTGATGATCACTTTAGATAAGCTATTACCAGCAGGAGAGTGGGGTGGGAGGAGGTATTGTTTCATGGTGTCTGTGTATATAATGTCTTCTGCGATTTCCACAGTATGTATCCGATGAAGTGAGCTGTAGCTCACGAAAGCTCATGCTCAAATAAATTGGTTAGTCTCTAAGGTGCCACAAGTCCTCCTTTTCTTTTTGCGAATACAGACTAACACGGCTGTTACTCTGAAACCTGTTATTATAAACTGTTCTTTTTGAATGTTGGTTTAGTTTCTAAATAAATCCAAAGCTGATGTTTCAACAAACCTTTAGTATAGTTTACAACGAGATTTGAATCATAGCTAGAAGTGGAGAAAATCAAAAATATGATTGGAATAATCTGGACTCCTAAAATTGTACAGCAAATAACTTTTCATATGCTTTTTAGTGGGATTCTCAATAAATTACTATGTTTTAGATTTAATTTTTAAATGTTTGTCATCCTGCTCACTGTCTTCATAGTTAGACATTGTATATTTTTTACTCCTATCCTGAGTGAAGGTAACATGCTTTTACCTTTTACCTTACCGTAGGTACCTACTACGGTGACCAGACAGCAAGTGTGAAAAATCAGGAAAGGGGATGGGTGTAATAGGAGCTTATATAAGAAAAAGACCCAAAAATTGGAACTGTCCCTATAAAATCAGGACATCTGATCACTGTAGTGCAGGGGTGGTCAAACTTTTTGGCTCGAGGGCCACATTGGGCTGCAAAACTGTATGGAGGTTTGGGCAGGGAAGGCTGTGCCCCCCAAACAGCCTGGCCCCTGGGCCCTCCCATTTCCTGCCCCCTGACTGTCCCACTCAGAACCCCCGACCCATCCAAACCCCCCTGCTCCCTGTCCCCTCCTGGGACCCCCCGCCCCAAACCGCCCCGCCCGGGATCTCACCCTCTATCCAACCCCCCTGTCCCCTGACTGCCCCGACCTATCCACACCCCCGCCCCCTGACAGGTCCCCTGGGACTCCCATGCCCTATCCAACCTCTCCCACCCCTTCCCCGACCGCTGACCACCCCAGAACCTCCGTCCCATCCAACCGCCTCCTGTCCCCTCACTGCCCCTTTGGATCCCCTGCCCCTAACTGCCCCCTGGGACCCCCTACCTAATCCGCTGCACCGCTGCCTATGTGCATGCCGCCACCGCCACTGCCCCCTTACCATGCTGCTCAGAGCGGCAGGAGCTCGCAGCCCTGCTGCCCGTGTGGCGGCGTGGCTGTGTGGGAGGGGGAACAGCGGGGGAGGGGCCAGGGCGAGCCTCCTGGGCCAGGAGCTCAGGGGCTGGGCGGGATGGTCCCGCGGGCCGTGGTTTGCCCACCTCTGCCCTAGTGCCTGCACACTTTTCACCTGGGATATATGAGTAAAAGTATTTATTTAAATACAATGTGATGTATGTGTATGATAGCTGTATTAAGTACTATGCTGGATTATGACTGCTTGATTTGATCTGAAAATTAGCAAGTTTATAGTAGCTTAGACTTTTTGATATGAAGATCATTTTTTCTAAGAATTTGTATCTTGTTGGAAGAAGCAGATGAATTCTAGTTTATAATTTTGTAAAAGAACAATCTGGAAAACATCAAATATGTAACACTTGACTTACGGAAAATAGATTCTTTCTTTCTGAGAATCTTTTCTGTGTATGGTACCTTTCCATGGTAGTATAATATCATTAAATAATCTCTTCATAAACCATGTGCCCTCAAACCTAAGTGATACGCAATACATAAGGACACTTTTATGGTGCTGTGGACCCAAGCTTATTTATCGTGCTACATAGAATGGCTGTCATACTGATCTCGCCATGCAGTGGTGGATTAGCTGCTGGGCCAATGGAGCCCTTGCCCGTGGCCCTGGCCAATTGGAGGCCCCCAGAAAAATGGGCGCCCCTGCATCCCGACCCACTCTGCCAGGTGCTCCTGCCGGGGAGCAGAGATTGGGCAAAGCCCCCACTCCCTGAACCCGCTCCCCGGCAGGAGCAGTGGGCAGAACGGGGCAAGCCCTCTTGTTCCTACCCACTCCCCGACAGCAGCACTGGGCGGGTGGAGCAGGGCAAGCCCCTGCTCCCCGGCCCCGCTCTCCAGCAGGACACTGGGTGGGGGGGAAAGAGGGAGACTGCAGGCAGAAGGGGTGGGGAGGGGCCCTCACTTGCTCTGGCCCAGGGCCCCCCCAGAAGTGTAATCTGCCTCTGTTGCCATGTGCCTGAGAAACTCAACTCTTTCTGTGATCTCTTAAATAAATAAATAAAATAAAGATAGATTAAATGAGTCTATTGGAGACACTAATAGGTTACTATTTTATTTTTAAGCATTTTGGACTTTTTAATGTTTCTTTATGGAACCAAGATTCAAACAGTTTGCAGCTTGATGAGAGAATTTGCAGATTGTCACTGCCTATACTGCGTTGGGCTACTCTAATTCTTTGTATAGAGAGGTGTGGCTTTTTATGGCAGGCTCCAGACCCTGATTCAGCAATTCACTTAAGTACCTGCTTAAATCAATTTCTGTTCAGCAAAACACTTAAACGCATGCTTCTCTGCCTCAGGGTTCTTAATCCATTGAAGTCAATTGAAAGATTCCCATTGACTTGAAGTGGGCTTTGGATCAGGCCACATGTTAATGACTTTTAAAGTGCTTTTCTTCATTTGTCATAATAGCAAGAATTAAACCACCTGGGCATTAGTTTAATCTTTAAAAATCTTATGTTAACTTCTAAGATTGTTAGAAAAATAAATCATAATAGATTTGATCATGGGAATGGGGTAAGAAAAGGGATGTTGGAAGCACTTCTCTCTCTTGATACTAGTGTTTTTGCTGAAATTAGAGCTTGATACTAGTGTTTTTGCTGAAATTAGAGCTAGACAAACTATATAGAGCAAACGATTTATTCAGTTAATACATTTCTCTATTCTTGAATTATTGACACACTCAGATTTAATTTATTCATTATTTGAAATTATTTGCCAAATAGTTTGTGAACAGATTTCATATTTGGATTGTGTGAAAAGTCTTCATCCCAACTATTGTTCCTAATGTGTGTGCTGTGTGATTGGTCACCTACACAAAATTAGTCATTTTGTTCCGTGATTGGATGGCTCCTAAATTTATAAAGCTTGCAAGATAATCATGCAAATAGGGGAAGCGGTAGACATGGTATATCTTGACTTTTAGTACAACTTTTAGTACTGTTTCGCATGACCTTCTCATAAACAAACTAGGAAATGCAACTGAGATGGAGCTACTATAAGGTGGATGCAAAATTGGTTGGAAAACTGTTCCCAGAGAGTAGTTATCAGTGGTTCACAGTCATGCTGGAAGGGCATAACGAGTGGGGTCCCTCAGGTATTAGTTCTGGGTGCAGTTCTGTACATTATCTTCATCAATGATTTAGATAATGGCATAGAGAGTACACTTACAAAGTTTGTGGATGATACCAAGCTGGGAGGAATCGCAAGTGCTTTGGAGGATTGGATTAAAATTCAAAATGATCTGGACAAACTGGAGAAATGGTCTGAAGTAAATAGGATGAACTTCAATAAGGACAAATGCAAAGTACTCCACTTATGAAGGAACAGTCAGTTGCACACACATAAAATGGTAAATGACAGCCTAGGAAGGAGTACTGTGGAAAGGGATCTGGGGGGTCATAGTGGACCACAAGCTAAATATGAGTCAACAGTGTAACAGTGTTGCAAAAAAAGTGAACATCATTCTGGGATGTATTAGCAGGAGTGTTGTAAGCAAGCCACGAGAAGTAATTATTCCACTCTACTCCACGGTGATTAGGCTGAGGAGTATTGTGTCCAATTCTGGGTGCCACATTTTAGGAAAGATGTGGACAAATTGGAGAAAGTCCAGAGGAGAGCTTCCCCGCCATAGCTACTGCTTCCCATAGAGGTGGTTTTATTATGCTGATGGGAGAGGTCTCTCCAGTCGGCACTGAGTGTCTTCACCAGACGCGTTACAGTGGCACAGCTGCACCAATGTAGCACTTCTAGTGTAGACTAGCCCTGAGATCGCTTTAAACTTTTTAAAAAGTATAACTGGATTAAAAAAAGAATTAGATAAATTCATGGAGGATAGTTCCATCCATGGCTATAAGCCAAGATGGTCAGGGATGCAACCCCATGCTTTGGGTGTCCCTAAGGCTATGACTGCCAGATGCTGGGACTGGATGACAGGGGATAGTTCATTCAGTAATTGCCTTATTCTGTTCATTCCCTCTGAAGCATCTGGCATTGGCTGCTTTCAGAAGACAGTATGCTGGGCTAGAAGGACCACTGGTTTGACCCAGTATGGCTGTTCTTATATTCTTATCATGGGTTAAACATTGAGAAAATGATCCAAAGATAAACTGTATACCTTTTAACTGCAAATCACAATGTATACATAACAAACAAAAATCCTTCCTGTTTCCTAAAATTCTACCACCAGTTCTTAAAAGGTTAAGTACCTATATTGTGCAACTGTTACCATATTTCTCTTCTAATCTTTTCTGAAGCCTGATAATACTAACACTGTAACAGATTTTTATTAATTTTTTTAAAATGTATTTGAACTGTTAGATGCTATTGCTCTGTAAACAAAAATGAGTGTGCGTGATCAGTGCTCTGAATGATGGAAGTCTGACATTTTAACATATCTTATAAGCCTGCCTGAGTCATTTTGTTTTGCTCAACTTTTTTCCCACAAAACTATTCTTTACTTAAAGAAACTGTTAGGCAGAATACAAAATAATTGGAAATAATACCAGGCCTGTCTATTTTAGCTTGAATAATATAAGCTGTATGAATTTTAAATTGGCCATTTCAGACTAAGGGGCTGAAAATAGATGAGAGATAATGGCTACCAAATAGCTTAAGGGACGACCCACATGTTGTGGATGAGGGAAACAAATAATTTAAAAATATATAGTCTGATACATGATTCAGATTTCCCTTAAGTTTTCCTAAGCAGGCAGAACTGAATTGCTAATTTATAAAGCATTTGACTTGTCTTTGAGGGTAATTTCAGCTGATAAAATACAGATTGATCAAGTAAAGGAGTATTTTTTCAGTGAAGTGCAGACCCAAGTTTGGAAATGGTACAGTCACATTACATCAGTAAACAGCATGCATGGAATTGACATTCATTCTGTGCAAGTGTTTTTCATTTGTTTTGTGATAACCACGCGCACATGAATCATTGCATTTGGCTTTCTTACAGCTGCTGAAAACTGTAGAAATGAAGTTGATGACTTGCCCACTGGGAATGAGCAAATCAGTTAGTTCAAGAGCTGCACTAAACTTTAGCTCATCACTGAGTTAAACCAGATTTTATTTTCAGGTTCAGATGGTTCTAGAAAAATCTCTCCCCATCCCCTAGTTCCTTACCATCTGGTCCCAGTGCCTGCCCTGTCCACCTTCTACCTTCTTGAAGATTGGGTAACTGAGCACATCAGTGTTCTGAGATGGAGAGCTGGTGGGCCAGGCATGGGAGGAAGCAAATCAGCCCTAGTGCCCCCGATGGGCACTGTTCCTCTGGACAAATGTCTGGGTGTCAAGGCACACTCTATGCTGTGTTCTGTGGAATCCTTTTCAGACCACAAGTTATGCTGATTTTTGGCTTCATTGTAAGTGGTTCACCAAAAGACAACACCAGTCTCTGAGCCATCAAAGTTTTGTGCCTTCTGGGGGCTAGCATTCCAGGGCTTGCTAATTGGGGAGCCAAAGAGCAATGCCATATTTAATGATAGAGCAGAGAAGGTACAAAATCTCATGATTCAATTAGTTGCTGTTGCCTGGGTTGAAAAGGAGTGGGGAATTAGGAGGCTCTCATCTCCCTCTGAAGACACTTACTGTGGTTGTATGTCTTCCCCATGAAGATCTTCTTCTCATTATGTGCATGAGAAAGTTGTAGGGAACAAGTGAGCTCTAGGCCTTCTGCTGGAAGAAGTTCCTGTCTCAGAGAGAGGAGAGTGGGACTCCTACTGATGAAGATCTTTATGGGAAGAGTAGTGGAAGACCTTTATAACTACAAACTAGATCAATTAGTGCTGTTTCCTTTACTGTCACATGCTCATCTCCTTAGGAATCTTTTCAAGAAGAATGCTCTCGTATGAAGACTGAACACTTTGCAGATATCTCTAATATTGTCAGAAACAAGACTTAGTTAAGAAAGAACATAGTACAGAATGTTGACATTGAAGTGAAAGGAGAGAATGGGATCTTAGGTTTTTAGTGACAGGAGGGACAAAGTTGTAACTCAGAAATGGTCCAAGTGGGTAAAAGGTGCTATAAAAATACCTTTTGTGGTTGGTGACCTGGAAAGTTTAGGGCTTGGACACTGGAAAATACCTCTTAATTGTTTTACTGCGGAGCTTCTTGAGTTTGGGCTACAGTCTAGTAAACTTCACTAGAAAAGAAAGGAGATAAACCATGGTCTTGTAGCTGAAACCACAGGCTTCAGAGTCACAACAACTAGATTCTGTTCCCAGTCCAGCCACAAACTTTTGGGTAACTTTGGAAAAGTCATTTTCACCTCTTTGTACATCAGTTTCCTCATTTGTAAACCTGGGGTTATAATACTTTATCTTTGCAAGGTTAAGGTGATCATGTAACATAGTAGGACAAAAAAAACAAAAAAACGTTTGCATGGATAATGAGCATCGAGTTACATTAGATAGAATTTAAAAAAATTAGAAGGGATACAAAACCTAATGTTTCAAAGCATAAGCCAATTCTTAAATTATAGCGGTCAGGAAGAAACTTGCCATGTGGGCATGATTGTCCACTTATAAGGGTCTTGCATTTTTCCATAAACCGTCTAGTATTGGCCACTGTTGGATACTTGAAACCAGTTTAGATGGACCACTGGTCTGAACTGGTATGTTGAGTCCGATGATTGTTTGTAATGTTATTTGAGATTCTCAGATGGGATGTGTGATAGAAGTGTGAAACATTTTTTATTATTTTTGTGGCAGTGATCTAATAAAAACATCTATTGCCAAATCACCCTTTCATAGGGAGTCATCAAAGTCAACATTTCAAAGTAAAAATATTCCCTGGTTATATGTTTATAATCTGATTAATAATAACAATTTGTTTCTTTCACCATAGTTTAAATATAAAGTATACAGCAGTTTACCTTGCCAGATTAGAGTTGGCATGGCCAAACTTCCCTCTGGTTTTTAATTCATCATTATGATGCTGGCTCAGAAGCTCAGTAACAAAGCAACATTTCAGATTATGTGGATTTATAAATGGGCTGTTTGGCAAGGAGGATACTAAATTAGGATTTTCATAGCCCTGGATGCTGTAATGCATGGGTTGTATTTTCCTATGTAATGAAACAGTTTTTATTAATTTAACACTGTTGTACCTTTGGTTCATAATGAAGTCTTTTTCCTGTCTAGGGATATAAGATTTCCCATTTCCGACTTTTTGTGTGGATAACTTCTTAAATTTAAATGGAATCTTAACTGCAGAGCTTTTCTCTTTTGTTTAATTTGCTCAGAACTACACCACATGTGCTTTATAGAAATACTATATTTTAGTTGACTCTAACTTCACCTAAATCACTGTGTACAAAGCAGCAGCATTCTATCAAAAACATATTTTGCATGTTCAGTGTTAAATCTGGAGATTGAAAGGAAGAGAAAGAAGCATAGAAAGATTTTAAAATAGTGCTACTTGTATTAACATAACTTGGCTAATTAATTTAATATTAAAAACATTAAAGCTTCTATACCATTTTTCTCAGACAATTCATAAAATAAATCATTTAAAGCAAGAATTCAAGTGTATACAAATGTATAATTTGTTTTGATCATGCAGTATTTTAATTTATGTATTTAATTTAATTTCGTTTTAATTTGGTAAATGAAGAGTCGCAATGGTGGGATTTTCAAAAGCTCCTAATGTTGGCCAAACTCTGCTCTCATTGAAGTCAATGGGAGTTTCATCGGTGACTTCAAGGAGATGATAGATCAACACTAGGTGCTTTTGAAAATTGCCCCTTAAAATATATTTTTTAATTTTTTTAATTACTAAATTTAGAAATGGGGAAAGGGACTTCTCTAAACACATTTTTTTAAGAAAATGTATTTACCTTTAATTCTGCTTCTTTGAAGATATTCTTTCATTCTTGGGTATTGTGTGCCCAGAGTAAGGTTTTTTGGGAACTGTAGCTTTTAGGCTTTGGCTAGGGGAATGGCAGTTGAGCACCAGCTAGTCCTGACCGTCTCCCATTCCAACTGCCTACAGTACCTCAATCTCTATTGGGACACCCCCTCCCCCCATCAATTCCTTTCTGCTTTTCCTTAAAGGTAGCTGTGCTGTGATACTCATTTTTGTTGACATGGTTTGGATTTCTAAATAGCTATTTCTAATAGAAGCAGGTTGTCATATATTGCTTCTAAAATGTAATCATGTTAACTGCTATAATTATAAACTACTGTGTTTTTATAGGGACTGAAATATTAACATACAGATTATTTAATAGCTATTACAGTATGTTTTTCTCTAGTTCATTATTACATCAGAACTGTGCTGATTTGAAATTCCCTAGTACTTATGTGTAAGGCTACGTTTTAGTAAAAGTCACTTACAGTAAACAAAATTCACGGCCTGTGACCTGTCCATGGGGGAGGGGGTTGAGGGAGGACAGCCCGGGTGCTGGCGGGGGGTGGGAGAGTAGCGGTTCACAGCCTAGGACCCCCACGGGTGCTGGGGTGGGGCCGGCAGGCTCCCTGCCTGGTTCCGCATCTTTCCTCCACAGTCGCAGCAGAGTTTGGGGTTGGGGCATGTGATGGGGTGAGGCGGGCTCTGGACGGCGCTTACCTGGAGGGCACCCGGGAGGCAATGACATCCCCCCTCGTCAATGGGAGCTGCGAAGCCAATGCTCTGGGCAGAGGCAGTGTGCAGAGCTGCCTGGCCACCCCGCCGCCTAGCAGCTGAGCGAAGGGGATGTCGCCGCTTACGGGGAGCCCCCTAGGTAAGCACCACTCAGAGCACCTCTCACTGCGTTCCGTGCCCCAACCCCCTGCCCCCTCCCACGGCCAACCCCTGCTGCTGCTGGGGTGGGGAGCGGGTGCGATGGCCCGAGACTGCCCCAGCTGCGGCTGATGACTTCTGTGACCTCTGTGACAAACCCACAGCCTTTCTTATACATTATGAGCTGCATAATTTATCGGTCTCTTAAACACAATAAAACTTGGAGATGTTATTGCATGAATTATAACATATATGGATCAATGAGTGCAGATTAGGACAGTTTCTAACTAGTTAAACTGACCTGTAATTGTCAGAATAAAATTGACAGTGTACATTTTGCTCATGAATAATCTGTGTAGTTTTGTTCACTTGAAAACTGCAAGCAACCATTAATTTGCATTGGAATTCCCTAATGTAAATTATCAAGTCTCTTTTATACTTGGTAAGGCTTCAATAACAACTGATCAGGGTACTTTGTGTTGTGACTGGCTCTCTCTGTGGAGATTAAAATGGGTTTAATAATTGCCTAACTGATTAATTTAGAGAATTCATTTATAGTTTGTTATAGTTTATACTGGAGATGTTTTGAGACGTTACAGTGAAAACAACACATTTTTACTCTAATTTTAGTTGGAGAGAAGACACTGTATGCTTATCAGATGCACTAACAGTCACTGAATTTTCACATGCTTATATACTTAAGAAAATGGATGAACCAATAAGAGAGATCTTTTCCTGTTCAAACAATGTTTTGCATCTCATCCTAGTGAACCCCCTAGTTTTACTTCCTGTTCATTAGTTGCACTGATTCATCACCCTTGTTTTCTGGGTCCTGACTCCACCAGTTCAGGATAGATGAACTGCTTCTCTTCCAAATGTAGATTAGGCAGGATAGTCCCCAATGAGAAGCTCTCATATTGGTGTTCTTCAATTCTCTGAGCACTGTTACCATGCATTGCCTTTCCTAAGTCTTTCATATGCCTTCCTGGGAGGAAGCATTCTACTCTTTATTTTGGGTAGTGATCTCCTATGTATGTATGTATGTATTTCTACTGGCCTTGCATTGTGGTGTTGTCTTTTGGTTTGGGGGTAT
This sequence comes from Chelonia mydas, assembly GCF_015237465.2. Classification (NCBI taxonomy): domain Eukaryota; kingdom Metazoa; phylum Chordata; order Testudines; family Cheloniidae; genus Chelonia; species Chelonia mydas. Next base: position 265,336,996 of record NC_057849.1, read on the forward strand.
TTTTTTGGCCAGAGCTCTCACTTTCAGCATTTCTTCAGAGAAAAAAAAAATAAAGGAAGGGCAGAAAGTGAACTGTTTGTGGTAACATTATTTAATCCCCATGGGCAGGCCTCTATTTCTCTTCTCGCAATGTAGCCTCAGGTCCATTACTTACGCAGTTCCTGGTAGCATAGTCTGCCAAGTCACTGTCTTTGGAGAGGAAAGTCAGCTTTATGAGTGACTAACTTCTAATAGGCTCCTCCTCTGTAGATAAGGAATACCACCCCAAGACCTAAAGGTGGGCTCCAGTCCCTCATTGCTGCTATACACGTAGCCTTGGGGTAAGTAGTCCTAGTCCCATGGCATGACTGCTTAGTTGAACAAGGCCTTGTACAGATCACAGGCTCGATTTGAGGAGACATCTTTCGTCTCCTTTCCAGGAAGCCCTCTGACATGAAACCCTAAGAATGGACTCTCTTGCACTGCTTGCCTTCCAAAAGATTGCTCATTTTCTCTGAGCAGGTGTGATGTTGCACTCCATATGTTTTATGAAAATATGCTTATGAATGTGAATATAATGTAACTAGAATGTGCTTTATGCAAAAGGTCTCTTTTAAGGTATCATTACAAAGCTTAGAATCTACTGAGTGTGTTCATGTATCACTATTGTGTCTGAAGCCAGAAATATGAAGTATAACTTTGAGGTCCTATTGTAATTATGCAAAATGTGGGCCATAATGGTGGTTTAGAATCTTGATGGCTCCCATTGACTGGGACGATTGTTTGTAAATGGTTTATTTACCTGCAAGCCTTACTGTGTACATGAGGGCGAGCTGGTGGGTAATGAAGAATGAGGTCTTACAGTAACATGTGACCATATCACCTGGTAATGAAATCCATCTTAAATCTGGTACTATTCCATTTAGAAGGAGGAATAGGGACCCAGAGAGACAAAAGATTCCTGACTTGTACCAAAGCTATAGAAGGGGGTGTAGCAGAACAAAGGGGGCAAGTCATGAGAAAGCTCCTGTTTTCCACCTAAGATGTCTGCTGGAACCAACAAGGACTGTACCGGGGAAAGGACTGGGCCCAGACTAGGAAGGCGTCTAGTCTGTGAACGAAGCTTATTGGAACATCTCTGAGGGTGAGATATTACCTGTAATCAGTTTCTTGATGTATTAGGCTTAGACTCGTTTTTGCTTTATTTTGCTTGGTGACTTACTTTGTTCTGTCTGTTAGTACTTAAACCACTTAAATCCTACTTTTTATACTTAATAAAATCACTTTTGTTTATTAATAAATCCAGAGTAAGTGATTAATATCTGGGGGAGCAAACAGCTATGCATGTCTCTTTCTCAGTGTTATAGAGGGTGGACAATTTATGAATTTACCCTGTATAAGCTTTATACAGAGTAAAATGGATTTATTTGGGGTTTGGATCCCATTCGGAACTGGGTGTTATGGTGCTGGAGACAGGTAACCTGCTGACCTGTGTTCAGTTAAGTCTGCCACTTTGGGGTGTGGACCAGACCCTGAGTCTGTGTTGCATCAGGCTAGCATGTCTGGCTCAACAAGACACGGTTCTGGAAGTCCCAAGCTGGCAGGGAAAATGGGCTCAGAGGTAATTTCAGCACATCAGGTGACAGTCCCAAGGGAGTCTCTGTGACCGAACCTGTCACACTCGCACTATATGAAGTAGTGCATTCTCTTGGACTGAGAGAGGTAACATTACAATAGGGAAATTGTTCAGGGCTGCTATATGACACTTCCTGCACAGGTTGACCAGATGTTAGAGTGAAGATTTTTTTGAAGCAGTCTTTCTTTCTGTGCAGTCATTAGCTTGATCTTCCCTAATTCAGCAATCCTCAGTTTGGTTGTCTGTGTGGAACTCCAGCAGTTTCTCATGATTTGTTAGTTTCTTGTTCAATTTTGATGGGGAAAGTGTTTGTTTTAGGCTACTGGATGATAGCTAAGGCAACTCTTGTCTTCCTTGATCTGAGGAATGCTAAATAGATTTCATCTATTCTTTGTTGGTGGAATTGGGACCGAAAAAGGAATATTTCTTTAGAGCTACTGCCCTTTAGTGGCCAAGTTTCCAGTGATAGATCCCACTCTGTTGGCTACATATTTTTCATAGTTGTGCAGGGGCCTTTAGGTTTCTTTTTTATATTGGTTAATTATCAAAGCAAAATTTTTCAACTTGGGAAGTACTCTGAGGCTATATTTTCACTGCCAAAAAATGGTGGGTCTTTACATCAATATAATTAGTGCACATTAGCTATCTCACTGTAAAATCCTAGCGGAGCTGAGGCACTTTAGTTTTTACTGTGATGATGTAGCTAGGCGACATCTACATTTTGTTTTCACTAGGGTTTTGCAGTGAGATAACTAAGGCATGTTAGTTACCTCACTAAACAAACAAACAAAAAACACTCCAACCTTTTTTGGCAGTGAAAACGTAATCTGACTGAGGAAAGAGCAGTGAAAGTGGGTGGTGCTTAGGTACATGAGGGTCACCAAAATAAGAATTTCTAATCCTGCTTAATCTATGTAGGAAGAACAGCTCATCTGGTCTATGCTCATAGAAAACTGGGAGGGACCCACAAAGGAATTAACCTTTGGTTCCTATAATTCTGTTCTGGAATCAGTTCTTTCGGGATGAAGTTGTATGTTGTAAGAGCTAGGTTAGCAGGGCATAAGAATTCAAAATTAGTATGTGAGTTTATCAGCACTATCTGTCATATAGCAGCTCTTTTGAAAGGGAATGTTCTTTGAGCTTCTTTGTTACTACCTGGAGCTTTGTTTCTTTGCTTCCTATTTCTGAAAATCTTGCTCTGGTATGTTGAATTTCAACCTTGGAGATAAAGAAAAGAGTTACAAAGGCAAATAGATGCTATCTGTAATTTCAGAGGGTAAAGGGTCAGGACTTGACTAAGACGCACTAAGTGGGCATTTTTCTTAGGAGCGCTAGGATATACTGTTTGTTTTTCAACACAGCTGTTGTTTCAGTTACTTTTCAAATACTTTTGGCTGTTCCAGAAATCACTAATTCAACATGTAAATGGTGAAAATATTCTGGAAAAGTCGTACCCCGCCACCAGGATATTTTAAAGCAAGGTGGATCAGTGGCCTAATGAAGGCCACACCTGGCTTTTTGCCTTCTATGAAGTAGTTGGTTTTGTGTATGATATCCTTTAAAAACTTTCTAAAATGATACACTCCCTTGTATAGTAATTTATATTTATATAGACACTTCATAACAAAAGGTTTCAGAGTAGCAGACGTGTTAGTCTGTATTCGCAAAAAGAAAAGGAGTACTTGTGGCACCTTAGAGACTAACCAATTTATAAGCTTTCGTGAGCTACAGCTCACTTCATTGAATGCATCTGATGAAGTGAGCTGTAGCTCACGAAAGCTTATGCTCAAATCAATTGGTTAGTCTCTAAGGTGCCACAAGTACTCCTTTTCTTTTTTCATAACAAAAGGATCACATCATATTTCACAATTGACTTAAATGTATCCCGCCATTGAAACGTAGCCAAAAGACTCTGCCAGTAGTGCAGAGCTTGTTGTGGATCTAAGGATCTAAGGCCACGCCTACACTACCCGCCGGGGGTAGTGATAGATCTATCAGGGATCGATTTATCGTGTCTAGTGTAGACACGATAAATCGATCCCGAATCGCTCTGCTGTCGACTCTGGAACTCCACCAGGGTAAGAGGCAGAAGCAGAGCTGACGGGGGAGCGGCGGCCGTCGATCCCACGCCGCGAGGACGCAAAGTAAGTGATTCTAAGTCAATCTAAGATACGTCTACTTCAGCTACGCTATTCTCGTAGCTGAAGTTGCATATCTTAGATTGATTCCTCCCCCTAGTGTAGACCAGCCTTAAAGTATTCTGTCTTTCCTTGAATCCAAGATGGAATTCAGTTTTCCCACTGAAATGTAGTACACTTGAAACATGTTTGAATAAGATGGACAATTGAGTGAAGGAATTAGAATGCAAATTAAAGCAACTGCAGGCTATTGTTCATTTCACATTTCATTTTGTTTTGTCCTCAAATGAAAAGGGAAATGTGATGACAGAATTGATTACTAATCTCCATCTGGAGCACCTTTTTGGGGAAATGCCACTGGATGATGGAAAATCATTCCCTCCTTTGGTACCGAGGACCCACAAGCCTGACATTAAACACCAAAAGTAACTTCTATGGAGCAGTTTTCCCATCAGGGATCATATTATACCTTACATCTTTAAGCATTACTTCCCATTGAAATCAGTGTGAATTTCTGCTTAATAATAGATATTTTATTACTCAGGAAAGCTTTGTAAGCCACAAGATGGTTATTACAATCAACGTCTCTTTGGCAATTAATCAGGACAGACTCATCAGGCATTATAGTTAACACTGTTGTAATTTACTCATGAGCAGTTAGGAGACATTTTATGTGCAGCGTTTAATAACTGGATCCAGCTGGATGAAGTAGTCTAATATGCTGGTTTTAGTCTGAATGCTGTGTGTTACTGTTTTTAAAAGCTATCTTTATGGAGTAACTTAGTATTTAAAATTGGAATTCTCAAATTTTTTCTTACAGGGTTCCCCCATTTCTTCAGTCTATGAAAACATTAGAATAAACGCAAATCTTCTACATTCTTGCTGTCAAGACAACTTCACTAACCTTTTTCCTTCAGCAACAATCCTAATAAGCATATTGCCTATGTTTAATGATCTTGAGAACAGTGAAACATCTCTGCCTGTTTCATTTAATTTGAAACTGCTTAATGGTTGCATGGTAAACCAGCATGGGAGTGGCTTCAGCTATGAAACTACAAGACTATTAAATACACAAGCAAGTAGTTTACATTCACAATTAGATTTCTTTATATTTCTGTGTACAATGAGGACATACCAGTACTATTTGCTACTGATTAACTTGCCGTAGTTTTAACAAAGAGCTGCTTATTGTGAAAGGAGTCCCTAGGGTGACCAGACGTCTCGATAAAATCAGGACTGTCATGATATTTAGTTTTATGTCCCGTGTCCCGACCGATGTAGGGTCGGGAGACCATTTGTCCTGATATTTTGCTTCGGCGGCACTCCGGCTTTTTTTTTTTTTTTTTTGCTTGGGGCGGCAAAAAACCTAGAGCTGGCCCTGGTGGAGGGGTGAACCTGTGGCTGCCTCCTCATGTATCCCAATATTTTGTTCTTGTCATGTGGTCACCCGAGGAGACCCCTAACAAACTAATGTAAAGGTTGGTTATTTCTACCTTATGTTTCCTTCTTGTAATAGGGTGGTCTGGCCCCTTTAAGGAGTAGTGGGGCTCAAAGCCTGCCAGCCCTGTTCCATGACATGGCCACATTAAGGACATAGGTGTTTAAGGGAGTAGCAGACTAGCTGGGGAATGGGGGTCAGGTGTTAATCTGGTATCAAAAGGAATCTCTTACCCTCAGGGAAGCATTGCACAGGTCCATGAAGGAGTGCTAAGGAATCCCTTAGTCAGGAAAGGGGTTTGGGCTCGAAGCCAAAGTCGAGTGTATTTTTATAGACTTAATAAATTGGATCCCAGGAAAGGGAATATTACTATAAATACTTCAGGCTGCAAACATGTTATTTAGGAGAAGCAAGAAGAACTGAGGTCAGTGTGCCTGGTGGACCACAAAGGGGTGTGCCACTGGGCTGTGTGCTCCAGGATGGAGCTGTTCAGTGTTCTCACTCCTGTCTTTATGGTTTGAAGTCATGTTGGAGAAAAGCTTCTCTACTGCAATCCAGTTACTGTCTTGACTGGTAGTATTTTCTAATTTGGACTGGTGCATTGTTGTGTCTCAGGTGGGGATCGTTAACAACTGCAGATATAAGTAGCAGCTCTCTGGCATAGTAGGTCAATCCCTAAAACAACAGCATCCTGCATCAAGCTTAGTCTGTGGGCCATGCTACAGTCATATCCTTTGCTTAATAAATTACGAATGTTGAGAGGAAATGGGAGCCTACATTTCCAACTTCTTTGATCTGTAAAACTCTCAAATGGAGAAGCTTCTCATTAAGGGAATACTTCTGTCAGAAATCAGTTAATGGGACTGAACTATTACTCTGGTGACGGTGATGTATAGCAGCATCTTAAAAAGGTTAGAGCTATCTCAGGCTTGGAAATACTGGCTTTTTCTGCATTTTCCAAGTGTTGGAGGCAAGCAAGAAGTTCCTCTTAATTTTTTTTCTTCCTTCCTTTCAGACCAATGTACAAGTCTGCACCGTCTATACATGTGTTAGGTGAACTGCACCAATGTTACTTCACAGTCTTCTGCCTCTGTGTTCTGATACACATTTAATGTAGTGCTCTCTGAGGACTCCTTTTCCAATAATTTTTTGCTATCTTCTACCTCTCCTTCCTGCTTGGTCTCTGTCTGATAGGGAGCGGGGCTTCAGGGAAGCACTTTGAAGAAGGCTGGGACTCCCCTTGCCCTTGCAGTAGATCTCAGCGGTCCAGCTGACAACATTAAAATGCTCCCTTACCTGCATTCAGCTGTGTGTGCTAGCAACACACACCCCTCAGCCTCCACAACATCATTTTAGGGGCTTCTTCTCAGCAGCTATCCAATTGTCATTTTCCTGTGTTTAGGTCTTGCTGAGTTTGTTCCTTCTACTCCAGCAGTGGTTTTCAACCTTTTTTCATTTGCAGATCCCTAAAAAATTTCAAATGGAGGTATGGACCCTTTTGGAAATCTTAGACATAGTCTGTAGACCCCCAGAGATCCACAGCCCACAGTTTGCAAACCACTGCACTATGCCGATCAGGTTTAGATTAGTCAATGGAGGCTGAAATGTGGTTGTGTGGGACCTCTCTCGCCCCCCACTCCCTTCCCCACAGATAGCTCCTATTGCACACAGTGTCCCATGGAAGGCCTAGCATCAATACCTTTTCACTGCCTCGCTCCTCTGCAGTTTGAGCTCTGCTCTGTCCAAGAAAAATTATCTAAAGACTTCTCCAGGATTGTTCAACCTTAGAATAGTTCCCCTCCAGCATTCAAGCCACAAGTGAGCTACTATTTCAACAGCTTGTTTACATCTGAGGAAGTGTTACAAGTACTTCTGTAATGAAATATAGTAGTGCTTGAGACAATCCCGTTAAAACCTTCCTTTCCACTTTTGTGAGCGTTTTCCTATTGGAATGTATTTCTCTAGTAAAACGAGGAGAGGGAGACACTGTGAATTTGATTCAAGCTTAAGTTTTGACATGAGACACAAGGGAGACGACACAGATTTTTAGCCATGGAATGTAGTAGGAAACCATTGTCCTCTGATTTATTAACATACCCTTCCACTCAAAATTTCAAGGTCTTCCAATCCATACTGTTAGGCTTACCAGATGATATTATTTTTTCCTGCCATTTATAGTCTTACAAAATTTCAAATCCAATTTTTTTTTTAAAAGTCAACTGTGGCCACCAGTGCCTGGGTTGGACCACTCTGAGAGTGTCACACTCAGGGCAGACTGCAAGAAATCGGTCAGACAGTCCCCAAAAACTGGTGGCTTATTCTATAATTAGATTCACCAAGTCAGTAACAAAAAGAGCCTCTGCAGTACCACACTGATTAATCAGAAGCCAAACACAGTCCCTCTTAGGCATCCCAATCTTTGGTTCCCATCCAGACAAACAGGTCTAATATAGTGATAGGTTATTGAAAACCCAATTCACCATATGTGAGGTTCTTACTAATCCCAAAGGATGAGACATTTACCTCCAGATCAATATGCATCTCATAGCTTACTCAAATATCACACCGTCAGCCAATCATTAGTAAACTAACTGAAGATGTATTAATAAAAGGAAAGAAGAGAGTTATAAATGGTTGACAGATCATATATACACAAATGATTGCAAAGCCTTTATATCAAGTTTGTAGCAGGGATGGAATACACTGCTGGCTTGCAAAAGCATCTCTGGTAGCTTCCAAAAGATTGGAAGGTCCTCAGTTCATAGGTTCACGATACTCCTTTTAGTTGTAAATCCACAGTCCAGAGAATTTGGAGCAGGGAAGAAGCAAAAAGGAGTTGTCACAGGTGTCTTTTATATCCTTTTCCATATGCGTGAAAATTTACTGTCCTAAACAAAGCCCACAGCCCAGGTGCTTGGCCAGTTACTGGCCAAAAATGAAGTCCAGGATCACATGTCCTTATCACATGTCTTTACATGCTTTGCTGACTCACAGGGGCAGCCATTGCCCATATTCTTTCTGAGGTGTCTACAGGAAAGGCTTACTGGGTGGGATGTATTTTTTCAGTGGTCCATTGTGACAGCTGCATGTCCTTAATGGGACATCAACTCATAGCAGTCTAGCCCTAAACTAAATTTATCAGGAGGAGGGGGGTATTTCACCCAGGAATACAACACATGTTTAAAATACAAGTACATAGCCAATATTCATAACTTCAGATACAAAGATGGTACATGTATATAAACAGGATAATAATATTTAGCAATTCATAACTTTTCTAATGCTACCTTATGACATACTTTGTACAAGATTTATGGAAATTGCGTAACCGGAGTAACGACAGATATATAAATGGTCACTTTTCTTATGCACTACACGATCCCATTGTTTTAGTTTAAATGTATAGTAAAAATTGAATTTACTTCTGAAGTTAGGAACGATCAGCCTCAAAAGTAACTTGAATTAAAATGTACGAGTCATCTAAAAATAGATTTTAAGACTGGAAACTTTACCTCATCCTTAACTGTAGTGATGCTTTAATGCAATAACAATAGATTGCTACCCTGTGTGGATTGCACTTGTTTGCTTTGAGTAAGCAGTTAATATTTGTAGAATTGTTTGAAAAATGAAGTGTTCTATTGATTCATAATTATTTTTAATTACAGAAGCAACCAAAGTTCTTAATCAGGATTAAGGTCTTATTATGCTAGGTATTCCTTTCATGCACAGAAGGAATGGTCCCTGACTAGATGACTTTGCAGTCTAAGGCCTTGATTCTTCAGTGTACAGTGTTCAAGTGAAAAATGGGGCTCCATGTGGACCCAGCTGTCCAGCCACCTGGATTAGCATGCAGGATTCGGGCCTAAGAAGCAAACTGACTAACGGTGGGAGAAAGGGATGTGCAACACAAGTTATCGGAGTAATGGTTGACAAATTTCACGTTAGATACACTTTGCATAAAACAAAAACAAAACTGACCTCACAATGTTGAAAGTGGTCAGACACATAGAAGAACATAAGTTGTTGCACAAAAGTCAGCATGGTTTCTGTAAATGAAAATCATGTCTTACTAATCTATTAGAGTTCTTTGAAGGGGTAAACAAACATGTGGACAAGGGGGATCCAGTGGACATAGTGTACTTAGATTTCCGGAAAACCTTTGACAAGGTCCCTCACCAAAGGCTCTTACGTAAATTAAGTTGTCATGGGATAAGAGGGAAGATCCTTTCATGGACTGAGAACTGGTTAAAAGACAGGGAACAAAGGGTGGGAATAAATGGTAAATTTTCTGAATGGAGAGGGGTAACTAGTGGTGTTCCCCAAGGGTCAGTCCTAGAACCAATCCTGTGCAACTTATTCATAAATGATCTGGAGAAAGGGGTAAACAGTGAGGTGGGAAAGTTTGTAGATGATACTAAACTGCTCAAGATAGTTAAGACCAAAGCAGACTGTGAAGAACTTCAAAAAGATCTCACAAAACTAAGTGACTGGGCAACAAAATGGCAAATGAAATTTAATGTAGATAAATGTAAAGTAATGCACATTGGAAAAAATAACCCCAACTATACATACAATATGATGGGGGCTAATTGTGCTACAACTAATCGGGAATGAGATCTTGGAGTCGTCTTGGATAGTTCTCTGAAGACGTCCACGCAGTGTGCAGCAGTCAAAAAATCAAACAGGATGTTAGGAATCATTAAAAAAGGGATAGGGAATAAGACGGAGAGTATCTTATTGTCCTTATATAAATCCATGGTATGCCCACATCTTGAATACTGTGTACAGATATGGTCTCCTCATCTCAAAAAAGATATACTGGCATTAGAAAAGGTTCAGAAAAGGGCAGCTAAAATGATTAGGGGTTTGGAACGGGTCCCATATGAGGAGAGATTAAAGAGGCTAGGACTTTTCAGCTTGGCAAAGAGGAGACTAAGGGGGGGATATGATAGAGGTGTATAAAATCATGAGTGGTGTGGAGAAAGTGAATAAGGAAAAGTTATTTACTTGTTCCCATAATATAAGAACCAGGGGCCACCAAATGAAATTAATGGGCAGCAGGTTTAAAACAAATAAAAGGAAGTTCTTCTCCACTCAGCTCACAGTCAGCCTCTGTGGAACTCCTTGCCTGAGGAGGTTGTGAAGGCTAGGACTGTAACAAGGTTTGAAAGAGAACTGGATAAATTCATGGAGGTTAAGTCCATTAATGGCTATTAGCCAGGATGGGTAAGGAATGATGTCCCTATCCTCTGTTTGTCAGAGGGTGGAGATGGATGGCAGGAGAAAGATCACTTGATCATTACCTGTTAGGTTCACTTCCTCTGGGGCACCTTGCATTGGCCACTGTTGGCAGTATAATCAGAATAAATAATATTGTGATAGAGCAAATTAATTTTTTCCCCTTAGATTAGGGAAAGGATTAAGTGAACTCCTTGAAATATTACACACTATTAAAACTGTCTTTGTAGGTCTATGATTTCTCAATATTTTTTATAAGAGCATCTCCCTGACTATGTCTAAATCTTTCCTGAGGTCTTGTGAGATTCTAATGGCTGTTGTTTCAAAGCTACATGTCACAGTTCAGAAAGACTAATCACTCTAAAATTGTTAATTTTCACATTTTCAAAATGGTCTAATTTCTCAGATTTTAGTACCTCAGTAGTAACACATGGGACATAACCACAAAATTTATAAGAATAACTTTGTCCTAAATCTCAGTTGCTTTTGGGAAGTATTTTCCCATTCTTGATCTATGGAAAGAATCCATTTTCAATTTGCTCTCAGTTTTCCCCTTAGTAGTAATGTCCAGTATTTCTTATAGTTATATAACTTCTTAGTAGGAGGACGCAGGGGGAGGATGATGTGAAATTCAAAGCTTATATAGGGTTTTCCATAGCAGATACATTTATATGCGCTTCTGCATTTGAAGAAAGTGTATTCCTGTTTCATAGTTTTAGATGTATTTTTGGCATTTAAAAAAATACCTTTCTCCTCCTTTCATAGGTGCTGGAACTAGGGGGTTGGGAGAGAGGGGGGCTGAAGCACCCCCTGACTGAAGGTGGTTTCCATTATACATAGGGTTTACAGTTAAGTTTAATAGCTCTCAGAACCCCCACTATACAAATTGTTCCAGCATCCCTGCCTCCTTTTGTTTAAAGAACAGTAACAGAATAACTTCACTACAGCCAACTACTGACGATAATTTTAGCAGGAGAAGAAGCCAACAATAAAAACAGATACAGAACTCTTGTGTTCCTCCTAACTGAAAAATATGCCTGCTTCCTGTTAATTGAGAACTCAGATTCCACCAGTCATGGCTACACATTTTAATTGTTTTGTTGTATGCAAGGGTATATGCCACTTATTGATGTGACCATCATTGATTTTGAATGCTATCATTACTTCACAGTTTTTCAGGATTAAATATTTAAATCCATAATAATATTTTACGTTATTGTAACACTCAAATTGAAGGATCTTGAGAGATTTAGTAAGGTAGGTTGTAGTATTGCCCTGTATACAGATGCAGCAGATAAGGCATCAAGATTTTAAGTGACTTGCTCATAACCTTGCAGGGAATTAGTAGGAGAGTTGGAGATTGTCTCTCCATTGAAATGAACCACAAAATGCCCATTGACTTCTTCATTAGCACCAGAATTTCACCCCAACACTTCAACGTGGTGCAGAATATTTGCTTCTTTTCTGATAACACTAAACAGGGTTATGGAGTCAAATATTTGCAAGGTGTATTGATATGAAAGAATATTTGCTTTTTAGATTTTGAAAGATATTTGCATAATCCATTCAGTATTTGCAATATACCTCACCTTGTTCAGACAAATGTAATCCAGCAAAGTTCATTTCAATAAATCAAAATGTTAATTAGTGAATGAAATATAGTTGGTCACAATTCATGAAAACAAATATTTGTTATAATTTAAAATAATAGTTAACCAAAAAATGATAAATGCACACACAAAGCTCTGAGACTTAAGATTTTTTTAAATGAAACTGTAACTTACTTTTTAAAGTTAAATAGTTGTATTTAGTTTCTTGGAAATACAATAATAAAGATCATTCCCAATTTGTTGCGTGTAGTTAGAAATTAGAGAAAGAGAAGTGCAATAATCACTGATTTATTGTTCTCCATTACTTTAAAAGAAATCTATCCAGTGTCTTTCAGATAATATGGGTAGGGTTTGTCTGCTAGATTGCTGTAGACCAGGGTTCGGCAACCTATGGCACGCTGCTGTCTGCCAGACCCAGGCAGACAGGAGCGTGCCACTAAAAATCCTGCCCGGCCCACTATTTTCCGCCCACCGCTCTCTCCTTGCAGGGCAGGCAACCTCCCCCCTCCCGCCACCGTGCTGGGTTCCTGCCCCTCCTTCTCTCCCTCCCTGTGGCTGATCAGCTGACAGCCCTTGCTACGGAGGGGGAGAGGTAAAAGCGGAGCCGCAGCATGCTCTCTGCTCCGGGGACCTTGCCCTTGGGGAAGGGGGTGGAATCAGGGCATATCTCCTCCAGCCCCTTGCCGTGAACCGCTCAGGGCAGAGGGCTGGGAGCACACCCACGACCCCAGCCCACACCCCCAGCCCTGTGCCCTGACCCCTGCACCCCCCCACAATCTCAGCCCGGCCTCCGGCACCCCCCCCCACATACCCGGCACCCCCCACACCCAATGCCCTGACTCTTGCACCCCCCACATTCCCACTCCCACCCGAGCACCAAATGGGAGCTCCTGCACACACACCCCCATTCCCACCTGCACCCCTCGCACCAAATGGGAGCTGCCCAGGTAAGCGCTCCACACCCAAACCTCCTGCCCCAACCCTGAGCCCCCTCCCTCATTCTAGCTCCTGGCCAGACCCTGCACCCCAACCCCCCGCCTGCTCCTTCACCCCCAGCCCTATTCTCAGCCCACTCCCACCCTCATCTCAGTGCAGAGAGAGGAAGAGAATGGCAAGAATCAGGGAGAAGGTAGGTACCTACTCTCTGTGGACAGAGGCGGGACTCCAGACCGGCAGTGGGCTGAGCTGGGCTGGCAGCCGGGACCCTGGCTGGCAGGAGCCGGCGGACGGAACCCCAGACCGACAGCAGGCTGAGTGGCAGCAGGCTGAGCCGCTCAGCCCACTGCCAGTTTGGGGTCCCAGCCACCGGCCCCGCTCAGCCCACTGCCGGTCTGGGGTCCTGGCTACCAGCCCCTTGCCAGCCAGGGTCCTGGCCGCAGGCCCCGCTCAGCCTGCTGCCGGCCTAAGTGAACGGAACCCCAGGCCGGCAACAGGCTGAGCAGGCTGGCGGCATAAGATCAGCATTTTAATTTAATTTTAAATGAAGCTTCTTAAACATTTTGAAAACCTGTTTACATATGACAATAGTTTAGTTATATAATATATACACTTAGAGAGAGACCTTCTAAAAAACGTTAAAATGTATTATTGGCATGCGAAACCTTAAATTAAAGTGAATAAATGAAGTCTCGGCACACCACTTCTAAAAGGTTGCCGACCCCTGCTGTAGACCTTTGTTTCCTTTCCAGAGTGATTTAACTGACATGTTAAACGCTTATTTTTTTATAATGTGAAAAAGAAAATTCAAAGTGATATCCTTGTAAAATCTTAGCAAGCCAGGTCTTAGTTTGGTACTAGTATCTAGGTCACTGACAACAGTAGCAAACATCAAACTCTGAAATAAATTATGATTCAGAAAGGTAATTACTTTGTAGTGGAAGGTATTGTGCTCCCTGCTTGCTCTTGGCAGAATGAGATGGTATAAGGAACAAGTTCTAGTAATATAAGAAAGAGAGCATTATTAATTCAAAAGAAGTAACTTTGGAGACAACAAGGAAATAGAATTTCATTTCTTGGCTCTGCTGGGGAAATGGGAGAACACTAGCCCTGCCCGCATTGAACCAGTTGTCAGCTGCTTGGGGACACTGCTCCCCAATGGCTACACACCATGTGAGCCCAACACTGCTGCCTTATCTCCCTTCCAGAAGTGGTGGATAAAAATACCTAGATACCCCAGAAGAGCCGTTGTTTGCTACCAGAGAAACTGTTCTAGGCTTACCTCCCTTAGAGCAATTTAGGGACATTAGGTCCAAGCAGTCTTCTCCATATCCCACTGTACAGTCCCAGAATGGCTGGCTTCCTTTGGTCTTTGGCAGTGGCCTGTAAAAAGGATCCCAGAAGAATCATCACTCTCCTTTGTAACTGCTTTGTGTTCAGAAGTTCTGGAGCCTATCTACATCATCACTAATCTCTGCCTACTATTAGTCACCATAATCTTATCTGTGTCCTATTACTGGTTTTAAGTATTCCTACTAATAAATTTTAGAGACATTTATTGCCTTTCAGTTACTATTTACTAACTACTGATGCCCTGGTTTATTGCCACTGATTGACACTAATTGCCACTATTTTACTGTTTTTGCAATCTACCCATTCTACGTTATTGATCTGACTGACATTTATTTACTGACCAATATTTTTCAACTGCTGCCATTTATTTTCTCTATTGATTTTAGCTGACATTTTGTCACTGTTTGAATTCTGTATGCTATCCTCCACTGCCCTTATCATGTTCAGGGTGTGAAAACCTTACAAGAAATGTTTGGCTGTGTAAACCTATGAGCAGAAGGTAAATATGAAACATAATTGGTGTACTGTGACATGCTTCACTACCTGCCCCATCTCCGAAGACTCCACCTCTTGCAAGACTGCTTAGCCAGGTTCTCCCAAGAATCGTATGACTGAGGGCTAGTTCTGAGCTGAAGCTGTGATGTACTTGTAACCACAGGGCATCACCCTTGGGCGGGGGTTTAAAAAGCTGCTCCTCCCAGAATTACAGGTTATGTGGGGTTAACTCTGCTAAGCTGACTAGCATGCATGTACGTTCTTTTATTGTTTTTAATATTTTCTCTATAATGATTTTTACATTAAGCATAAAGTAGGCTTGGATAGGAAGTGCTTGTGGTACTGTGAAACTGTAGCAATTACACTGTCTCTGAAGAGAAAGCAGTCAGCTGTCCTTGGGTAGCCTGTGTGGGAATAACACAGTGAAGGCAGGGAACTGTGCAGCCTGGAAATACACCTGTCAGAAGGGAGTGAGACATAGGTCACAACCTAAAAAAGATAATGGCTGTGGACCTGGACGCCTGAGACCTCTGTGGGGAAATGCAGGTGCAGTTGCCTTGAACTAACAGATGGTGCTTAGGATTTGTGTATGTTAGTTTTTGGTACTAACAACACTTTTTAAAACCCTTTGTTAACTTTGTAAAGAAAAATGGAAGTGAATATCCTCATGTCCAATCTTAATATTAGCATTTCTTGGAAACTTTTATTTGTTTGAAAATATAAGATATGAACCCAAGTCATGCCTCAGATAACAAGAGCAGTGTTGAAGGGCGGTTGTTAGATTAATATCTGAGAACAAATTTATTACACTCGCTAATATGTGATGCAAGAAGGATTATCACGTCTCTTTTTGATCAACGCTCTGTGTTTTGCAATAGTATTGTTGCTGATTTTGTTGACACACCCCCCCCCCCCCCCCAATTTCAACCCAACAGTCTCAGTATTGCTTCAAGCCTTGTCTATATGAACATTTAGTTTGAGGCAAGATTGGGTGTGACTCTACCCCACAGTGCACTAACTATTTTTTAGTATGCTTTGATCTACACCACTTTGAAATGGTGGGAAGTAGAGGGTAGATCAAAGTGCACTAAGGAACTGTTAATGCACATCAGCAGGGTCCATCCAGACAATTAGTGCACAGCAGGCTAGTGTTGGGTAGACTCACGTGCTGTTTTGGTGCAAACTAAATGTTCATGTAGAAAATGCCTCATAACATGTCCCCCTCATGGGGTGGGATCTGAAGTTACTTTGCCATTGAATTCCAACTCCAGTCTTGTTTGACCTGACATAAAATGTTGTTTTCAGTGTTTGTTGTAGCCATGTTGGTCCCAGGATATTAAAGAGACAAGGTGGATGGGGTAATATCTTGTTTTGGACCAACTGCTGTTGGTGAGAGAGACAAGATTTCAAGCTTACACAGAGCACTTCTTCAGGTCTGAAAAAGGTACTCAAGCTTGGTCTACACTACCAACATATGCCAGTATAACTACGTTGCTCAGGGGCGTGGAAAATGTACACCCCTGAGTGATGTAGTTATACCAACCTAACCCCCAGTGTAGACAGCAGTATGCTGATGTGAGGGCTTCTTCCATCAACATAGCTACTGCCTCTCGGGGAGGTGGAATACCAACGCTGACGGGAGACTCTCTCCTATTAGAGTAGGTAGTGTTTTCACTACTGGTGCAGCTGCAGAGCTATAAGTGCAGACAAGCCTTCACAGTGTCAGAGCTCAATACAATAGTGGAACAGATAAGGAGTTAACATGTTACAAGAGACTATTCAAGATGAAGTAGGCAGTTAATACATCTACAGTCATAGAACAAAGGTCAGTTAGTGCGTTGCAGATTGTTGTAATGAGCCATAAACCCAGTGTCATCGGTTGTGTCTACACTACGCACCTAGAACATAAGAATGGCCATACTGGGTCAGACCAAAGGTCCATCCAGCTCCGTATCCTGTCTACCGACAGTGGCCAATGCCAGGTGCCCCAGTGGGAGTGAACCTAACAGGTAATGATCAAGTGATCTCTCTCCTGCCATCCATCTCCACCCTCTGACAAACAGAGGCTAGGGACACCATTCCTTACCCATCCTGGCTAATAGCCATTAATGGACTTAACCTCCATGAATTTATCCAGTTCTCTTTTAAACCCTGTTATAGTCCTAGCCTTCACAACCTCCTCAGGCAAGGTGTTCCACAGGTTGACTGTGCACTGAGTGGAGAAGAACTTCCTTTTATTTGTTTTAAACCTGCTGCCCATTAATTTCATTTGGTGGCCCCTGGTTCTTATATTATGGGAACAAGTAAATAACTTTTCCTTATTCACTTTCTCCACACCACTCATGATTTTATACACCTCTATCATATCCCCCCCTTAGTCTCCTCTTTTCCAAACTGAAAAGTCCTAGCCTCTTTAATCTCTCCTCATATGGGACCCGTTCCAAACCCCTAATCATTTTAGCTGCCCTTTTCTGAACCTTTTCTAATACCAGTATATCTTTTTTGAGATGAGGGAGCCACATCGGTACGTAGTATTCAAGATGTGGGCATACCATTGATTTATATAAGAGCAATAAGATACTCTCCGTCTTATTCTCTATCCCTTTGTTAATGATTCCTAACATCCCGTTTGCTTTTTTGACTGCCGCTGCACGCTGCGTGGACGTCTTCAGAGAACTATCCACGATGACTTCAAGATCTTTCTCCTGATTAGTTGTAGCTCAATTAGCCCCCATCATATTATATATATAGTTGGGGTTATTTTTTCCAATGTGCATTACTTTACATTTATCTACATTAAATTTCATTTGCCATTTTGTTGCCCAGTCACTTAGTTTTGTGAGATCTTTTTGAAGTTCTTCACAGTCTGCTTTGGTCTTAACTATCTTGAGCAGTTTAGTATCCTCTGCAAACTTTGCCACCTCACTGTTTACCCCTTTCTCCAGATCATTTATGAATAAGTTGCATAGGATTGATCCTAGGATTGACCCTTGGGGAACACCACTAGTTACCCCTCTCCATTCAGAAAATTTACCATTTATTCCTACCCTTTGTTCCCTGTCTTTTAACCAGTTCTCAGTCCATGAAAGGATCTTCCCTTTTATCCCATGACCACTTAATTTACATAAGAGCCTTTGGTGAGGGACCTTGTCAAAGGCTTTCTGGATATCTATGTCCACTGGATCCCCCATGTCCACTGCAACTGCACTGCTGTAAGGTCTCCTATGTAGCCACTCTATGCTGGCAGGAGAGACCTCTCCTGCTGGCATAATTAACCCCATCCCCCGTCATGAGCAACAGTAGCGATGTTGGCAGGAGAGTGTCTTCTGCTGACATAGTGCTGTCCGCACCGGCGCTTTTGTTGGTGAAACTTATGTGTCAGAGAGGTGTTTTTCTCACACCCTTGGCCGACAGAAGTTTTGCCAACAAAAGTGCTAGTGTAGACAAAGGCTCTATAAAGTCCATGCTTTTTGATATCTAGCAGAGTTATGAATTTTATTTCCCAAGCTTGTCTTTTGAAGGTGTTGTGCAGATTTGTTTGAATTCACATGGCCTGTCTAAAACATTTAGGTTGCGTTGAAAGCAAGTCAGACGTAGTTGTTATTTTTAAATGAAAGGTTATCTTCAGTAGTCATGCAAGTATCCTGTAGTTTTTTAAAAGCTTCTAAAATGCACCCTATTGTGATATATAAATATCACAATGTTTAAGTTAAGTTCACCCAGAATGCATCAGATAATAGTTGTATGTACTTTTAGAATAAATTAATTTAAACTTTTGCTAATAGTAAGAACAGTTCAGGTTTCCTGTCCCGATTCCCCCATATAGCTTGATCAGTATGTTTTTAATATAGTATAGGTTATCTATCTGTATTAAAGTCATTCAAAGCACAGTCTGCTTGCAATTTTACAGTATGTGACTGTTTTGCTAGTGAAGGGAATGATCGTTTGTGTAGGGGGAAAGCAGCCAATTTTGCATTAATATGTGACTGAGCATTCTGAGCTGTAGTGGTATTTTTTCCTTTGGGAAAAATGAATGACACATGTTTACAGCTATATAGAAATGTAGCCAAATAAATTTTAGTCAGCAGTTGAAAATTTACATTTGAATGTATTTTACAGAGAAATTCCATAATGAACGTGTGCAGTTAATTTTCGGAAAAAAAAAATTCTACTATAACCTCATTCACTCTATAATATAATTTTAAATGTAGCTTTTGATTCTTATGTTACGCTACCAAAAAGCAAGCAAACAAAAAAGGCCTCTAAATATTACCTATTACAACAAGTATGACACTGGAGATAATGGACTAGTTATCTTGTTCATTTTGAATCATTGCAGCTATTGAAATAAATAAAATCAGTATAAAGGATGTTCATTAATTCAACCAGATATTCAGAATATTGAATTAAAAGGAATCTTTAGTTGCCACTAATGTCTGCAGCCTTATTGAGAATTCTTTTAAAAAATACCTTTGGAACATACATAAAAGAAGATCCCCTAAACAAGTATCTTGTAATGAGACAAAACTTTTCACTCAGTAGTAGCTTTGCTCATCAAGTGGTGGAGTATTTTAGCTGTATTAGTTCAGTTAATTTCTGTAGCACTTTATAATTGTCATATTTCCCTAGAAAACACCTAGCAAATGATCAGTCTGTTTAAATATATATCTTAATTATCTGTATTTTGGAGAAGTCTCTAGCGGGGTTTAGCATATTGTTTTTCTTAAATGTCTGGTCTTATCACATTTCAACATGTGTTTTGTAGAATGGCATTTGTTTGTTTAAATCAGTGTCTCATAGCTGGATCATAGTTATGTTCTGGCATGTAGTCTTATTGGTAGCAAACATGTAGTTTGGGCTGTCTTCTGTTGTATGTCCACAGGTAGAATTTAACCTTGATTTAACTTACTCTCTCTTTTTTTTAAAACACCCCTATCAGTTGCTTTAACTTGATATAGTGTGCTTCCATCTTCTTTCAAATACCTTCTCTAAACACAGTCAGAATTATTGTTGAAGAGATTTGTTCTAGTTATCATTACCTTTCGATGTGTGTCTTCTGTGTGCCTAATAAAGATATATAGGACTAAACATTTCTACTATGCAGCCTGTTTTAATCCACCCCTTAGTTTTTAGTATTACTCAGGTATATTATTTAAATAATAATAATATATGTGGAAGTGTTTGGTCTCTCTCTCTCTCTCTAGGTTGTAAGTTCAGTGTAAGGACCTGTTCTCTTTTATATTCTGTTACATCTGTGCTCTGCAGAGCATGCAGCAAATCCTCAAGAATAATAAATAATGATTACTGTGAACTACAGGCAGAACTAACATGTCTGTAAGAAAAGGATATATACATTATAAATTACTCTTACTATGTTATTTGGCCAATGAAAACCCATCTGCAGTCTCTGACCTTCTTTATCTTGGCTTTATCTCTCACTCCAATATTTTCAGAATTACTTACTTGGAATGAATGCTGTATCTTTAGCTCTTGATTGACTATGGAAAATACTTCATTAATATGGTGAGGTGAAAGGCAGGCCCTACTAAAGCTTCCCCAACAGCTCTTCCAGTGCACCTGAATTCTGACCTAAACAACATCCTTGGTACTCCAGTTTCATGCTTCTCCATTCTAATCGAATTGAGGCCTTTTTGTGTGCCGTTACATTTGTGATGCAACCAAATTAGGGGAACCATAGTTATTGTATTTTATTTTTTTTAATTAATACATGGTACCTGTCACAGTGTCCCTTAAAGCCTAATCCAAAACCTGTTGAAGTCAGGATGTAGCTTTCCATTGTAAAGCATCAGCTCAATGTTTTGAGAAGATATTTGAAAAAGAAGGTGTAAGTACCGTACATCAGCAGGTGTGACTACATCAGACATGTCTGATCCCTGTTTGACATACTACAGATGCAGACAAAAGAGAAGCTGTCTCTACCTATGAGCCAGGTTGAGACAGCCAGAGTGAAGGTTATCTGTTGTTCTCCCTTTTCATTCTCACCTGTATGCAAGAGAACAGAGACAATGTTATCCTGTACCAGTGGAGGGACATCAGTCTTTACTACAACATCCTGTGGTAAATTCTTTGGTGCTGTCTGCAGCACAGGAGGGGGTGGGGGGTGGGAAGTCACCTTCTTCTGCCAGGAGAGAAGAATGTAAGCTGTGTGCTTTTGGCAGGGGAGCCTATTCCTATGGCTCACTAGGCCTTCCGGTGGCTGACTGTCAAATCACTGTGTTCTGCTACAGTTACGCTCTGTGGGATGCCATGAGCCCTATGCTAGACTCCTTTCCTGAGGAAGAGAAGGAAGTGGTTAAGACTCTGGTCACTGAGGATTGTACACTCATGCAGCGCTATGAGCAGCACACGATGACTTAGATGTCAATGCAAGAACAGTGACCACAGGAGCGGCTCTTAGGAGGTACTCCTGGCTGAGATCCTTTTGGTCTTACAGCTGGATCCCGAGGAAAATAGAAAACCTCCCTTTTTGAGAGTAGGGGCCTTTTTTAGTGATGAAATCAATGAAGTCCTGGAAAAGATTAAGGCTGCTGCACCTTCCCTGGGACTAACAGAGTCCTCTTCCTAAGCACAGAAGAGGTTTTCCTACCTAACATTCCACTTCCAAAAGACAGGCTTCTTCACAATACCAAGGGATACACTCCCAGAGGTGAAACTAGCCACTCCTTTAACCTACTAATGGAAAACAACCTCAGCATTATTGAAGCAGGATTCCTAATCTCATGCCTCACAGCCCTCAACATCAGCCTCCAAAAAACAGTTTTGAAGATGCAGTCAAGCGCTATGCACTGACTTGCACCAGTTCTCCATGCCTTCTTCCCATCCCAGGGTGGATTTGGTTTAAATCAAATTGATTTAAATCACTAGTCAGGAAGACTCTATTTAATCATGGATTTCTACATAAAAGTGCATTCTTGTTTGTTGTTATAACCTTAATAAATACTCTTCACAATTCAGAGATAGATGTAGGTTTCATTTTTAGAAGGTACCCACTATACATTTTTAAAGTGATTTATTTTGAAAACTTTTCAGATTAGTTTTACATTTATATCAGAAAATGAATGATTGGTTATTTCATTTACCAAAGGTAATTGAAGCAGATATTTATAAGTTATTGGAGGTGAACTGTCTCCAATTCAACCGGTTAATCATTAATATTTGGAGGATTTTCTTGCCATGCTGTATTAGGATGAGAACATCACCAAACAGACATTTTAATTGTTTTATTTAACTAAAACAGCAATGTTATGTATTCTGGATTTTTTTCTTCAACAGCAAACACATAATATTTTAACAAAACAAGCATATGAATTTTTAAATTTAGTTAAACATTTGCGTTTTTTAAAATCGGGTTTGTTTTTGTTAAAATTGTTAACTAAAATAGTTAAATGGATAAAAAAAATTAAATAGACTATGTCAGCCAGGTCAGCATGAGAAACGTAAAATATTGGCTTCTGCAGCTAACTCAGTCGTCTCTTCACCTTCATTTTCCTGTTTGTTCATAATCTGGAAAAGAAAAACAAGCTTTCCTGCTTTTTTCAGCTCCCAAACGATTTCTCAATTTGGAATGAATTAGTCCACAGGAAGAAGATATTCTTTCTACTCTGACAGAAGAAGCTACTGCTGTTAAAAGTGAGATTATCACTTCAACAGTCTCTAAATCCAAGTGCTTAAGTGACTTCCACCAGTTCACTGGTGTGACTTTCTTTAAAACATCATCAGCAAAAATATATTTCTTGAATGGTTCTTATTCCCAAACTGGGTCTCTTTTACAGCCTGCTGCCATTTTAGGTTTTCCCTTCTAGTGAGAATGATACGGTAGATCTCAAATCAATGAAGGCTACACTCAGAAAGACCTCAAGACTTCTGGAATATGCTGCTCAAACAGTTTCACTTTTGTTTCTACTGCCTGTCCCTCCCTTCGCACAGTCATCTCCAGACTTCTTCTCCTTGTCCAGATCTATTCCTCCCCCAACAATCTTCTATTCACTGAACTTTTTGAAACTTTGCACTTTTAGAGAGAGGTAAGGGATTGACTCCGTGTACACAGATTTGCAGAGAGACAATAGGGTTGAGGTCGGTTATTTCTCACCTCTGTATATTATTTATTTATTTATTTATTTAAAACATTTTTGCTGTTAACAAGCGTGTTATCTCTGGAGACACAAATCCACAGTTTGAGAACTGCAAAACTAAGCATCTCTGATGGTATCTTCTAGACTGAGCACTGAGTCCCATTGGGAAGATAGAAAGATTAATTTAAATAATCTATAGAGAAGCCCCTGGAACTCCATAAAATTGGGTCCCTAATCCATGAACTTTTGGAACTCATTTACAAAACTTATCTTAAACATGACATGAATATATTGTTTCATACTATAGAATTAGAATTTATAATCCCTATTGCATGATGAGATATCTTTGAGCTATAATGTATCTTAATTAAAACTATCTTTAGATAGGTTTTTTTCCTCAAAAAGCATTTTATAAAAAAAAATCCGATTTAAATAAAAAATATCTGATTTTTTAAATTATTTTTTTAAAATCATAGATTTTTATCCAACCTGTCCCATCCCCACTCTTTGGACCTTGTTTCTCTTCCTCTTACAGAGCTTGATGCACAATTATCTCTGATCACTTATTGCTGGACACAGCCTGTGACATATTCCATCTGGTTCTTCACCAGACTACATCAATATCCTGTCTCCTTCCCTCTTCAAGGACCCATCTCTTGAGAACATCTTGTTGGAAGAAGTGGATTCCCTTTTCTGGAAGGGAGCTTGTGGTGAGGCGGTGCCCAACCCCCAGGCAAGATTGGGCTGAACCAGACCTGAGAGGCTGCGCAGACCTGCAGCCAATCAGAGAAGGCCTGGTGAAAGCCAATCAGAGCAGGGAAAGAGTCAGCCAATCAGGGCCAGGCTAGGCCCTATATAAAGGCTGCCCAGGAGAGAAGCAGACAGTCTCTCCAAGACCTTCAAAGGAGAAGTTTGAGCGAGGAGACCAGCACCTGGGACAGCACAGCGCAATGCAGTGCTGGGCAGGGTCAGGGTCAGGGGAGCAGAGGGGAACTCCAGCCCAGTACCTTCCAGGCTGCAGGCCCTGTTAGAAGGGCCCACAAGGTGCGAAGGGGCCGAAGGGGAAGCGGCCCAGGGAGGAGAGGCAGACAAGGGGAGCGAAGGAGGGCAGGGAGGCTGCCGCCAGAGGGTCCCTGGGCCGGGACTCAGAGTAGAGGGCAGGCCTGGATCGCCCCCTTCCCCATTGTATTACACCTGGCCGTTAGAAGTGGCCATAGCGGACTGCACCCGACCCCTGACAGAAGGGGTAAGACTTTGGGGTGTGGTTGGCCATGGCGGCTGGGGCGAAGCGGAAAGACTGCTGTTATATACACCCCCTCCCCCCCCGGAAGGGAGTGAGCGTGGACTAGGAGGCAGTGTCCTGAAGAGGACGCCGCGAGAAGGGAGCAACACAGGTCCAGACGCCAACCAAGGGCGAGAGACGGACAGGACACCACCAGCGGAGGGCGCTCCACATGGACTGAGCTAATTCCTGGAGGTACCAAAAGGAGGCGCTGCGGTGGTGAGTCCCAACCCCATCACAGAGCTATAAAGTTGGTTCTAGGAGAACACTGAGATAAAAGTTTTTGTTCCTGCTATTCCTGATGCCAAGCAGAGGAAAGATCTGAGACCCATTTGGGACCTCAGCAATCTCAACAGGTGCATAAGAATATTTAAGCTCAAGATGCTTGCTCTAGAGGACATTGTCCCTTCCTTGTTCTGGGGAGTTTGGTATTCGATTCTTTACTTAAGCATGTCTACTTTCATTTGGCAACCAAACATACATTGAGTACTTGAAGTTCAATGTGGGTACAAGACACTACCAATTTAGAATTTTTCATTTTGGCTTGTCTGCAGCACTGTGCGCCTTCATCAAGTGTCGCATGGTGGTTGCTGTTCACTTCAGATGCTAAGGAATATCTGGACTGCTGGCTTGAGGGCCAGCTCTCAACAGCATCTCTCTTCAGCAGACTTGTTACAAATTTTGGGTCTGGTACTAATCAATATTTTCATTAATGACGTGGATAATGGAGTGGAGAGTATGCTTATAACATTTGTGAATGACACCACGCTGAAAGGGGTTTGGAGGATGGGATTAGAATTCAAAAGGACCTTGATAAATTGGAGAATTGATCTGAAATAAACAAGATTCAATTCAATAAAGAAAAGTACAAAATACTGTAGTTAGGAAGGAAAAATCAAATGCACAACAACAAATTGGGGAATAACTGGGTAGGGGCTAGTGCTGCTGAAAAGGATCTGGCGGTTGTAATGGATCATAATTTGAAGGTGAGCCAACAGTGTGATGCTGTTGTGAAAAAGGCCAGTAGCCTTTTAGTACGCCCTATGGGGTGTATTAAAAGGAGGGTCATATGTAAGACACAGGAGGTAATTGTCCCACTGTATTCCACACTGGTGAGGCCTGGGGTGGAGTACTGTGTCCAGTTCAGGGTGCCACACTTTAGGAAGGGTGCGGACAAATTGGAGAGATTCTAGAAGACAGCAACAAAAATGATAAAAGCTTTAGAAAACCTGACTCTTGAGGGGAAAACTGAGCATGTTTAGTCTTGAGAAAAGATGACTGAGAGGGGATCCGATAAGTCTTCAACTACATTAAGGGCTGCTATAAAGAGGACAGTGATTAATTGTTCTCCATGTCTGTGGAAGGTAGTACAAGAAGTAATGGGCTTAATCTGCAACAAGGGAGATTTAGGTTAGATATTAGGAAAAACTTTCTAATTAATTACAGGAACGGGTTACCTAAGGAGGTTGTGGAATCCCTGTCCTTGGATGTTTTTAAGAATATATTAAACAAACATCTGTCAGGGATGGTCTAGGTGGTCCTGCCTCAGCTCAGGGAATGGACTGGGTGACCATGTGGTCCGTTTTAGCCCTACATTTCTATGATTCTGTGTGTAGCCTCCTCCGGTAACCGGGACTGTTGATTACCTGGGAGAAATTCTTTGTGCAGGTTGAAGTGAGGATCACTTTTTTGGAGCAATCCTGGACTCCACTCAGGGCCTTTCTTCCAGAAAAGAGATTTTTCAAGATTTGGGACTCTGACTACTCCAGGGAACAGCCAGTACAAGACTGTCAAAATTTAGGGCAACTATACTGTGTTCTCCCTCGATGGTTCAGCAAGGGCACCTTTTCTTAGGTTTTGGCTCCCCAGACATTGTCTCTTGGATGTAGACACTCACTCTCTCCTTCCTGACCAGGGTATTTCCAGGCTGCAGAGCACCCTATCTACACTATGAATTCCCCAGCATAGTCAAACTGTTTAAGCAGGCCTGCTTTACTTTTTTCTTCAGAGATGGTAACCGTGTAATTGCCACAGTTAAGTTACCACACAGCTCTTTCTGAAGAAGGACATTTATTCTTAAGGTAAAAGCATTACAGAGAAAATATTAAAAACAATAAAAGAACCTCCAAGCATCCTAACAAGCTTACCAGAGATCACCCCTTGACTGCCACAAAGGCCCTGGCCTGTGAAAAGTCCTTTGAACCCCACCAAAGGGTTTTCCTGTGGTTACAATTCATAATCCCTTTTGCTCAGCGCAAGAACGCAGACTGTGCCAAGTCCTTCCAACCCACCCCAAGAAGGATTGGGATCATGCTTGGACAGACAATTCCGTCCATTTGTTGGGTCAGAAAGAAGGCCCTATGTCAGTTTTAACTCAGGCTATTGAACCCAGAATCCTTTCATTGACGGTTGCACAGGCACCAGCTTCTAATTTTCCCTTGGGGTGCTCAGTGCCAGGCCCCACCCCAACTCTACCCTTCCCCTGCCCTGCCTCTTCCCACCCCCACTCCACCCCTTCCCCCCAAGGGCCTGCCCCGTCTCTTCCCGCTCCTGCCCCACCTCTTCCCCACCTCTTTCCACCCCATCCCCCGAGCATGCCTGTCGGTGATCCTCCCTCTCCCTCCCAGTGCCTCCTGCACACCGGAGAACAGCTGTTCCATGGCATGCAGGAGATGCTGGGAGGGAGGGGGAGGAGTTGATTGATGGGGGCCCCAGGTGGGTACACCTGGGGGTCCATACTCCATATGAACATATAGAAGCTCAGAGTATTGAGCTGGGCCCTCGAGACCTTTCACTTGTCTGTGTAGCACAGGTGCTTACAGACAGCACCCTAGCTATGTACTGCATCAACAAGCAGCGAAGTGTGCATTCCCAGCTCTTGTCTGGGAGACAAGGAATCTATGGCTGTGTTACATCCAAACCATATCCATCGCAGTCGCCCTTCACCTAGCATGAGAGGAGAGCGTGGAGGAAGATTCAGTCAGCAGGTCATCTCGGGATCAACTTGCGTGATCCTTGGAACCCGCGGTCCCCAGAGCCCTGTTTCACAAGTTCAGTAACAGACCTCTATAATACAATAAGACTTACCAATTTGATCCAACATTTGCATGTTTGTGAAGCATCCTGGTGTATTCTAAAATCATCTAGCACGGTGACGGGCAACCTGCGGCCCATCAAGGTAATCTGATTGCGGGCCAAGAGGTATTTTGCTGATGTTGACCACCTGCAGACACAGCCCCCCAACGCTGTCAGTGGCCGCGGTTCGCCGTTCCTGCCAATGGGAGCTGTGGGAAGTGGCAGCCAGCAAGCCCCTGTGGCCCGCTCTTCATGCCATTAGTTGGGAACAAATAATTTATCCAAATTGCCAGTTCCATCAGTGTAAAGAAATTGGGTTATACATTTTTTTAGTGTGGCTGGAAAGATTTGCAAAATTAAGTTGCTTAATAGTTAGGTAAATTAAGATTATCAGAAGACGAACCATTCAGATGACATCAGAAAAATAACAGATAAAGTGAAATTAGGTCAGGAATTTTCAAACTCTGTTAACTGTGGACCAGAATTTAAGAGATTATCTCATGACCATTGCCTTTTCTGTTCCTAGTTGTGTGGGCCACTTCCCGTGCTATTTGCAAGCAAATGACATCCCACTGGCTTCCCACCTGATATCAAATTTAAGCTTCTTGACACTACCTTCAAAGCTGTATACAACTGTGCCCCCAGGTTCTCATCCTAGAGTCACAATGCCTCGGTGTGCCTCAGACATGACTACCCTGCCCTTTTTGATATTGCTAAATGGGAGGGTAGCTTCAGCTATATGGGAATGGAGAACCTGAAACGGGGAGAGTTTGGTATTACCAGTCTGGGTCATAGAGATATGTTCAAATTTTAAGTGAAATAAAGTACAGTTTGTTTTCAGTGATATGCTCTAGAGATTAAGGCTAAATAATATTGGGGATAAGGGGAAGGGCCGTTACTAGATCTGTTGAAATCCTAATTTTATATGTATACCTTTAACTCTTATGAATTAATGGTGACGATGATGGAAAGTACATTTTTGTGTATAGAAAAATATTTATAGTCTTACAGCCATTGTGTATTTAAAGCTAAGGTTCAGCAATGTGAGTTGGGGTTTCTCAGGAAACGGTAGTGTTTTATTTCTGAGCAAAATATCAAAGGAGTCTTATACAACAGCAAATTGCACATATTCATAAAAAGCAGCAATCTCTTTAATTTAGTGTTGCTTGATTCAGTTCACATTGGCGTATGGATGGAACAAATATGTCTCTGTCAGTTTTGCTGTATCTTATCAGATAAAAGCGGCAAAGAGTCCTGTGGCACCTTATAGACTAACAGATGTACTAGAGCATAAGCTTTCGTGGGTGAATACCCACTTCGGCATCCGACGAAGTGGGTATTCACCCACGAAAGCTTATGCTCCAATACGTCTGTTAGTCTATAAGGTGCCACAGGACTCTTTGCCACTTCTACAGATACAGACTAACACGGCTACCCCTCTGATACTTATCAGATCGTTTGTGTCCTCATTCTGTCTGTCTGCAAAAACTAGGATTCCCATTAGTTACATTCAAGTGTGTGTTTTTAATATCTGACATTCCACTGTAGAATAGTTAGGTTGAAGACCATTTGTTCAGTATAGATTTAATATATTCCTTGCATTTTAAAAAATGGAACAGTCATAAATATTATGCTCTATGTTTTAAAGCTCAAAAAATAAAATGACAGTGCATATTCTTTTTACAGTTGGTAAGGGCTCCAGGGAAAAGAATCAGCAGTCTTGTTGCATTGAGTCAAAACTATTCATTCCAAATAGGTAACTGTAAAGTAACTTAGATTTAAATTTTCGATTTAAATCAGATCTTCTTTGTTTCCTGAAGAAAGAAGTGCTTACCTTTTTTAATTAGGGGAAATTAGAAATGTCATTTAGCAGCCAAAATTCTCCATTAATTTTTTTGTTTGTTTGTTTTAGACTGAATGTATCTATTCTCTTGACTACTCCTCAAATTATTGCAGACTTTGAGACCCATGTTGTGTATAGTGGTTGTGTTGGATCATATTTTTGGATTTTTCTCTGAACCCTCATTTTCTCCTGCCCAGGACTAATAGATGTCTTCTAATCAGGTAGGCAACAGTGAGGAATCAACTAAAGAATGTTGGCATCTCTGGCTCTTAGCTGGTGGTCACTCCCTCCCACCCCGTCTCCTTCATTGATTGCCAGCAATGCAGATTGTCTAAGAAAATGTCTTTGTCCACAATAGTAGCGGCAGGTTTTTTATTTTAAAAGTTGAATTCCCATGGAAGGAAGAAGTGACTGAAGAACAGTTCCCCCCACTTCTCCCCCATTTTAATGTCTATTTGTTTAAATTGTTCTGTACAACTGGTGAAGGCCTACTCCTCTGCAATATTACTTCTTAACTTGTGGTCTTACAAATAGCATTCCAGGGTAATTACAAGGTCATGATTGTGGTTCCTGTATTCTAGAGCAAGAAGAGGGGACGATATCCTGACTAAATGATTGGCTAGTCTGACCTCTATCCTTTCAAATGCCCCAATATTTTGTGAAAAGGGTCCTTTTAAAATGCCCAGTTCCATGAAGCTTGTAGCAGCCATGATAAAACTCCTTGTAATATTTCACAACTGTATTCATCTAGAAATTTTTTTTCCACTGGGGGTCACAGTAGTGTTGCCATCCCAGAATGAGTACAGAAAATTCTTCTTTCAATGGGCACCCTATTGAAGGCTCGTTCCTTCCTACTCCCTGATTCAGACGCTACACTTTCTGAGACTCTCAGTATTATGTGTAAAGGTGATATTCCCTTGACTGCATCTACACTTCAGAATGTTATAAAGATTTATTCTAAAAAAGCTCACCCCACAGATGAATCACACAATTATTCTTATACTCATAGATGATAGAGATTAGAAAAACCTTTTAGATAATCTAGCTCAATGGTTCTCAAACTGTGGGTTAGGACCCCAAGGTGGGTTGGGGTCACCAGAGCTGGCGTTAGATTTGCTGGGTCCCGTGGCTGAAATTGACTCCTGAGCCCTACTGCCCAGGTGGTGGGGCTCAGGTTACAGTCCCCCACCCGCACCCCGGCGGCAGGGCTCCGGTTTTGGCTTTGCCTCCCCCTCTCCCCCCCAGGGCAGTGGGGCTTCGCCGGGCTCAGGCTTCAGTCCCCCCTTCTGGGGTCGTTTAGTAATTTTTGTAGTCAGAAGGGGGTTGCGGTGCAATGAAGTTTAAGAACTGCTGATCTAGCCCATGTGTCTGCCAGTACAAGAATGATCTATGTAGTATTTATTTATTTTTACTTTTCTACTTCATCAGTAGGACCACTCATTTGGGTAAAATTGTATATATTCTTAAATCTGTGTAGGGTCAGGGTCCGTTGTGGTATCCTGTTCCATGTAAAGGCATCTTTTATCCTCAGTTTTTGCCCACATGAAAAATCAGAGAGAACTTGTCTGTCTGTCGGACTGCCTTAGGTAGAGTTGTACCTAGATAGGCTGTTCTTTAGATCCACTCACATGCTTTTTGTGCTTTTTGAGAAGAGCACAGTTTGGGACATACAGGCTTCAAAGAAGACATTAGGACAGTGAACTAAAATCACACACATCTAGTCTGTCCTTTCCCATGAGGGAAAAATTTAGGTCCATCATTTTGGAAAAGAAAAAATAAGCACAGAAGTGCACATAATTCCAGACCTCTTTTTTTGCAATAAGCAAGTCCTGAACAGGAAATATAAATGCTCTCAATGGAATGTTCTTTAAATTCATTTTCTTAAAATGAGAATTTCCTGTCCTTGAATGCAAGGTATTAACATCAGTTGAAACAGCAAGTCACTATCCAAGTTTTCCCATACTACTCTAATGAAGTTCCTTAGTCCCAGCCTGCAAAGCTCCTGCTTTTCTAGACATGG
This sequence comes from Chelonia mydas, assembly GCF_015237465.2. Taxonomy (NCBI): domain Eukaryota; kingdom Metazoa; phylum Chordata; order Testudines; family Cheloniidae; genus Chelonia; species Chelonia mydas. Next base: position 265,368,132 of record NC_057849.1, read on the forward strand.
GTCCTCTTGAGCAGAAATTGTGAAGTGGTCAGACCTGTGGTGTGGTTTTGCTGCGTGTACAAATTTAGACTAGGGTAAGAGGAAAAATACTTTAAAAAACTTCTGACATAACTGGGTTTGTACAGTGGTCCAGTATCCTCTTCCCCTCCAACATCCTCTATTGCTGGACTCCTGGCTCTTTCTACCTGTACTGTTGTCATTCCTGGACAGGATCATCTTTCCTTCCTCTGCTCTCTACTACATTGTCCCTGGACATGATCGGTTTGTCACTGACTCTCTGCTGCATCTGGCTTTCTCAGACTTCTGGTTTCAAGTCCCAAAGATCCTGACTTTGTCCATGTCTGAATGTATTTACCACAGCGTGTCATCTAGTCTTTCTATGTTCACTTAAGAACATATGTATGGTTTCCTTTTGTGAATGTGTACTCTCACCACCACACGCCTTCATCTGATTCTACCCTTTTGTTTAGAATGCTCCATATCAATAGGCAAGAAGGCGAGTGAGTCAGCTTAAAGGGATACCATCCGTTTAAAAGTAATGGTGTAACTAATGTTACTAAAAATGTTATAGATTATGACAGTGACATGATTTTTAAAATCCTGTTTTACTTTACTTGTTGCATATCCCTCAGTTTAGACAATGAGTATCAATTAAATGTTTCGCCTTTTCACTGGGTTTTCCTGTTTTATGTTTTCTCCTCTATTGCTGGGTGAAAGAGCCATACAAGTGAGGATAAATATATGTACAACAAAGGGAGTAAGGGCTTATTGTGCACATATCTGTAAGCAGCTACAGCTAAATGATTGTCCTAGTCATAACTGCTGCTGTTGTCTCTCTTGCTGCCTCTTTCTGCACAGGAGTTCCCTCCTTCCTTGTTCTCATCTCATCCCCCACCCCTAGCAAGTGAGCCCCCCTCCCCCAAATCCAACTTCAAGCCAGACCATCAGAACAGAGAGACAAAACAAAACGCCAAAGAGGCTTAGCAGTCCAGCACCCCTGGAAGTTGGTGCTCAGGGGCACCCCTAGAACCAGCCCTCAATATAAATATCTATCCATCCCACACACCTTCACTTGTCCCTTCTCCCTGGCACTGTCTCCTGCTGTTCAGTTCTGTGGAGGGGATTGAGTTTGGGGAGTTCTGCACATGTTGCTCTCCCATCCTTGTTCCTTTCTTGTTCTGTGAAAGGGACAAGGGATAGAGAAACTTGCTGCCTTTTGTCCTAGATCCTATATTAAAGGCTTGATGGGTAGGGTTTCTCCAGGCCCCTGTTGTCCATGCTTCTCAATCTTAAGGCTAATGTGGAAGAGGCTAGGGCTTACTTCTGCTCCCATGGGGAGAACTGGAGGCAGGATCAGGAGGTTGGGAAATGTTTCTCCAGCATTTACTTCACAGACTGGTCTCTGTTTCTTGCTGCCGTTTGCTTTGGCAGAGGTGGATGGTTCCATTCCTCTTCTGACATCAACATTAGTGATTGTGAAAGTTTACTACTTCCTGCTTTGTTCTGGGCTGTTCCAAATTTTTCTTTGGTCTTATGCTGGGTGTCTTCTGCCTTTTCTCCAAGTCCTGCTGGGGGGCTGTCTGTTGGATGCCTTCTGTCTTATTGCTTCTGAAGGACCAAAGGACTAGGCTGCCTCAAATACTGCAAGGTGCTCTGGGCCTCGGAAAAGGTCTTGGGAAGATAAAACGGACTTCCACATACCACTCACTCTGCCCAGCTCCCAGCACTCCCCAGTACTATGCAGACACTAAATGTAGAAGAATAGCGGTAGCTCTACAGTAGTGTCACTGTTAGGATGAGAAAGCACATGAGCTTTCCCCAGAGTGGGAGCCGTGTGTCGTACTCGTGCTTGAGATAGGTGAGTGGCAGACACCACTGATTTGGCCGACGGAATTTACCCTCTCTACTTACGTGCACATCATACATCATTTGAAAGCTTATTATGGCTACTTTGAGATGACATATGATGTGGAGCTGTCAGGTGGTACTGTTACTATAGAAATAGGGATAAACGATGACACCATCAACATGTAAAAATGACCACTTTGTAATGTTTACATTTTTCTCTTAGTTCAATGATTCTGCATATTATTTCAAGACATAAAATTGTATTTCTTTGTGACCTCAAAGCATCACAACAACAATCTAAATGGTAAAACAAAATCTAATAATTTTGTACCAGTGTCACTGGAATGTAATAGTACTGGTGACATTTCTAGTCAACATGATAATCATCTTCTTGTTCATCATTATGATCTCTGTCAAGAGGGTGTGGATTAACACAGTTTTCATTGCCTTGACATGTACACAGTTTTCTGCAGGGAAGATTGTTCTGACTGCAGACACATTTGACTGTGCAGCGACCCTTTTGGTACAAGGCAGGTAAGATCTTGTAGAAGCTCAGATGCCACAGGGCCTTTGAATACAAGAAGTATTTCATCCACATTTTTCTATCCATGTTGCAATGGTGATCCAGTATATGGTTTATCTGTGTGCAAAGACATCAAAATCTTTGTTTGCCAAGATGCCCTTTTCACATACTCTTCCAAACTCTCCTCACATGGTGGGAGTTTGGCCAATGACTTGTCCTTTTTGATGGCTGGATTGAGGTGCAAGCAATTCTGGTTTCTCTGGATATATCTACACTGCATTTAGACACCCCCAGCTGGCCCATGCCAGCTGACTCAGGCTAAGGGGATGTTCGAATGCAGTGTCAATGTTTGGGCTCGAGCTGACCCTCCCACCTCTCAGGATCCTAGAGCTTGGGCTCCAGATGGAGCCTGAATGTCTACAGTGCAATTAAACAGCCTCTTAGCCTGAGTCAGCTGGCATGGGCCAGCTGCAAGTGTCTAATTGAAACATAGACATACCCTTTGGGTCTTCTTTTCTTTCTTGCTCTGGTCATACAACATTGCTATCAGTTTCTTTGTTGCAGAAATTTTGGCTTGTCTGTTACTCTCTCCCAATTTGGCAAGATCTCTGAAGTGGTAAATTCCCTTTGTTTTGACAACATTAAACTCAGATTTTTTTCCCCAGTACCAAATATGAATGACACAGAGTTGCATTCTGTTAACACGTTCACATCAGTAAGTATGTTACAGAAGTCCGGAGTGAGTGCATCTCAAATTGCATGCACAGGTATGAAGCAGCACTTCTCAGTTGTGCTGGTAATGGTGCCTGTTTTGATCCACATGTTATCTGTGTGTTCCATTTTTGGAAAGTAGTGAACAGCAACGACCAAAATATCTGTATTGGATGACCTAATTCCTGTGATTACTTTGATACCAAGAGACGCAAATGCCATATTAGTACATACAGCATGCACAAACATCCTTGGGTCTGCTTCTCTTGAGTACCGTGTAAGTCTTTGGTTCTTCAGCACCTCTGCTTGTGATAGACTTTGTCACTTCACCATTGAAAACACCTGCATCAAGAAAGTGTGTTTGTGTTGGGTGTGCTCCTACACTCTCAGATGCATTTTGAACCATATACTCATAAGGAGTTTTACAAGTCTCTGCTTGTTGGATGTCACATTTAGAAACTTTTTCCTTGGAGAGACAGTGTGTCCACCAAACATCTCATATTTCTTGCATCCAACCTTAGATCCTGTCTGATGCTGTCTTTCTGTACCTTTCACAGAGTTACTGTTGTCATATCTGTCAAGACTTCAATTACAGAATTAGCTTTATCATATCCTTTTAGGACCTGCCTCAAGTGTTGATCAGCCAGTTCACTGAATGTATGGAATTTGTCTTCAGCCATCATTTCTGATGTACACTATGTTTTCTTTTTTGCATGCTCTTGATTCCTGGATTCTTTCATCTTGAGATTCCAGCTGTTGCCCTAATTCAGCTTTGTCTGTTTTTCTCATTGTTTCACCAGCATGGAAGAGGGAATTAGGAATGGGACCTATTGAGTGACTGAGAACAATTGCCACTGACACATCCTCTCTGCACCCGACCCACACATCCAAGTCTGAATCACGTCCCCCACAAGCTGCAGGCTTAACTGAAAACCGCTTAAGAACCCTTATTTTGCTTACTTTTCTGTCCCTATTTCCCTTACCCGAAATAAGCAAACAGAAAATAACAGACCAGTAACCACTTTGTCTGTTCTCCAGCCACCACACTTAAAACTCACTTAAAATCACTACCAGTGTCTCAGCAATCAGCTGTGCACAGACCCCCCCCCCCCCCAAGGTCTGAGGATAGGATGAGAAGCAATGGGCTCAAATTGCAGCGAGGGAGGTTTAGTTTGGACATTAGGAAGAACTTCCTGTCAGGGTGGTTAAGCACTGGAATAAATTGCCTAGGGAGGTGGTGGAATCTCTATCATTGGAGATTTTTAAGAGCAGGTTAGACAAACACCTGTCAGGGATGGTCTAGATAATACTTAGTCCTGTCATGAGTGCAGGAGACTGAACGAGGTGACTTCTCAAGGTCCCTTCCAATCCTGTGATTCTATGATAGCTATCAGTTCTTCAGTACAAATTATGCCAGGTAATCTACTGACACTTGTGCACAATCTTTGGTATGAGAACTATCTGGTCAGCAAATTTTAGTTGAAAATATAGAAAACTATTATCAGGGGGAGATACTATGACAATTACGAACATGCAATGTGAAAACATTTCGTGTTAGTATATTGCAAATTGTTGATATTCGCCATTTTTGCTAAACAGCTCATCATTTCTGGAAGTAAATACTAGCCCATGCAACACCAGATTTTTTAATACATTGTCGTTTGCTATCTTTGACCGGAAAACAGAACATTAAGATGTTGAAATTAACTTAAAGTATAAACTGTAGTCAGAGTCATGTTGAGGTGTTTCTGAACCAAAAATGACACTTTCTCGTTTTGGGTACCATTGTGTTTCCTCAGCTGTTGGCTTACCACACCACTTGATAGTCCCACATCATACCTCATCAAAATGTACATAAAATAAGCTTTCAGATGATATATGATGTGGGTGTGTGTAGGATGGGTACACTAAACTCCAAAAATATTGCCCTTTCTGGAGAATTGTTGCACCTCTGAGATGGGAAGTGCTAAACTGACCTTCAACAGAACAGTGATTCTGACTATGTACAGCATGTTTCCAAATACACAAAGGAAACATACTGAAAAAGAGAAAATAATATTTTCTCTAATTTTTTATAATATTTGTAGCTACTTGTGTCATTTGTAAATTTAAAAAAAAATCATATGGAAATGTGATTAAATTGACATTTTTAAAAATTTCTCATTGGAATTTTAAAAAACAAAATTGTGGAACCATATTAATTTATTTTGTGGAAACTTGTTTTTAAACTTTGTGCCAGATTTAGGGAGTGTTCTTTTAATAAATATAAATCCAGTGTTTATTCTCTAACTTGTTTTAATTTTTAACAGTAAATTATAGGCCCTGATCTTATCTCAGGATCTGCAAATGCAGAGTCAATGAAGTCAATTTAAACTCTGCCCAAAATTAAAAATAAATAAATAAATAGTTTTAATAAAATCAAAGACTAAAAGAGAGGTCTTCATAAATAATAAAAATGCAAATATTTTTTGAAAGGAGACCTCAAATTAAAAATCACATTTCCACAATAGTAGTAACACACACAACTATTAAAGTGAAAGAAATTAGAGAAATAATATTATTTTCTCCGATTTTAGCTTTTTCAGTTCTTCGTTTGTTTTCACTGGGTCTCTGCATGGACACAGGATCTGTACTGGTGGATCCCGATGCAGGATCAGGACCCTAGTAAGATGCTGGTATAAACACAAATCCAGTGTAGTGTGCAAATTACATGGAAACTAATATGCGATGTTTTAAAGGTACAAACTATTTATGTAAAAATCACCTACCTTGTAAAACTATAATCTGCAGCTCTCTTCATCAGTTATTTATTTGGGCACATATAGCTTGCTATATCTATTTAGAAATTGTTTTCAGTATTAATTTGGTGCATTATATAGTAAAATAAACAGTGCCTAAACTTGTAAAATTACTCGCTAACAATTTTAGTAGTCATTCTCTGAATATATTTCTAATTCACAAATTCTTAAAATGGTGTACAAATTACTTGATACAATTTTTTGTATATAGGCTATGTAGTAGAAATGGTTAAGTGCTAACATGAGTATTTGTCTTAATTTCAAACCTAAAATGTGATTTTTTGTATTTTAAATTCCAGTAAAAAAGACATAATAAGCCAACAGATCATGTGTATACAAGTAAACCATCTGCAATATTTCCCGCATTTTATATTTCATTTATTTATTTATTTTGCAACTCAAGTTTTTATTTGTTTTTTGGATTGTAGCAGTTTCCCCTTGTTTTTTTCCTACCCCCCCCCCCCAGACGTTCTTGTTAAACCCTGGATTTGTGCTGGAAATGGCCCACCTTGATTATCATACACATTGTAAGGAGAGTGGTCACTTTGGATAAGCTATTACCAGCAGGAGAGTGAGTTTGTGTGTGTGTGTGGGGGGGGGGGGGGGGTGTGTGAGAAAACCTGGATTTGTGCTGGAAATGGCCCAACTTGATTATCATACACATTGTAAGGAGAGCGATCACTTTAGATAAGCTATTACCAGCAGGAGAGTGGGGTGGGAGGAGGTATCTTTTCATGCTTTCTGTGTATATAATAAGATCTTCTACACTTTCCACAGTATGCATCCGATGAAGTGAGCTGTAGCTCACGAAAGCTTATGCTCAAATAAATTGGTTAGTCTCTAAGGTGCCACAAGTACTCCTTTTCTTTTTGCGAATACAGACTAACACGGCTGTTACTCTGAAAGCTAGCAGTGTGCTCAGTAACTCAGTTCTACTAATATCCTATGTTTTTTATATAATAATGGAATTCCACTCCCTCCTTTTTTTTTGTACAGGCTTCCTTAAGCCAGACTGATCATTGATAGAATGAAAAAGTTTAAGAGGAGACTTTCCCTAACCTTGCGTGGAAGCCAGACCATTGATGAGTCACTGTCTGAGCTGGCAGAACAAATGACAATTGAAGAAAACAGTAGCAAAGATAACGGTGAGTGTGTTTTTCTCCTCTTCTTTTTAATTAAAAGGATTCTGTCAAACACGATAGTATTTTTTTAAAATAACATATTCCATTGTTTATAATATTTTAGAAGCTTATTAGATTTTCTTTCCTTTCCATTTTGGCCGACATTAGGACTTTTTGTCCTTTTCGGTTTGCACATCGTATAACTTGCTTAATATTAAAGGTGAACTGAAATATTTTCTGAAAAATTACAATATTTTTTAATGTACTTAATGTCCCAAATAGCAAGTGGTATAGAGACAATTTTCAGTACATATCTAATTTTAAACCATTTAAATATAATTATTTTTGGTCTCCAGCATTTTTTCAAACTGTTTTAAATCACTCTGGCTTCTCAGAATGATTATTCAATGATTTGCAGTGTTGTTGTAGCCATTTTGGTCCCAGAAGATTAGAGGTGCAAGGTGAATGAGGTAATATCTTTTACTGGACCAACCTCTGTTGGTGAGAGAGACAAGCTTTTGAGCTCCACAGAGCTCTTCCTCAGGTCTGGGAAAGGTACCCAGAGTGTCACAGCTAAATGCAAGGTGGAACAGATTGTTAACATCGGTGGTAAACACATTCTAAGGGAACATTCAAGGTGAAGTGGCCCATTAACACTCCTGGGGTCATGGGTAGGGCTACGTTTTAGTCACAGGTATTTTTAGTAAAAGTCATGGACCGCTCACGGGCAGTAAACAATAATTCACAGCGCATGACCTGTCCATGACTTGTACTATATATCCCTGACTAAATCTTGGGTGCTCTGGGGGTGTGGGGGCAGATGGGGGTTCTGAGGTGCTCGGGGGGGGGGGGGTGGCCCGGAGGTGCCGAGGGTGCGTGGCAGCATGCGGCCCAGGACTCACACTGGTGCTGGCGGTGGGGGCTGGGGGAAAAGGTTTGGCGGGGCTGGTAGGCTCCCCGCAGCTCCCCAGAAGCGGGGACATGTCCTTCAGCTCCTAGGTGGAATTGCGGCCAGGGGGCTCTGTGTGCTGCCTCTGCCCTGAGCGCCAGTCCCGCAGCTCCCGTTGGCTGGGAACTGAGACTCGCCCGCCGCTGCAAAAGTCCCAGAGGTCCCGGAAAGTCACGGAATCTGTGACCTCCATGAGGGACTCGCAGCTTTAGTCATAGGACAAAAAAGGGGGCTTAGTGCGTTACAGATTGTTGTAATAAGTCATCAGTCAAGTATCTTTATTAAGACCATGATTTTTAGTGTCTAGCAAAGTTATGAATTTAAGCTCTCAGGCTCTTCTAGTGAAGGTGTGCAGGATGAGGACTGAGAGTTCAGATATAGAGTGATTGTTATGTGAAAAAGGTTTATTCAGGATGTCACAGATACCAGAACTCAAGTGGTGCAATTAAAACTGCTGAGTACCATATCTAATCCTCCGTGGGACTACTCCATTGTGCTGGATAACTTAGTTGTCTGTATATCTCTGAACAATGCATTCAGGCGCTAGCCATGTGCTTGTGAGTGAATGTGACTGAAGCATATGTGCACACCCCTAGGTAGGGAGAAGAATAATAACAAACATCTTGGCCACTGTGAGGTCTTCATCACTGTAGCCTTTCTTCTGCTCTTAGCTGCTTGCAGTAGTGACTGGAAGAGAATCTTCTGCTTTACTCTGTTATCCCAACCTCTGTGGTTCAAGTCCTTCTCTCCGGTGATTACCTCCACTACCTGCCTCTGCTGACACTCATAGTTTTCTCAGGCAGCAGCAGAGTAATTAGTATGATTTTTGTTGGTTTCATGGCCATTCCAAGTTTCTGAATAGTAATTGTGAAAACTTACAAAATTGTGAAATCTTAATAGCGGCAGAGGCTATGCAGACTTTTAGGTCCCGTGCACATTACAAAGAGCTCCTCGTTAGGAAAAATAAAATATTTCTCACCCTCCATTTAACCTTGCATTGTGAGCCACTATTCTGCCTCCTCCCCAAAGCAGTTCATACCCAGCACTTTGGAAAATTCAGCTTTAACGGGTTGAGTTTAATGGGTTGAGTTTTTATCTGTGTCTACACAGCAGCTTTTTTTCTAGCACAGTTATTTTTGTGTCCAACTTAGCACTGCCTAACCTTTTAAGGGAGTGCATTCTGGGAAATACTGGGCAGTTTTCCCACAGTATCTCACCTGCGGCTGTCTCTGTTAATGGCTGTGTTTTCTCAGAGCTTTGTATACTTGTGAAATACTCCGTATTGTATACAAGAACTTTAAAGGAATACTTTCAAGTTTGTTCGGCAGATGCTTGTCTTACCTTTATGTAATTTTTTAATTTGAGTGTTGTAACTTTGTTCTAATGAAAATGAATGGTTGCATACCTGAAAACTCGTATGAAAATACGTCTCTGTGTATGAGCTTCATTTGCCTACTGAACCTGTGTGCTCTGCTTCTGTATGAAGGCATTTGTAGAATCGATTAAAACAGGACTCCTGCTCACTGAAGCACGTTTTCAGGAGCAGAATTCTCATGTTAATTTCACTTCCAAACGTGAGTCAAGCTAACATGTCTTGGGAAGTAGAAACAAATTGAAACAGAAGAAGAAAGAACACTGTATATGGTAGACAGTGTGTGGGAAGGAGAAACCATATAGAAAAATTAAAAAAAAAATTAAGTAAGCAATAGCACAGGAGGGATATATTAGACTATAATAAAACCATCTTGAATATGTTGTAAAGCACAAGGCATGAGGTACAGAATATTTAGCCCTGACAAACATCAATATTCAAGGTAGCCTACATTCTAGAGTATGTTGTGTTGATTTTGGGGAAATCATATTTTAGTTTTATGTTTTTAGGCTTATCCTGACATTTTATTTTACATGTGGCTACCCATATTAAGACCACAATAAACGGTGTATAAAGAAGATATCTTAAAATGAAATAAGACTTTGAAATGTTCATATACCCCTGTATAGGTTCTCCTTGCATATAGAAGGAATCAAAAATAGCAGCTAGGAATTCCCTCTTATACTTAAAATAATTTGAAATGAAAACAAACTTCTTACAACTTCAAAGGGATTCTTCTTAGAAGTTAGAAGGGGTAATCTGAGCTGCCTGTTGTAGTGTGATAGATGCATATAAACACCCATTATTAGCTTCCTCTTATCAGGGTAGTTATTAGTCATCAAGACCCTGCCTCTGCAAACACTTCTGCATGTACTTAATTTTACTACTGTGAGTAGTAACTGGAGCATTCGGGGTAGTAAAGTTAAACAAATGCATAAATATGTGCAGGATCCTGGCCTAAGGTCGCACTATTTATTGAAAGCAGATACAACAGTTGAATATGTCAAGCCGCTTCCATTAAAAACTTGCTTGTTTTTGTTTAGCATAGGAAATTTTTGTTATGAAATGACATTCCTCATGAATTGTTATCAACATATGAGTATTAAGAGATTTGTTGATGTGTTTGTAAGCATGCACTGTGTAGCTGTCCTTAAGAATAAAATAAAATAGCCATCTTTGGAGCTTCTGGGATAAAATGTTGGCTACAAAATCCTCTTTCTATCTCTCATTAAAGAGCAGATTCTTATACACTTTAAAATGTTTGCATTAGTTTTCAAGTTTTAATAATGTTGTGTGTGTTTGACTTTCAAGTTTTTGCCATTTGAATGCCAAGTTAATAGGACTGTAAATATGTATACTTTTGGTTGTTCCTTTCACTAACTAAATTTTCATTTTTGTGTCATAGGCAAGGAAAGAAATTTCAGCAACAAATGATTATTATATGGCAATAATATATGACATTGTGTTGTAATAGTCTGAATAAAGATACTTGAAATGGAGTACAGAATTAAAAAATCATTCTAAACCTGATTTTTGACTGAGTTTGTATCGGGGTAGAATTAGGAAAACAAAACAATCAAATGGCTCCATTCTCTGAAGAGTTAAAGAACAGCAAAAAATTTGCATTAAAAAAAAAAAAAGAATACTCTGGACCATGCACTTGAAACAATGTAAAATAATAACCAGAAATAAGCCTGGACCTCGAGTAACTACATGGTCTCTAATTCAAACAGTTTCAACCCTTTTAGATCAGTGTAGTATATTGAGCATATTATCGATCACTTTATTGTTATGGCTTAATTTGTGATATTTCCAGACCTCAGGCAAATTAGGGCCAGCCTTATCTTTAATCATAATCTAGCTGGTAGTATTTATAGGGCACATTTCATTGTATTTAGATTCCTGGGCAATATTTGTGGAAAGATCTTTAAGAAATGCCAGGGTGTGGCAGAAACTGGCAGCATCATTGGCATTTGGCTTTTCCATAGTGAGTGAAAGAAGTCTTGCTTCAGAACAGTGTGCCTTGATCCTTGTCAGTTTCACTCTGTTAATGTTGGGCAGGTGTTGTGTGCAAGAACAGCACTGGCCTAATGCTATGAAAGAAGAAGGGCACTGGTCCCTTGAATCTTAGGTCAGCCAGGGTCTGATTACTGTTGATGTAGTGCCAAAACCAGTAGGACCCCAGAAGTACATGACTGGAGCAAGATTGCTAACTTGAATGAGCTGTATATCTATCTATCTGTTATCAAAGGGAAGATTGTCACAACGTGGAACCCTGGGGATGGTGGGGTCAAAAGGGAAAAATGGAGAGGGAACATGAAGACCTCTAGGGGAGCTGAAAGGGGAAGTGGGGGGAAAAAGGAGAGGAGGAATAAAAATGGTTAGGCATAGGAGGAGCTCTTCTCGCTTCTTCTGGAATGAAGATAGGCTAGTTTACTAGTGCAAGCTAATTAAACTTAATTCTCAGTAGAGGTGGAGGGAGGGCATAGAGAATAGTAGATATATGCTTTCTAGGTAACATAGAAGTAAATAAAAGCCAGTTTGGGACTGTATATGCAAATACACAATGTCACAGTGCTGGTGAGACCACATCTATAGTACTGTATGGCATTCTAGGCACTGATATATCACAAATCAGGTAGTACTTACCAACTAGTTGAACCATGCATTGAAAACAATAGAGCTCCCACTTTTGAGGGAGCAAAAGGAACACATGCAGCAGGTAATGAGTGTGCCCCAAGGATGAAAAGACAGAAAATGAGATGGTGGGTGAATCACCAGGAAAAACTAGATTACTGAAGTGGGAGGAGGATTTCTGAGACAGCTGCACCAAAACTTAAATTCCATGATTGTGGAATCTAGTACTCCTCAGGGCCTTTGGCTTAATCAGTGTAATTACAGACTGAAAAGGAAGTATTTTTAGTGAGATTTTAGTAATTGAGATATCTAACATGTGCAACCACTTGCAAGCCCTGATCTTGTAACATGACTTTATTAACATTCTATTTAAGAAAAAAAAGTCCTGCTAGTTTTACAGCATTAACAAGATTGTTATCATTCAGACTACACAAGTATTCTGACAAGAATATTCCCACTGGAGATTGTTACACCCAGGACAGCTTTAGATCATAGTTTTGGCAGGGATGGAGGAAAGCCCATGACAGTACAGAAGTTTCGTGTCTAAATAAAACCAGGCAAAATAGAAAGATCTTAAGTATAACCATCCATGCAGCCGTAAAGGGATTAATTCATGTGGAAACAATTCTGAATTTTCTTCTGAAATTTGATTTCAAGTATTTTTACATTGAAGGGGGCAAAATTTGCAATGAAAAAATCTAATTGTGTCTGTGTCCCTTGTTCAAGTTTTACATCCTCCTCCTGGTGAGATAGATGCAGAAGTTGAAAACTTCGTAGTTTTCTTAGCACAGAAGCCTATGTTATCACAGTGGTCAAGAGTCACTTTTACCCTCTCCGGTTTATTTTTGAAACCTGCTTGTAGTTCTCAGACATGGATCTCACTATGGTTATGCTTTTTATCACATCAGATTACTGTAATGTGCTCCTAATTAGGTTTGCTCAGGAAGCTGATCCAAAACTGAAAATATAGAACACTGCTACCCCCTTGCTTTGCTTCTAATTATACCAGTCCTTGAGATCTGTAGTGTTATGCCACAAGATATATTTCAAAGTATAGTATATCAAATAATTCATAAAATAGGCCTTAAGTGATTGCCTCCTGCTCAGCATTTATGATGAGCCCAGTGGTTGCTTGCACTTTGTTTCTAGATTCATACGGGACCAGGTCAGTGGCAGATCTTTGAGTTAAATGTCCTCCTGTAGAACTCCCTTTTAAATGAGGTCCGCTTGAATACTTTCCCAAGCTCTCTGAGGGAAAATTCACTGCGAAATGGGGAGCTCTCACTAATTCTTCAAGTAATGTCTCTATGGGTGCTGTACTTTGATCTAAGGTGGATGTGCATCTGGAGACTTTTGGTAGCCGTGCTCATTCAGTCGCATATTTGCCCAGGCTATCCTCCTGCCCCATACTGAAGGTATGTAGAGCAGTGTTGGACAAACGACACTCAATTCCTTCTCAGCCACCTCAGCTTGAGATGGAATGTCTTGCAACGCCTGCTTCATACTAGCTTTTTCTTTAGGGAATAGTTTATAGATTTTCTTATTTTAGATTTCAGTTAGCCCCCTTTTAGTTATTTTTACTAGTTACTGTGGTTTTAGGATTTTTTTTATTTTTATTGAGCAGGCTTCTTTGGGACTTCTTGTTCCTCTCCCACCCTCTGGGAGTCTTTGCTTCATCGAAGGATTTTTTCCCCTCATGGCATGGCTAAGTCCCTTGGATCTAAATGTTGCCTTATTTACCAGGGTTCTATCCCAGTTAGTGATGGTCACTCTTATTGTATCCACTGCTTAGGGGACACCCACGTCTCATCAAAGTGTAAAATTTGTTTGGGATTTAAGAATAGGTCTTGAAAGAACAGGAAGATAAAGCTTAGGCTTCTCATGATGGAGTGCTTCCTTTGACCTGCCTCAGACCCAGTCCCTGATATCCTTCCAAGTACAGTGGTCTTCCAATGAGCACAGTGCTCTGTCATCCTCTGCAGCCTGCTCATCCACTGACTAGACCTTCACAGAGAACAAGAGGATGGTACCAAGACTTCCAGAAAGAGGACTTCAAGATCCCCTCAAAGAAAGTTGGTGCCAAGAAGAGTAGGTCACCACAGAGACCTTGTATCCCAGGAAAGGTACTGCTGGGGCTCCAAGCTCTCCTGGTACCAAGAGCCCCGCAGCTAAGGCTTCAGGCACTTCTAAGTCCCTAGGTACACAGCACCACTCTTTATGAAACCGGCCTTGGTGCCACTTAAGTGTGATCATGGAGCTAGGGATCCTAAGGACTCTGCATCAAAGACAGCGGTACCAACCGCACGGCCTGCTTCCATGTTGCCTGTGGTACCCAATTCTGTGTCACAAATTGATTGCTTAATGCTGTCAAACCCAACGTCACCCTCAGAACCACCTTTCTCTGCAGGGGCCCACCAAGTTTCTGTGCATGTTCACCCTGTACTGCAGGAGTTTAGATTCTCTTGTTTGTCTGGGATGAACCGAAGTCACCTCTAGTAATGGATAAGGAAATACTCTTGCTACTGGAGGCCTTGTCTGTCACTGGTACCGCACCATTCTCTGGCACTGCCTGGCTCCTCGTTACCTGCTAAAAGAGACAAGCAACCTCCTTCAATACCACCCCTGTCTGCTTCTCCCGTGGACTATGAGGAAAATAGTTCTTCAGACTCTCAGATTTCCATTAGAGAATCACTCGATTACCAGCCAAGAGCTACCTCTTCTGACATCTTTTCTGAGAGAGAAACTCCAAGACACAGGCAGCTTCATCACTCCTCATTCTGTCTAATATGATCAGTCCTGGGTACCCCCTCTTTTTCATTATGGCACCCCTCAAAGGCCATATGGGGACCTGTAAGCTGCTTATTGACAACTGTTTTCTGGAGCACCTAGCTTTACCCATGGGGAGCACCCCAGCAATCCTTGCTCTTCCCATCCCTCTGCATCAGCCTCTACCTCAGAAAGAATCTTTCTAGGAACAAGGTAAAAGGGCTGATGAGGAAGGTACACCACAAAGTAGCATCTACTCCTTCTCCTCACCCAATGAAGCACCAGTATTGTCTCTTCCACCCCCCTCCCCCCACCAGTGCAGATGGTTTTAAACAGTTCCAGGAGCTTATGTAAAGGATTGTTGACTCCCTTCACATCCCCTTCATGAGACCTAACAAACTTCTTGACATTCTCCAACTGCCACATTATATTAGGTAGCCTTGCTGCTAAGCCAGGGTTTACTTGAATCTGTCAAAACCATTTGGCAAATCCCAGCCATCTGACTTCCAACATGTGAAAGAGCAGATAAAAAGTATTATTTTCCTGCTGAGGATTCTGAATTTCTGTTCACACACTCAATACCTAATTCTTTGGTCATCAGTGTTGTGAACAAGTATAGCAGGCAACACCATTCTAAAGTAACCCCGCATGATAAAGGCCCAAAATGCCTGGTTCTCTCTGGTCTTAAGAGCTACTCCTCTGCATCATTATAGTTCAGAATCAGCAATTATCAGGGCCTCATCACAAAGTATTATCACACAAACTATGGCACATATAACTCTTATTGAACTTCTGCCTCCTAAACATCAAGAGGAATTTGAGCATTGCAGAGGTCAGTTATTAGTGAGGGACTTTGTTACAGGCCTTGTTAGATGTGGCCAATATGGCAGGTTGCTCTATTTCTGCAGTGGTTGTCATGTGTTGTGCCTTATGGTTGCAATCCTCAGGAATCCCAAGGGAGGTCCAGAACACCATTGAGGACCTTCCTTTTGATTGCTTCAAGCTCTTCAGCAAGTCCACTGATGAATCCTTGCACTCTCTCAAGGATTTGAGTGCTATTGCCACTCCTTTGGTGTTTACATACCTGCAAACAAAAGGAGGTTTAGCAGGTCACAGATGGACCAGAGATCCTACCCAGCCCAATTCCGTCCCTCCACAGACCCCTGGAATTGTTTTAAGAACAGCCGCAGGTTTCAGAAAAGAGAACCACCTACCACCACCACCACCACCACTATTACTCAGCCATGATCATCATCTAAGCATTAATGTTTTGCTTGAGGGTCCAGAACCACCTCCCCTTCAGAATCTAAAGCTCCATTAGTCTGCCACCTGCTCAGTCTTCTTCGAATAGTATCCCATTTCAGGTGGCTCTTGAGCAGTGCACCACATTTTGGTGCTTTGGAGCCTGGTTTAAGACTGCATGCAGACCTGCAGTCCCAAAGGCAGCATTCACCCCGGAGGCATGTACTAAGGCATAATGTTTTGAGAAGATGTGAACCAAGGCCCATGTGGCTACTTTGCCTATTACTGCAATGAGTGTATTCTTCATCAGCACAATGGAAATAGGCTGGCGTCTGGTGGAACTCCCTGTAAAAGATAGTGGCTAAATTACAGTGTTTTATGTAGTGTTCACCTCAGATCTCCATGACTATAATAAGTTGGCAACTGTATGTCTCTTCTGGTTGTTCTTAGTCTTAAAAATATATATACAAATTAAAATATATTTTTGAAATATTTCTGCTATAGGGATAAACACCTGGAATAAACAACTGGCTTTTGTAAGGTGAAAGAGTCTTGGAACATAAATCAACGTCATACAAGCAATATAATGCAAGACACTCAGTCTAAAATAGTCGAAAGAAATATTCAGCTATCGTAATCTTAGATTTTTGCACTCGTAAGGCTTCCGAAGATAAGAAATTAAAGGTTTCATAACATCAGGCTCTGCATTTTCCTATTTCAGTATTACAAGCAGATTATTCCAAATGTTTGGGGTTATAACTCCAAAAGCCATAGTCTGTATTAGGTGCAGGTAAATAAATATTAATAGACTGGGTCGAGCAAAGGGCATGTTTGGAGATTGTGTTTGATAAGTGAGCATAAGCTCTTGTTGCTAAGTTATGAATAGATTTTATACAATGTGCCTTTGCTTGGAGAGACTTTGCCAATTAAGTCAATTGTAGTGTCATATTGTTCACATATTGTAGGGTCCCAAGTTCACATGTAAATAGTGGCCTGCAGAGTTTTATGTAATATTTCTAGCCTCTGTGGTACTACTGTATGTATGCTGATACAACAACATACCAGAATGGATAATAGGTACTGTAGAACAATCTGCTTCCTTGCAGACTCATTTAGCTCAATCATAGATGGTTGAAAACAACAATTAATAAAATTTTATCTCATATGATAGAAGATTCCAATTTTTTGCTTGCACTGGTTGAAGCAAATACTCCAAAATCCATATAGTAAAATCTGAAAGCCATCTAGTTCTTTTTCATCAGTTGAGCTGCTTGGTGGTTGAGGTTAGGTTCTGAAGCTTTTATAAGCTAGGTTAACAGTGCACCATTCAATATTAATAAATATAATGGAAATATTAAAATTTTCTTCTTCCTCTAATCCACCAGCTGAATTGACATATGTGACAGGGTGTTAGTTGCTAAGGCCCTGCATAAAAATGCCAGACAATTTCTGCAGACTCACTGGCAACCAGATTAGGAGAGTTTTGTTATCACCAACCCAGAAGAATAAAAGGACTTGGTGTGCTTTACTAAGGGTTTGTCTACACTTATAATGCTACAGCAGCACAGCTGCAGCGCTTCAGTGTAGATGCTACCTACACCAATGGGAGGGATTCTCTCATTAGCATAGGTAATCAGCCTCCCCAAGAGGTGGAAGCTAGATCAATGGAAGAAGTCTTCCGTCGACCTGGCTCTGTTTACATGGCGACTTAAGCAGCATAGATAAGCCGACCTAGGGGTATGGATTTTTCACACCCCAGAGCAACATAGTTATGGTGACCTAATTTTCTAGTCTACACCAGGTCTAAGGCAGAGGAACTAGGGAAAATAGGGGCAGGAAAGGGTTCTACAGGGAGCAACTCTAGAAATTGCCAAGGTCAGGAGCAAGCTTTGGCTGAAGTTTGCTGTTACTTAAGCTAACAATAAAGGAAAAACAAGGGAGGGGGTAAGTTTGGACCTGTTCAGATTGGGCGTGTGTGTACTGTATTAGGAGCAGGGTAAGAATATCACATACTTACTGTTGGTTATTTGCTCTCTGAGTCAGAAAAACACATCCAGATGGAAAATAAAACGTTGATGCCATTGTAAACCTCAACTATACCCTCTCCAAAGTTTCCAGTGCTCAGTTCAGTGCAACAACAAGGATGTTGTGGTTTCAGCAACGGCATCCGGAAAAAAAATAATCCAAGTAACTTTTAAGGCTGTGTATTTCATTTCCAAGTGATGCATTTTTGGACAGGGTCAAAAGTAGATAAGAACATGAGTGGGGGAAGCAGTGTTAGCATGTAGCTCTTGCCCCTCCCTCTTCAGTGTGGCTTTATAAAAGTTTGACTAGTAATTTGAGGTTATAACCTTCAGAGGTTAGGTCCTTTTCAGATTCTAAAAAGCAGTCCTTTCCATTTGTAGATTTTAAAATAATCTTTATACTTAAGCTTTTAAAATATATTATACTTGTACCATATGAAACACACAGAACAATCAGTAAGAATGGGAGGAGGTATTGTTTCATGGTGTCTGTGTATATAATGTCTTCTGCGATTTCCACAGTATGCATCCGATGAAGTGAGCTGTAGCTCACGAAAGCTTATGCTCAAATAAATTGGTTAGTCTCTAAGGTGCCATAAGTCCTCCTTTTCTTTTTGCGAATACAGACTAACACGGCTGTTACTCTGAAACCTGTCAAGAATAACAATCTGCTCTACTGATTTTGAAGGCGTATTACACCAGAGTTTAGGGAAAGCCAACTAGTGGAAAAATTGTACTAAGAGGACTAGAAACTTGGATGAGTTACACCACCAAGGTTATGACTCTCTAAATAAATGGTATCAAGAAACTGGTAATCAATTGTAAGCTCTTCAAGTTTTTAACTTATCTACCTTGGTGTTTGTAAAGCACCTAGCACAATAGAGCCCCAACTCTGATTGGAGTTTTTGGGCACTCTTGTGATATAAGTAATAGGTTTTGCATTCTTTTTTCAACAGGTTCAATATCAGAGACAAACTCTGTAGATTATCATCTTTCTGAAGCAATTATAGTCAGTCTTTTTCTAGCCTATGACGTCATAGAATATTTAAATAGAACTTAATTTTTAACAAGCTATTTGGTAATTTATTTACCAGAATAACTAAGTCTAATCCTACTACTTTTTCCAAACCCTCTTTAATGCAAAAGCACTGAACCTTTGGTCCTTACTAGAGTGTGAAATGTGTTTAGTATGGAATGTGCTTACTATTTAGAGTAAAGTCTCTAACTAAATCCTCAAACTATTACTTCTAAAATATTTGCTTTATCTGTTAATTTGCCAACAGATTGGCAGGGCTTCAGCCCTCAGTATTCTTAGAGCCTGATCCAAAGCTCACTGAAGTCAGTGGATGTCCTTTGAATCAGGCCCATGACTTATGCATGTGTTCTTTGAGGCAGATTCCTGGATCCTCACTGTTGTCGTTTTCTCTCTACCTTTCCTCACTGTCTTTAGTGTTCAATCTCCAAGCCAAAAAAAAAAGAAGTCTATTATTTCTTTAATATTTTATTGGAAAAAATTGTATTAGAATAATCAGAGTACAAGAGCAATGAAATTCTAACAAATGTAAAACTAAGCACAGCATCTTGAGTGAGAAGTAAATGTTTCTGGTGAAAATCAGTTTCGAAAAGCAATGATTGCATACAAGCTATTGCATTCTTTTTTTATTAGAAAGGTAATTAAAGGTCTGTTTGCTTTTTTAAAACTCTTGTTGAGGTTAAGCCACAAATGCCAAATTCTGACTCGTGATTTTTCTGTTGTCAAAAACCCTTGTGCCTTTTGCAATCATGCCAAGCTTCATGGTTGTAAGGGGTGGTTAGCAACATAGTTTAATGTCTGAGAATTGTTTTCCAATGAGATAAGCAATGTCAGGTTTTCTTCCCAATATTTAGGGTTTTAGTAAGGTTTCACTCTTTTCATATTTCTTAGGGTACAAGTAGGGCCCTACCAAATTCACGGCCATGAAACACGTGTCATGGACTGTGAAATATGGTCTTTTGTGTACTTTTGCCCTATACTATACAGATTTCATGGGGGAGACCAGCATTTCTCAAACAGGGGTTCCCAATTCAAAAGAAGGTCATGGGGGGTGGAGGGTCACAAGGTTATTGTATGGGCGTCATGGTATTGCCACTCTTTCTTCTGCACTGCCTTCAGAGCTGGGTGGCCAGAGCACGGCAGCTGCTGGCCAGGCACCCAGTCCCGAAGGCACTCCCCCACCAGCAGCAGCACAGAAGTAAAGGTGGCGATACTAAACCATGATATCCTTACTTCTGTGCTACTGCTGGTGGTGGCGCTGCCTTCAGAGCTGGGCTCCCAGCCAGCAGCTGCTGCTCCCTGGCCACCCATCTCTGAAGGCTGCACTGCCACCAGCAGTAGGGGTGGCAATGCTGTGATTCCCCTACAGTAACCTTGGGACTCTCCCACAACTCCCATGTGGGTTAGGACCCCTACAGTTACAACACTGTGAAATTTCAGATTTAAATATCTGAAATCCTGAAATTTACAATTTTTAAAATCCCATGACCGTGAAATTGACCAAAATGGGCCATGAATTTGGTAGGGCTCTCGGTATAAAATAAGAATATCAAAAAGAAAAGCTAGAAGGATGGGGAGCTACCAAAGGGTATGTCTGCTGTAGCTAGGACTAGGAACATGCTTTGCAGCATGGGTAGACAGACATGCTAGCTCTGCTGGAGCTAGCATGCTAAAAATAGCAGTATAGCCAGGGAAGCACAGGTGGCGGCTCAGGCTAGCAATCTGAGTACATACCCAAGGTCTCTAGGTAGGGCTGTACTCAGCCAGATAGTCCATCTATGCTACACACAGGCTATGCTGATATTTTTAGCCTTTTAGCCTGAGAAGAATTAGTGCATGTCTGTCTTCCTGCTCTCAGAAGCACGCTTCGAGCTGTGGTATAGACATATCCATAGACAGCATTCTCCCATACGGATATATTGTGGTTGTTAATTCTCTCTCATGGGGTCCTCTTTTCCATCAGGCTTAGAACTGGCTGGGATTTTCAGCATTTTTCAAGTGTCAAAGACAGATAATAGTTCTCCTCCCCCAGTACAGTGTTTGTCTGTGGTCTCTAAAGGTATGTAAAGTGAACTGCACTGACATTATGCCCCTGTCTGCTTCTGTGCTCGAAGGCAGAGGTTTCCTCAGCAGCTCTCCAAGTTTTTTTGAGGACTTTTTTGACATTGTTTCCTTCCCCCTCTCCCTTTAGCTTTGTCCCTAAACTATGGGACAAGCTATGCCTCTTTGGAATGAAGACGGGGACTCAACCTAGTATAAGATTCTGAGCTGCTTACGCAGCTAAGCAGGGCCCAGCTGGCAACATCAAAGTGTTCCTGTTCCCACATTTGCTTTCATATGCTCTCATTTTCCCCAGCCTAGTTCATTCTTTCTCTACTTCTGCAGCCAGCAAGCCTCAGGTCAGTCAGCAGAGAACTAAATTTGAGCTATGTGGCATCCCCACAAAGTGCCATGGTGTCTAGCTCCTATTGCTAAGAATAGCCCAGGGAGGGCCTTAGCACTAGTGCCTTTCGCCCTCTTTCTGGACTCACTCTTTTGTATCAACTCTAAGTAGTTTATTGACCCCCAAATGGTTAAAAACCAAATTAATTTTTTGCTATATTACAGTGTAACTACTTCACTTACACTGTGGAGCTTTACTGCCTTTTTTGAAGCATCTTGTATTGGCTACTATTTGAGACAAGCTTTTGGACTAGACGGGCTGTTGGTCCATTTTAATATGGCAGTTGTTATATTTGTATGAGACAACTAAATCAATGAATTATGTACTTCAAGTGGAAATCCTATTAAGATAGAATTTTTGTTATTGAATCCACAGTTGCTGCTATGCATCAGCAGCTCAATAGTGATGTTAATAGTATACCAACAATTTAGTTTTTAGTTTGATAGGTATAGACTGGCAGAATTCATAGT
Organism: Chelonia mydas; assembly: GCF_015237465.2. NCBI lineage: Eukaryota > Metazoa > Chordata > Testudines > Cheloniidae > Chelonia > Chelonia mydas. Next base: position 265,390,069 of record NC_057849.1, read on the forward strand.
TTCCTAAGTTGCCAGTGTATGTTTTAAAATTCCATTGGATTTCTATAATATTGCTTGTAAATTTGGTGCTCCCAGTTGATGATTTCCTTAATAGTTCCTTAATTTTCCTAGACATACGGGTAAAGCTGAGACTGTGGATTAATCATGATTTTTAAACAATATACAGAGTAGCTCATATACAATAGTTTGGCATAGGCAGCATAACACATTTATGGAGAAAATGGTGTTTTAATGCTGTGGTTCTCAATCAGGAGTCTGGGGAGTCCCTGGGGGGCCGTGAGCAGGTTTCAGGGGGTCTGCCAAAATAAACCAGAGAGCAGAGCTGACATTAGACTCACTGGGGCCCGGGGCAGAAAGCTGAAGCTTAAGCCCCGCTACCTGGGGCTGAAAGCCAAAGCCCGAGCAGTTTAGCTTTGCAGGTCCTCCTGTGGTATGGGGCCCCAGGCCGTTGCCTTGCTTGCTTGCTACCCCCTTAATGCAGGCCTTGGCTTTTAATCTACTGGATATGCAGAAAAACAGTTGTTGTGGCACAGGTGGGCCATGGAATTTTTATAGCATGTTGGAGGGGCCTCAGAAAGAAGAAGGTTGAGAATCCCTGTGTTAATGGATGTGTAATTACATTGAAAGATATATATGTTCTGAAGTGGATCAACAATATGCTTTAGTGGTTATTTATTCAAGGAACATTTAATAAACAATGTCACCTTTTTCTGAAAGAGCCACCAGTGTGTTCATTAGCTGTAAATATTCAGTACTATGTACATTGTACAGATTCTATTTCATACTATGTCAATAATAGTTGACGTTAGTGAGAATGCAGGAGTATGAGAACCTCAACAAGATAATCCAAGTAAGCTGGGATGGCAGCTATATATTTATATCCAAGTTAAGGTTCAAGGTGATGGAATCCTATACTGCTCATGGCACCTTAGAGGCTAACAAATTTATTTGAGCATAAGCTTTCATGAGCTACAGCTCACTTCATCAGATGCATGCAGTGGAAAATACAGTAGGGGAATTTTATATACACAGAGAACATGAAACAATGGGTGTTACCATACGCACTGTAACGAGAGTGATCAGGTAAGGTGAACTATTACCAGCAGGAGAGGAAAAAAAACCTTTTGTAGTGATAATCAAGGTGGGCCATTTCCAGCAATTGACAAGAATGTGTGAGGAACAGTGCGGGGGGGAATAAACATGGGGAAATAATTTTACTTTGTGTAATGACACATCCACTCCCAGTCTTTATTCAAGCCTAATTTAATGGAAAGGAAATGATGCGCAAAAACATTAATTTCTGCAAAATTCTGCATTGCACAGTAGCGCAGAATTCCCCCAGGAGTAACATATTAAGTTGATATTTTGAAGATCCCCAGAGGAAGGTAATAAAAATTGTTTGAGAGAGTAGAATTTGTGTGGGTGAAATTTTATGGACTGGAATTATTAATTTGAACAGGAGATGAATGAAGGAGATTTGATGAAGTATCCAAAGTACCAGAAAAAAATGAAAACTGACCAGCTGCAACTAGGAGAGACGCATTGGGTCCCTCTTGGGATAATGTCCCAAAATGTATTTTTAAATTTTGGGAGAGTTTATACAAATTGAAATCATTGATAGGTCCCATCACAAGAGTAATCCCATTAACGTAATTGGGACTAATCAGTTATTTAAAATTAAGTACATGTGTAAATGCTTTGCTGAATTGGAGCCAAAAATGTGACAAAAAGCTAGTGGGAGCAATGATCATCCCTCATTATGGAAGTTTTTTTGTTTCTACTGTAAACTTCCCAGCATGGTGCTCTTTAGTGTGTCTCTAAGATAAACCATCAGTTTGACCTAAGTATGCTAGGTCTTTTAATTTACTTCTTTGCATAGCTGTCTTCTTGGATAAAAAAAACGAGGAGTCCTTGTGGCACGTTAGAGACTAACAAATTTATTTGGGCATAAGCTTTTGTGGGCTATAACCCACTTCATCAGATATATGAGGTAAAAGATACAGGAGCAGGTGTAAATATATGGAAGGATGTGGGTTGCTTTACCAAGTGTTAGGTCAGTCAAACGAGATAAATCAATTAGCAGCAGGATACCAAGGGAGAAGAAATAACTTTTGAAGTGGTAAGGGAGTGGCCCATTACAGACAGTTGACAAGAAGGTGTGAGTAACAGTAGGGAGAAATTAGTATTGGGGAAATTAAGTTTAGGTTTTGTAATGACCCAACCACTCCCAGTCTTTAAACTTCAGAGGGGCATTGCTGACACATGATGGTGAATATTTGCTTCAGGTTGGGGGGCTGTCTGTAAGCAAGGACTGTGAGAGTGAGGGGTCGTCTTCACCAGCAACTACATACCACACAACAAAAACACCAACGCAGGGACCAAACCCTGCTACAAACCCCGGTGACAACTCTGTCCACATATATATTCAAGGGACACCATCATAGGACCTGACCACATCAGCCACGCCATCCGGGGCTCATTCACCTGCACATCTACCAGTGTGATATATATGCCATCATATGCCAGCAATGCCCCTGTGCCATGTAAATTGGCCAAACCGGACAGTCTCTACGCAAAAGAATAAATGGACACAAATCTGACATCAGGAATCATAACATTCAAAAACCAGTCTTGCAATCTTAATTTCACTAGCTATGAGCACTTAGGCTAATGCACTTCTGCATGATAAAAATTACTGTTATTGAATTGTAGAATGGACCAAACAATCTAAGGTAGTACTCATAACAGTATGCGTCTAACATTTTTGGTGAATTTACTTTTTTATTTATACAAGCTGCTTCTTGGCCATTAATCTGTACTGAACCGATTTTTGTCTTTAGATTTTAAGTTATTTGGCAAGGACCTTTTGTTCTTTTATTTTTATTATTTTATGTATTTTTTCAGTGGTATAATATCATGTAAATCTATCCAAAGGACAATCAGAAATTCTGAAATAACCTTATTCATCCATCATAGAAGTTCATCCCATTAATGACTATAAAAACACAGTCCTTTCTCGTTCATTTTCATAGTCGTCTTTATGCAATACGTGGTCCATAAAAAAAAAAAAATATGTACTTCAGCAGTTTATGATAAGACAAATACATATAGAAGGAAATGGTTTTCAGCTGTTCACAAAAATTATTAATTTAGATCTATTAAAAGTACCTTTTAAAACTATGCACCTGTACAAATATAATTCAAACAAAAATATTATATCTTTAATATGAAGAATTTCACAAATCTAACAGTATCTAACATTTAAAAACTCACCATAAATAAAACTCATAACCAGTCAGTGTCAGTCTAAATCTCTCAGATCATCCCACGCAGCAAACTATTATTAAGCTACCGTTTGGATTTTCATAGTTAGCATTGTTATTTGTTAAGCAGTGACACTGAGATCAGAATTATACAAGACCCAGATGTCTGGTTCCAGCCTTAGGATCTTACTGTCTGAAAGATGGACAAAGGTCAAATAAGAACTTAATGGGAGACTGGGAGGGTGAAGATAACTTAGATCATTTTTTAAAATACATTAAGGAAGTGTTGGCATTATAATCATGTGGGTCAACATTTCTAGGCCTTGGAAAATAAGTAGATTTTCAGTATGAATTTGAATGAAAAACTGGATTGAATGACTGTTGCAGGTCATTCCAGGCATAAGGAATAACAATGGCAGAAGGTACAAAGATATGAATGAGGGAGTTTTGAGCTTAGTGACGCTGGCATCACTTGTGGATCCAAAGGTCTAATGTAGCATATAATTAGAAACAAGAATAAAGATTTGGTTGGGACAGAGATGTGCAAAACCTTGAAGATGAGGACACAGGTTATGTCACAAACACATGTAGAGCATATTTGCTTCATTCTCTGACAAGTATCTATTTATGAAAGATGGTAATGGAGGAAAACTGCAGGAAGGTTTGCAGCAGTGCAGGCCTGACTTTTCACTTTCTGTTCACTGTCTAAATTATTTATTTGGACAGTTTTTCCCGAAAGCAACTGACAGGAAGTGATTTTGTGCTTCTATACTATTCCTGTGGAAAATCAACTATTTCTTAATTTCATTTTGTTTTAATTATAAGCACATCCTTGTGCAGTTATGTCTATGTGCTTCTTTCTCTCTCCCATTAAACGTACCATAATCAGATAGCCAAAAGTTTTTACCTCCAAGACACTGGTTGAATTTAGTTGCTGGATTTTTGCTATATTATTATTTTGGTTTGCCTTTGAAACTCTGCTCTCCATAAAATACATACTCATGGCTAAATCCCTTCAGAGAGAGAGTGTGTCTGTGTTTCCCAACAACGAAGTTCTCAGTTCCCTCCAGAACCAGCTTCTGGCATAATGGAATAGTATCGCAGATTGTGCCCTATCCCAGGAGAGATGTGTAAACCTTTGTGATGGACATATCTGCCATAGGTGCGGGGAAGAAAGATTTCACAAATTGCACTCAAGCTTCAGTTTCCTATTTGGCAGCACAGTTATCTAATTCCTGAGTGACTATGCTGTGCTAGTGTTCTTTGATCTAATTTGTTCCTGTTAGTAGCATACATGTAAATGCAAGAAGAGAACCAGTTAGGGAAAAAGAAAATTGATAGAATCTATAAAGAGACCAACAGTGTACTTAACTCGACTATATAGGTTCTATATATCTCTCCAACATGTAAGTATGCATCTTGTACAATATGTTATGAAGAAGCAGCTAATTTTATAAACCTTAGGGTATTTTATATTAGAGGGCAGGAGTGAGCCCTGTGTAGTAAAGATTATATCCATGTATGTTTGTTCCACGATCAATGCATTTCTCTATTACTGGGGAAAATTGTTTAAATTGACAATATTTCTCCATTAACTTGGTAAATTAATTGAGTTGTCGGGTGTTATAATCTGTATGATGATATTGTGAGCGACTGACTATTATAAGACATGTACAAGGGAATAGACTTGAGGTTGCTGAGGGAACCGTTACTCCTCCCTGACTTTTGTGTGATTGCAATATCAAATATAACATTGTTGAAATAATTTTGTACACTTCTTTTCCTTGTATTTTTTAGATAAAATTAAGGTTGAAAGTATGTGTAAATAATTTAAGGGTAGCAATACTTACAAGAACAGTCCTTTTACTGTGAGTAAATGCTATGTTCAGTTCTGATCTTCCCATTTGAAAAGCCAAAACAAGTATGACATGCTATTCTTATGTCACAATGTAAGTGGTCAATAGACTTAATTGTAGCATTGCTACTGTGGTCTGAGTGTGGTTTGGTAGACTTTCAGCGAAGGCTTACAGAAAATCCCCAATTGCAAGTCTACTAAGAGGAGAGGGGCTGACAAGCCTCTGAAGGCTCGCTGGTGAATTTGCCCCTCATGCAGACTAGAAATTGCAAGGTTGATATAAACATGATGGTGAAGATGAAGCCATTGCTAAGTAAACTTAAAGGAAATAAATATCTATGCAAACTTTAAATGGGTATCTTCTGGTCTGTAGTCTGCTTTTGATGCTTGGGATTTTTGGTTTTATGGTTTTTGTGGTGAGTGTTTTTGTGGAAAACCTACAGTTGTTAAGGAATTGCCCCAATTTCAGATGTTGTGGATCTTCATGCAAGCTCTGGAGTGTTTAACATTTTTTTGTTTGTAATAGTTTTCCAGTAAGGGAATTCCAATAATATTGTGTTCTCCGACTATCTTCAGTACTGAAAAAGTAAAACATCCAGTGAGTGGAGATTATCTGCATAGTAACAATTTTCTCTTCTTTTTCTTCTGACATGTTCCTGAATCTGTCACTTGTTCATCGGGATGAACATTTGGGCCTTGGGAATTATAGAGCCTATTGTGAAGAATGGCAGGCCTCCGACGTCTCACAGTATGCACTCATTTCTTCACCAATACACGGGATCTTTCAAGAAGCCCCCTTTACGGAGACCACATAGCGTTATAGGAGGCAGCCTTGGCTCTTTCATGGCAATGCCTAGGAATGGAAGCAGATTAGGTAATTTACTATTTTGGTCATTTATATGTTAAGATAATATCCATATTGGTTCTTCACAGCAGGTACAGTTCTTATACTTTAGTTCTAAAGCTGTTCTGGGAATGCAAAAGTGTTGCTAAGTTTGTCATAGAAACAAGACTTTAAATTGTTGAATGTCTCATTTAAGATTTTAAAGAAGACAATTGAAAAAAAGAGCATACAGAGTGTTATTTCATGGAAATCGCCCAGGTATCCCTTTAATGACATGTAACAGTTACAAAACATTATCTATTTTAGTGACATCTAAGGCACCTATGACCACAGTATTTAAAAACTTACAGAAGGTACATTAATTGAACATGCCAGAAATTAAGGGCTCTTTGGCTATTTGAAAAAAAATGTGGAATGTGTTTTAACTTTTAAGAAATCTAAGTAAAGAACCATCAGTTAATTCTTTTAATTATAATCACAGCTTGTGTAAATCTTTTTGTTTTGATTTCAGCAGTTGTTGTGATCTTACTCTTTGTGGCAAATAATGATTTTTTTTTTAAATTTATTCAGTAGTTTGTTATATTGCTGGCCCTAGGCCACCATTAATTTTGTACACTGGCAAATAAAGCCAATTGCTATGAGCACTTTGTAATACCAACTAGTTCTTAGTTGGTACTAGGGCTGTCGATTAATCGCAGTTAACTCAAGCAATTAACTAAAAAAACTGTTAATACAATAGAATACCAATTGAAATGTACAGTATTAAATATTTTGGATGTTTTTCTACATTTTCAAATATATTGATTTGTATTACAACACAATACAAAGTGTACAGTGCTCACTTTATATTATTATTTTTATTACAAATATTTGCACTGTAAAAATGATAAACAAGAAATAGTGTTTTTCAGTTCACCTCATACAAGTACTGTAGTGCAATCTCTTTATTGTGAAAGTACAACTTACAAATGTAAATTTTTTTGTTACATAACTGCACTCAAAAATAAAACAATGCAAAACTTTAGAGCCTTTGAGTCCACTCAGTCCTACTACTTGTTCAGCCAATTGCGAAGACAAACAATTTTGTTTACATTTACGGGAGATACTGCTGCCTGCTTCTTATCTGGCACGTAAATACCTTGTGACGCTGGCTACAACAGTGCCATGCGAACGCCTGTTCACACTTTCAGGTTACATTGTAAATAAGAAGTGGGCAGCATTATCTCTAGCAAGTTGTAACCAAACTTGTTTTATCTGAGCGATTGACTGACCAAGAAATAGGACTGAGTGGGCTTGTAGGCTCTAAAGTTTTGCATTGTTTTATTTTTGAATGCAGTTAGTTTTTGTACATATATCTACATTTGTAAGTTCAACGTTCATGATAGAGATTGCACTACAGTACTTGTATTAGGTGAATTGAAATATATTATTTCTTTTGTTTTTTACAGTGCAAATATTTGTAATCAAAAATAAATATAAAGTAAGCACTGAACACTTTTTGTATTCTGTGTTCTAATTGAAATCAATACATTTGAAAATGTAGAAAACATCTGAAAATATTTAAATAAATGGTATTCTATTATTGTTTAATGGCACGATTAATTGCAATTCATTTTTGTAATCACACAGTTAATTGCGATTAATTGTTTTAATTGCTTGACAGCCCTAGTTGGTACTAGGAAAAAAAGGATCAATTGAGAATTAATGCGAACTGTATTAATTTTTTGCTTTTCTCCCTTCCCTTCTGAACGTAGTGCCAAATGAAAGTAGCAGGTTTCTCCAAGTCTAGAACTGTGCATCTTTGAGACTAGAATGGAACCATCTACATTTTACTGTGTTCTGTAATATTAACTGTTCCCTTTCAGCCTTACCGTTCTGCTCTCTGCCTCTCCCTAACAACACAGTCCAGAGTGTTTCTGCCTCTGACTGTGGAACTGTGCAGCTGGTGCCATCATAGGAGAGAGTAGGATTTCCCTCCTCTGCACAGTCTGCAGGGACCACTTCTTGATGTAGTCTGAGGGCACCAAATGCCCATACTTTTTGCATAGCTAGGATTTGCTTGAGCTGAATGAGGAGCAGCCCCATGCATCTCATGGGAAGGCAAAGTGTAAATATTTAATTCTACGCGGGTAATTAATTTGTGTGGATAGATGCAAAGAAGTCAACTGGTTTGTCATATGTAACATTAATTTCTGCACAATAATAGGATTAATGTACATTTTTGTATATTGTATTTTTTTATGAAAAAAGAATACTTATTTCTAAAATTATAGGTTTTCTCTATACATGAGTTGTGAGGAAATACCTTATTCTTCTTCAGACTTTCACTAAAAATGTTTAACTAAATCATTAGTTGCATAACACAAAATACTTCATGAACATTTATCTTAGAATAGCTAGTTTCAACCTGAAAAGTTGTTATAGTATTGTATTTAGTAGTATTGTGGGGGAATGTATGTCATTGACTTGATTTTTGAGGTGGCTGTTAACTTTTCTATATTAAAATGGAATTCAAAATCTGAGTATCTTAAACTCTGGGCATCATATTTTTTGCATTGTGTTGGAGTAAAACTTACCTGTATTTCCATAGCTACAGCATGGTGGATATGGCAAGTAGGAGCTAAAAGAAGCTGCTGGGTACCAACATGTTCCTCCAAAATAAGAGCTCTTTAGACCTGACGAGCAGCTACATAATTATCTTCTTGAAGTAACACACGAAAGACAATTTTCAGAGCAGTTATTGCTTCTTTACACATACAGTGATGCTGCTAATACGTCAGTTAACATGTTAATCTTGCATTCTGTAATTAGCACTTTGCAGACTTTCAGGTAACTTATTTTTAGTTATCTCTTTTCTCTCCTACAGTTTGCTGTCTTTTCTTTTATCTTTGTCTCTCCATCCCTGGGTTCTTTGGAAGTTTTTTTTTTTTTTCCCAGCACAAAACAGTAGTCTTTAAAAAAAGTTGACTTAATTAAAAATAATAATAATAATAATGTACTGGAATTGTACATCCACAGGTTGCTTGCTTTTGAATACTGTTCACATAAAAATTGTTGAAGAAACGTTGGCTTTTTTTTTCCTTGGAGTACATGAATTCAGACTGCAGTGTTAGGGTTACAGACGTAGTAAGATAATTTGTAAACAGCTTGTTTCCTTTTGAAGCTTTTCTGTTGGTCTTAGGTTTTATTAAACCTTATTTTTTCTGAACCTAAATCTGACCAGGAAGTGTCCCTTTATTCATAGACTCATAGACTTTATCTTCATAATGTATTAAAACGTTTGTGGCCATTCTGATTTGATGTATGTCTTTCAAATCATATGAGGTTTACAAATTGTGAAGACTCCTACATCTTTGTCATCTTCCATTGGCATGAATTATGGGAATTCTTCGAGTGCCTGCTCATGTTGATTCCATTCTAGGTGTGTGCGCACCCACGTGCGCGGTCATCAGAGATTTTTGCCTTAGCAGTATCCTTAGGGTTGGCTGTGGCGCCCCCTTGAGTGCCGTGCTCATGCATCGCTATGTCAGGCCTCCCACACCCTCTCAGTTCCTTCTTACCTCCCATGGTGGTTAGTCAGAGCACCTTTCCTTGCATAGCAAGGGCTAGCGTTTTCTTCCCTTCTGACTTAGTGAGTTAGTGTTAACTAGTTAGATAGAAGTTAGAGTCCCAGCGGGGACTTCTCCCCAGATGGGGCGTGTCCCGATCTCTGGGGTTTACACTCCATGCAGGGCTTAACAGGACTATGCCTGTAAGTGATCCCCACAGCAGCTGCTTCAAGTGCTTGGGGGGAATTGCATGTGAAGGACAAGTGTTCTATTTGTAAATATGTTCAACCGAGGACTCAGAAAGAGCGGGATATTTGTTTGAGGGCTCTCCTCATGGAGACTGCCCTCCGACTGGTTTCTGAGCCAGCCCACCAAGACTTGACTCCTAGTACTTCAGCTTCAGTGCGCAGCGCACCCCTGTCTCTGGTGCCCAGAAAGAAAACGAAGACGCACGGCTCCCCGGCACTGGGCAAGAAAGACCAAGGGCATCGAGCAAAGGACCCAGTTCGGGCCACCCTACCACTCCAGAGCCACATGGACGTGCCACCCTCGTCGGGGCCCTCAGCCCCGTAAAGGATCCACCACCAACTCCCGGGAGCAGTAGGGGACCCAAACTTGTGGCGACATTGACGCCTTCCCAAGCTCTCCCGTGCTGAGAGAGCAGAGGCCTCCGCCCATGCCACCAGCACCATGCGTGCCACAGGAAGTGGCAAAAGCTCCCTATGAGGGCAAGACAGCTGTTAAGATCTCCCCCCCAGGGAGCAGTGGAGTACTGCCAATCCCCCGAGTGAAGGCAGTGCTCTCCGTCTCCATGTTGCAGATCTACAGCGTTGCAGCCCAGATCCTCTGGGGCTCGCCCCCATACTACCAGCACTGTTCACCCTACCACCAGTTGTCCTCTCGGCGCAGATGTCCATCGCCTGCCCATGGGAGCGCTCCCCCTCAGGATACCAGTCCCCTCAATATCGGCACTGATCCTCCTACTCCCAACACCGGTCTCTGGCAGCGATGGGCAGTAGGCAGACACAGGTGTCGATGGCCCCACCATGGTCACCAGAAGAAGATTCCTCCAGCAGAGGAGGACAGTTTAGCCCCTTGCCGAGACTCCACCAGTGCGATTGGGCACGTGAGGCCACGCTGACATGTACGGTGCTCCCTTGGCAGCACAGCCAGTAGCCTTATTGGAGTGCGTGGGGTACCGCTCATCTGCCGCCACCTTAGAGCAACAGTTGATGGCACTGGCGGTCAGGGTAAAGGAGACAGCGCCCATCCTAAAAACCTCTTCTCCCACCGTGGATCATGTCCAAGGGCCTCCCCCAGCAGTACAGTTGTCATTCTCATCCCCGGACGAGGTGCTCGCGGGATCCTGGAGGGCCAGCCCACTGGACAATTTTAAAGAACACCAGGACTTGCTTCAATGGGTGACCGAGAATTTGGGCCTAGAGGTAGAGGAGATGGCCAAGCAGGCAGACACCTTGTTCATTGTGCTCTTATCCTCTACCCCTGCCCGTGTTGCACTAGCAGTGCATGACAGGGCCCTAAAAATTGCCAAGGCCCTCTGGCAAACCCCGTCATCCATCCCTCCCAACTGAAGTACTTTGTTCCAGCCAAAGGGTTCAAGTGCCTTTATACCCACCCACCTCCCGGCTTGCTGGTCATCTCTGTAGCCATTAAGAAGGACAAGCAGGGGCACACCAGTTCAACTCCCAAAAATAAAGAGGCCAAAAGACTGGACCTTTTCGGGAGAAAAATTTATTCAACAGCCAACCTGCAGTTCTGGGTGGTGAACCACCAGGCCCTCTTAGGCACGTACAATTTTAACTTATGGGAAGTCCCTCCCTCAAGGTTTGGCCCAGGAATTCGGCACCCTGGTGGAGGAGGGTACCGTGGCAGCGAGGTGCTCTCTCCAAATGGCGTGGGACGCCGCTGCATGAGGGGTCGCTTCAGCGGTGGTCATGAGGCATAGCTCCTGGCTTCAGACTGCCGGCCTGTCCCAAGAGATGCAGACCTTAATCTAGGACCTCGCATTCAATGGGAATGGACTCTTTGCGGAACAGACAGATGCAAAGCTGCATGAGCTAAAGGACACTTGGGCCACCATTTGCTTGCTGGGTATGCGTACGCCGCAGTCTCCAAGGAAGCAGTTCTGGCTGCCCCTGCCGCCAAGGCCTTGGCAGCCTTGGCATGGGTCTGCAAGGAGAAGGGAATAGACACAAGCTTTAGTCATTGCTGCCCTTCCTCCTCCCGCTCACCCATGCAGCCCGGCCCAGCAAAGCATCCTGGGGACCAGACGCGCTCATTTTGAAGGTGCGCTCAAGAGCGATGCCCCAGTCAACTCCCTAGATCCACCTTCTTCTTTCCTTGACTGTCTTCATCCCTACCATTTGGCCTGGTCACCAATCATCTCGGACCGCTGGGTGCTGGACATAGTATCTTAGGGGTGTACTCTGCAGCTCCTCGTTCAAAAGGTCAAGAACCTCCTGCACCTGGGGGCGGTGGAGGAGGTCCCTCGGTACCTGAAAGGAAAGGGGTTCTATTCCTGCTACTTCCTAATCTTGAAAGCAAAAGGGGGCCTCAGAGCCATTCTGGACCTGCGTTGCCTCAACAAGTGTCTCAGAAAGTTGAAGTTTTGCATGGTTTCCCTGGCCTCCATCATCCCCTCCCTGGATCCGAGAGACTGGTATGCCACCCTCGATTTGAAGGACGCTTATTTCCATATTTCCATATTCCAAGGTCACAGGTGTTTCCTCCGTTTCATAGTGGGCGGATGCCATTTTCAATTCATGGCGCTGCACTTTGTGCAGAGGAACCTCAATCTCATGTGTTCCACCTGTCGTGATCTGGACCTGTTAATAAACGAGAAAAAATCCACCTTAATGCTGGTCCAGCAGATAGAGTTCATTGGGGCAGTTCTCGACTCTACGCAAGCCGGAGCCTTCCTTCCGGAAGTGCATTTTCGGACGTGATCTCCCATGTGAAAAACCACCTGCTCACCACGGCTCACACCTGCCTGCGGTTGTTGGGCCATATGGCTTCATGTACATACATGGTCAGTCATCCCTGGCTCCACCTCCGGCCTCTGCAAGCATGACTGGCGTCGGTGTACATTCCCAACAGGCACGACCTAGTCCGGGTAGTCAGGGTGCCGGATCACATCCGGTCATCCTTGGATTGGTGGTTGGACCCCAGGTCGGTGTTGGATGGAGTTTCCGCCCTGGCCCCATCGCTGACCCTGGTCTCCAGTCTTCGGACCTGGGCTCACTTGAGCAAGCTGAGCACCCAGGGCTGCTAGTTGCGGGACAGTCTGGCCCTCCATATCAAGGTTAGGGAGCTCAGAGTGGTTCACCTGGCCTGTCAGGCTTTCTCGACCCACCTGAAGGGCAAGGTGGTCAATGGACAATACCTCCATGATGTCTTACATCAACAGGCCGGGCGGAGCCAGGTTGGCAGCCCTTTGCCAAACAGCTCTCCGCCCGTGGGATTTTTGTGTGTGGCATGCCATTCATCTGATAACCGCACACCTCAGCAGGACCTTCTCATCTGGCCACAAGTAGTCGTTCCATCCAGAGGTGGTCAGCATAATCTTCTAGAGGTGGGGGACTCCCTAGGTGGACCTGTTCATGTCCAGGCAGAACAGGAAATGCCACGTGTTCTGTTTGATCTGGGGAATGGACAAAGGCTCACTATCGGACATGTTTCTCATCCTGTGGTTGGGGGCTCTGATGTATGCCTTCCCACCAATGCCGTTGATTCACAGGGTCCTTGTGAAGATCAAGCAGGAGAGGGCAAAGATTATCCTAATAGCCCCCATATGGCCTCGCCAGCACTGGTTCGGCATGCTGTTGGACCTTTCGGTAGCTGCCCCACTACAGCTACCCCTGTGGCCGGATCTGCTGTCCCAGAACCACAGCAGCCTTCTGCAGCCGAACCTGGTGGCACTGCACTTGACAGCATGGCTACTGCATGGCTGAGCGCGGACGAACGGGTATGCTTGGCCTGTGTTCAGCAGGTCTTGCTGGGTAGCAGGAAACCCTCCAACAGAGCGACTTACCTGGCCAAATGGAAAAGGTTTGCATGCTGGGCCTCAGAACGGCATATCCAGGCCAAGCAGGCCTCCCTGCAGGAGATCGTGGACTATCTGTTGTACCTCCAACTCCAAGAATTGTCCCTGTTATTGAACAAGATCCACCTGGCCGCTATCTCGGCTTTCCACCATTCCAAGGCAGGTCAATCTTCGCTCACAACATTACGGCACAGCTTTTGAAAGGTCTGGAGCGTATCTACCCGTGCGTCCAGGATTCCACCCCTCCCTCGGACCTGAATCTCATGCTGTTGAGCTCATGGGACCTCCCAGCGATTCTGGCTTGCTGCTCTCTCCTACTTCTCTCCTGGAAGGTTTCATTCCTGGTTGCGATAACATCGGCTCACAGGGTGTCCGAAATCAGGGCACTTACTTCAGAACTGCCCTATACAGTCTTCTACAAGGATAAGGTCCAGCTGCGACTGCACGCAGCATTTCTGCCCAAGGTCTTTTCCCAGTTATACTGGCGAGGACATACACTTACCCGTCTTCTTTCCAAAACCTTATATGTGTCAGATGAGGAGCACATCTGGACGTGAGGAGGGCACTGGCTTTCTACATAGATAGAACAAACCTGGTCCGTAAGTTAATGCAGTTGTTAGTTGCGGTGGCAGACAGAATGAAAGATCGCCCAGTGTCTGCTCAGAGGATTTCGTCCTGGATCATGGCCTGCATCCGCTACTGCTATGAGCTGGCAAAAGTGCCTCTGCTGGCAATCATGACGGCACACTCAACTAGGGCACAAGCGTTGTCAGCAGCCTTCCCAGCACAGGTACCATTCCAAGAGATCTGTACGGCCGCTACCTGGTCGTCTGTCTACACGCTCGCTTTGAGCAGGGGGTTGGACGAGATGACCTCCTGAGGTCCCTTCCAACCCTGATATTCTATGATGCTATGATTCATTATGTGCTTACCTAGCAAGCTCAAGGTGACGCTGGCTTTGGCAGAGCAGTGCTGCAAGCTGCAAGACCCTGAACACTGAGCCCACCTCCATGGACACTGCTTGTGAGTCATCCAGAATGGAATCAACATGAGCAAGCACTCGAAGAAGAAAAAACGATTACCTACCTTTTCGTAACTGTTGTTTTTCAAGGTATGTTGCTCATGTCCATTCCATTACCCATTCTCCTGCCCCTCTGTTGGAGTTGCCAGCAAGAAGGAACTGAGAGGGCATAGGGCTGGCGGCACCTGATATACCGACGCATGAATGCAGCACTCAAGGGGGCACCACAGCTGACCCTGCAGATACCGCTAAAGCAAAAATTTCCAACGATCGCGCACATTGGCCCGTGCACACCTAGAATGGAATGGACATGAGCAACAAATATATCGAAGAACAACAGTTACAAAAAGGTAGGTAACTTTTTTATGTATTGTGGTAGTGTCTAAAGGCCAGCCAAGAATGGGTTCCCATTTTGTAGTGGCACCATGCAAACACAGAATAGTAGATGTAAGCTCTTTGAGTCAGGGACCAATCTAAATAGACAAAGGATGGGGCAAGGAGTATAAAACAAAAGCAGAGTGAACAATGTGAGGTAGCAAATGCTCTGTTAGTTCCATGGTGTATATGTGTATGGAGGTTTTTTTGGTGGTGGGGGGAGCTATGTTAGTTAGGAAAGGATCAGCTAAATGGAAAGAAATGGGGGCAAGGGTGGCAAATATGGAGTGAAGCGATGTGGGGAAAGGTTGGAGCAAATAGGCAATCAGCACAGGGCAGAGAAAGTCCATAGAAAGTTTTTTTGAATATCGCAAGGACCAAAGGTCCCTGCCTTGGCTGCTTCTGCTCCTGGCAGTAGGAGTGTCTGGCTGGCTCCATTCTGCAATTTCCTCCTCGATTCACAAGGGGGAGGCACCCTTGGGTCCTAGTGCGCCCAGTGCATTTAGGTGGTATCTCCTCCAGAGTTCTGAGTCCAAGAGGATGCTGAGGGGATAGTGGCACTTTCACCCCTTCCCCCCTGTGCAGCAGTCCATGCTTTGGTTTCTTCTGTCTCTACCAGCTGGAGTCTCTGGCTGGCTGCTAGCTGAACTTTTGAGGTTTCATGGTTTTCTTGTGCTGTCCTTATTACTGTAGCAGCAGAGAAGTACTGTACATCATGGTAATCGAATAGCAATTACTTTTGTGACCTTTAGTTGTCACAGTGCTGTCACAGGAGAAGCACCCTGCAGATGTTGCTCATCATCTGCATGGGACCCCAGTGGGTCCATACACAAGTTTGTCAATCCTTTGTTTGAGTGAGAGTTTCCTCACCATACAGTAGAGTTTAATTAATATGAACGAGGTTTCCATTCCATTTCAGAGAGAGGAATCTGTTAGTTTTGAAACTTTACTTATGGAAAGCACTGCTCACCACTCTTACCAAGTTACCATCTCAAAGTGTCATATCCTTGTTATTGTTTAAAAAAATAAACAACTAATAGAAAGGTAAGTTGGTTGGTTAGTGTACTTGGAAGGAATCAAATGTGGAAGTCACAGTGACTTTCAGCAGCAGAATGGAGGATGTAATAATGGAAGCTTGAAAGAGGGTGTCGTGACTTACTACTGACTGATAATGGATATTAATTTAGCTCAGGTGGTAGAACTTTCCCAGTTCAAATTTCTTCTGGGATGGATTGCTTGCAAATTAAATGAGGGTAATCCTTCCTTTTAATTGCACTTCCTCAATTCCCATCCTGTATCCTAATTACTAGTTTTTCATGCCAAGATTTGATTATCAGTTTAGCTGTTTTAATATTTCATTTGGTTATTTACAATTGGGTATGTACAAAAAATTAACATGAACAGCTAAATAGAGAGTTGCTGCAGATGTCAGTGAGCCCAATCCAATAAAAAAAATTATATTTGTACCAGAGAAGTCCTTGAAGTCCATAATGCTGGTTTTGGGACACACCAACCTATTCAGAGCAAAGGTTAGCCCAAATAGGTTATAGAGGCCAATGTTATTTGATCACCTTATGAAACTTGTCAAATGCATGCACACAAAGTGATAGTTAAGGTTGTCAGGTAGATGCTATCATTCCTGGCCTTTCTCGTTTTAGAACCTCAAATGTAAGATTACAGTAATTTTTTAATTGAACACACAAAAAATCTTAATATAAGGGTTTTATTGACAAAAGTACACTTTTATACCATAATATAACAAAGCCAAAGTTTTCAAAAATAGGAGTCTAAAATGTCCATATTTAGGGACCTACTATTTTTATTAATGACATGGAAGAAAACACAAAGTCATTAGCAGTAGTTTGCAGATGTCACAAAATTTGGGAGAGTGGTAAATTATGAAGAGGGTAGGTTACGGATACAGAGTGCTCTGGATCACTTGGTAACCTAGGCACAAGCAAACAATGTGCCTTCTAACACGGTTGAATGTAAATATATACATCTAAGATCAAAGAATGTAGTAGGTTATTCTTACACGATGGGGGACTCTATCCAGGGAAGCAACAACTTTGAAAGAGATTTGGGATCATGGTGAATAATCAGCTGAACACGAGCTCCCAGTGTGATGCTGTGGCTAAAAGGACTAATGCAATCCTTGGATGTCTAAACCGGAGTAGGAGGAGAGAGGCTGTCTCAACTCTGTATTTGGCACTGGTCCGTCAGCTGCTGGAATATTGTGTCCATTTCTGTTTTCCACAATTCAAGAAGGATGTTGTTAAATTAGAGTGAGTTCAGAGAAGAGACACAAGAATGATTAGAGGATTAGAAAACATGACTTACCGTGATAAACTCCAGGAGCTCAATCTATTTAGCTTACCAAAGAGATGTTTAAGGGATGACTTGATTACAGTCTATAAGTACCTATGTGGGTAATCAATATTTAATAATGGGGCTCTTCAGTGTAGCAGAGAAAGGTATAACATAATCCAATGGCTGGAAGTTAAAGCTAGATAAATTCAGACTGGAAATAAGGTGTAAAATTTTAATAGTGAAAGTAATTAACCACTGGAACAACTTATCAAAGGTTGTGGTGGATTCTTCATCACTGACCATCTTTATATCAAGATTGGATGTTTTTCTGAAAGATCTGCACTAGGAATTATTTTGGAGAAGTTCTATGGCCTGTGTTATTCAGGAAGTTAGTCTAGATGATCACAGTGGTCCCTTCTGGCCGTGGACTCTTTTGATAGTTATGAAAGTTCTGAGACCAACAGTTATGCTGCAGATAATATTTTCAATAATGGCTTCACATCCACCAGCAATAATTTTTCACATAACTCATTAGGGTCTGTTTTAAACAAAAGAGCTACCAACTCACCACAAGGAGTGGTATATAGAGCCCTACAAATCTGTTGATAACCGCTTTACATCCACCGATATCCGTGGACCCTTTTTACGGATCGGATGTGGATACAAATTTTGTATCCATGCAGGGCTCTAGTGCTATATTTTCTAAGGGTATGTCTACACTGCAGGTAGGCCACTGTGGCTGGACCATGCCAGCTGACTTGGGCTAAGGGGCTGTTTAATTACAGTGTAGACCTTGAGGCTTGGGCAGCCAGAGCTCTGGGACCCTCCCACCTTGTCATGGAGCCGGGGCTCCAGCTCAAGCCCAAATGCCTACACTATAATTAAACAAACCCTTAGACTGAGCTCCGCAAGTCCGAGTCAGCTGGCACAGGCCAGCCATAGGTTTTTAATTGCAGTGTAGACATACCTTCACAGACTTATGAAAGGGGATTAACATGGACTTGAGATGTTCGCTGACCACTTTGGAAAATCTAACTGCTGATTTAGTTGCCTGATTATGTAATTAAGATTCTAACTTTTAGGCATCCATTTCTGAAAGTCTTGTTTTGTATCTTTAGCTCACAACAAGTGCCTCTAGGTTTTGAACCTGAGGTAAATATTTGTCAAATGTTTCCTGCATGCTGCTTCATTATGGAAGAAGAGCAGCTCCTTTACTTTCATCCAGTCCAAATCATGAAGGTGAAATACTGTGAACATACCATAGTAGCTTGGATTTTATTAGAATCCAACTTATTCATGCATTTCCATATCATTGCTAAATTCTTCCCTAGGAGACAGTTCATCTTCATGTCAGTATCATGTTTTTTGTGAATCTGTGTGTTTCACTGAAGCACTTTAAGCCTAAATCCATGTTCTGTTTTGTGTGTGAATCAGCTACTCTTTTTATACCAATTTTCTATCCTGTAAAAGGAACTATAGAATCTCCTGGTCTGAAGAAGAATTTGATCTTTTGAAAACTTCAGTCTTGGCAGGTTCTGGTCACTCACTCACAAATTCTTTTCTAGGATGTGTTCTGGGATACCTTAGGTACGTTTTTTATGATAAGCTTTACTTCTCCCAGAGAAAGGCCAACTTTCCAGCACACTGATAGATGGAACATTCTCCCATCCTTTGTCTTCTATATTGTTTTAATAATTTATATTGAAGATTAACAATATCTTCAAATATTTTGAGGTGAGATTGAACAGGGTTTGCCTGGCTTTTTGAGATAGCAGAATTTTACCTCTAAAATGAAACAATTTCCGGGGCTCCTCCAATTCTCTTTTGTACTCTGATTGGGGAAAATGTGTTCTCAGGTTATCGTTTTGTTCCTAGATTCAAAGAGGATGCCTCTCTGTCTTTTGAGCCACATCCTTTATTGGATTGTTTGTTCCCTAGGATTCATTTGGGCATAGGCATTTTTACTATAGATCTTGGCAGGCAGTGGTGAGCTACTGGATCCTTTTTCAGGTTCGGTGTGCTGTTGGCCTTCAGAAGGAAGCTGCTGCTCTTCTTCATCCCTTATTCCTCCCTCTTCTCTCTGTCAATAAAAGCATCTTGAACTTCTTAGTTCTTTGCCCCATTTCCCTGCTGGAGCTGAGCATTTTTGGCCTGGGAGAGATAGCCATTGGTTCCACGTCTGGTTTTTTAGTGATTTTTCTGAAGTGGCTAGGTCAAAAGCTTGAGAGACAAATATTTTATGCAGTTTACATAAAAATTGCACACATTATTAAAATAGGCAGTCCGTTACATAAATCTCCCCCAAGTGACTCAATTTCAGTTTCCCCCTCACCCCCCAAGAAATACGTAATTACATCAAGTTCTCTACAAAGTCCATTTATTCATCCTAAATATAGATTTAGGCACCTGAACAGAACTGGCCTGATCTTTTCAGAGGTTCTGAGCACCTGAAGTTCCCATGCTTGGCACTTCTGAAAATGAGGCTACCTGTTTTTGTTTTTCTCTCTCTAAATATGGATTTACATGCCTAATGTTAGGCACACAAATTTGAATATTTGTGCCTTAGGCATCACATTTTCTAATTAATGAGGTCTCAGATTTTTCTCTCAACTCTCACGATTTCCCTAGTAAATAGAATTTTCCTGTTCCAGGAACAGCACAAAAAGGAGAAGAAGTGAAACAAGCTCAAGAATTTGAGGATTGAGGGGCATAGGGTGGGACTGGAACTATGTCTATCTTTGTGTTTGGAACATGGATAGCACATGGTGGGTGCTATCACAGCCTAAATGAGAATAATAATGGAAAATTAATACACATTTATGCACACATGCATGGTATATTGGGGAAGTATTTTTAAGACTTTATCTTTTTATGCTATTTCTGAGCCATAAAAAGAGAATATCAAGAAAAGTATTGTGATAGTGAGCCTCTAGATCTGACAGAAAGCAGTACGTAATAAAGGTTACAATGCTTCTTCACATATAAGATTGTTTAGAAGAATAATGATTGACTTTCTTTCATTTAGATATAGTACATGAAAATCTGAAAATGGGATCAGATGGTGAAAGTGACCAAGCTTCTGGAACATCGTCTGATGAAGTTCAATCTCCTACAGGTGTTTGTCTCAGGAACCGGATACACAGACGGATCTCTATGGAGGTAATCAGTTTTCCCATAAGGATCCAGTAAATTAACAAGTGTCTTGGGAATTGTTTAAATTACTTTATATAACTGCTTGTTTTCCTGGCAGTTCACTTTAAAGCAGATGTTTGTGTTCAACATATGAGTTTTTATGATAACAGTAGTCATGACATAAATTTTTCTTCCTATTTGTCAGTCTTGGAACCTGAGTAGATATCACTGACAATGTTTATAATCTGTCCAGTACAAAAAATTAAATATTGTTTTTTAAAAAGTATTTGATTTTTAAAAACAAGCAGCGAATCCATTAGCATGCTCTCTTACATATTAAATGCTAGACATTTAGTGTAGGATTGGTCTTTAAAGTGCTGGGAGATCACATGAGAAAGGCTTTGCAATAAGTACAGGCATTCTAGAAGGAATTGAGGTGTTGGGAAACAAATAAAGAAAATGTGACCATTAGATTCTGAGACGTTCTGTGTATATGTTCAAGTAGACTACTTCATATATCGCTACTTAGGCTCTTTCATATAATGCTGCTTTCTAATCCATGTGAAACTTCAGAAAGTAAACACGCTAGGGATGTTCCTGACTGCGTCAGCCTTTTTCATTCTTCCTGTTTTTTAGTGTACGGAACCTTACAGGACAGTAAACAAAAGGAGGAAAAAGTACTTCATGAATAACTGTGCACATAATTTCCTTTATTTATGAGACTCATTATGAATACTAACCACCCTTGCACTTGCTTTGTTGCCCTTTCCCCAGGCAAAAGATAAACAGAACTTTTCACTTTTTTTTTTTTTTTTTAAATAAGTGTAACAGCTTTGATTATAATACCATTTTGGCTGGAATATGTAAAGTTCTTTGATTGGTTTCATTATAAAAATCTATTCTTGGGGTTTTAAATCCCCATAATTTTTTTTAAAGCATAATATAAAATGCAGGAGTTTGGAAAATATTTTTGGATTATCTAACACTGAGTTTGTGTGTCAAAAATAAGTACAGCAAGGCATTTTGTTGTGTTTGTATTATTCAAAAATTGCACTGATTAGTCCATTAATCATCACACACCCTTCGTGGAGGGAGTTATTTTATCTTAAAAATCCTTAATGTATTTGTTGTTGTTAGTGTTGTAAATTTATGAGCCAAGATTAGGCCCAATCCAAAGCCCGTTGAAGTGAAACCATTAACTTAGGCCTGGTCTGTACTGAAAAATTAAGTTGGCTTAAGTACTTCGCTCATAGGTGTGAACCCCCCCTTGAACGGCGTAGTTTAACCAATCTGACTCACAGTGTAAACAGCGCTAGGGTGATGGAAGAATTCTTCCGTCGACCTAAGTAACACCTCTTGGGGAGATGGATTATCTGTGCTGACTGGTGAACCCCTCCTGTTGACATAGGTAGTGTCTACACTGAAGCGCTTCAGAGGCACTACTACATCGGTGCATCTATGCTACTGTAGCATTTCATGTGTGGACAAACCTTCAGAGGGCTTTGGATCATATCCATTGTGCTTTGAGTTAAGCAGAACACAAAATAAAAGCAGTAGTATAAGAATTTACATGTAGAAGACATTAGAGAGACAAGGTGGGTGAGGTAATATCTTTTATTGGACCAATTTTGATCAGAGACACAAGCTTTGCTGACTGTTTCCCAGACCTGAAGAAGAGTTCTATGTAAGCTTGCAAGTTTGTCTCTCTCACCAACAGAAGTCGGTCCAATAAAAGATAATGCCTCACCCACCTTGTCTCTCTCATATCCTGGGACTGACACACCTACAACCGCACTCATGTAAAGACGTGACGTACTGGGGAAATCTGGAGGAGGAGGAGATTACTACTATTCATTATTTTATTTCCTGTTTTCTCCAAAATATTTTTAAATAGGAATTTCCCATATGTAGAGCTGCTCTTCTGCTGAGTTCTCACAGCATTCTTTTTGGGTTTAACCTCCACCCGCCGCTGCAAACCTTTTAACCAAATTATCAATAGTGTAATAGCTCTTTTAGCTTCCACAACAACTTAATATTACACTGTCTTAGAAGCTTTGAAAATATTTTTTTCTTTCAGATTGTCAGTTCCATCTGACAAGCATTAATTTCCTAATTTTTCTCCCAATTCCAAATACTTGTTTCTAATGCAGCTGAAATTAACGTGATGTGGTTTATTTCTTTGTTGACTGGCACAGTCAGAGAGGTCAGGATAGTTCAGGCAACTGTTCCTATGCATCCTGTGAACCAGGCTTTCCTCCTAAATTGTTACAGTAATGACATGGTGGTTTTTAAAGATAAGTTTTTTAGAGTGACCTTTTGTCTGCTAGAGAACAGCTGCTGAATTTTAACAATGATTTTAGCTCTGAATTTCCTTGATTTTTGTGAGTTGATGTCAGAAACTTATGTTTTTAGTTTACTTGTTAAGTAGAATTTGTAAGAGGGGAATTTTTTTTACTCCATGTTTATGCAGTGCCTAGCAGAAGGGGAACACTCTGGGCTACTATAACAATTGTGGTACAAATTGAAATAAACACTCCCATGCAGGGAAACTTTCTGTAAAAAATTCCAGTGATGAGCTTTTTTTGTTTTGTTTTGTTGTTGTTGTTGCCATATGACCTCTGACAGGCTGGTAATAAAGATTTGTAATTACAATAACAAATCTTGCTTGCCTTACTTGTGTGAGCATTTCCAGTGAAAGGATCCTTCGTGTTCATAAGCTGAACAGGATTGACCTATGGAGTTTACTAAAATCAGTAGTATTAATTTGATTCAGTGCCAGGAGAAAGGAAAGAAAAGCTCCAGTCTTTGTTAGCAGTTATATTCATGTAGGTTGACCTGCATCTCTTTACTATGCCTGTAGATAATAGCAAATGAAATGTTATACATAGTTGATAGTCTGTTTGTTCTAGTCTATCAGAGACATTTAGCATAATTGAGATCTATTGCAAATTATATTCATATGGTCACACTGTTGTTTATGGGAATATATTTAATAAAATATAAGCTGATCTTTCTCTCCCCTCCACTCTTTCTAATGAAATTTGAGCTTGGTATTGTCAAGCTGAGCACACCTTTCTGTTCTGTGCGGTTGATACACTGTGTAGTTGTAATATGGTACATAGTCTTTCATAAACATAACCTTGTTTGTTTCTGTGTATCAAACAGGCAAAAGCAGTTTTAGTTTCTTAAAGTAACTTATCATTTAAGGCTGAGAATTTGGACTGACAGGCAGGCTGGCCCTTTTTATTTTTTGTTAAGGCTAGAATGTCAGCTCTTGTATTTCAGACTTGCCCTTGAATTTCCTCTAGTGTTGCACTATATATGTATATGCAAATTAGCAATCCATCATGAAAACAAAAGATATATTCTATGCATGTTTACTGGAAAACATGTGCAGTCCAATACTTAGCTATGTTCACTGTTAATATGCACTAACATTTGAGATGTTTTCCAGTTCAGATTATAAATGTTTGCATAAAATATATGTTAACAAATTTAACATTGCAGGTTGCTGGAGATGGCATTGGCTGTACAGTTAAGCAAGTGGACCACCCCACCACTGTAAGAGATAATTAACTGAATACAATAAGTTTTCCTGTAATCATAATAGGATCAGTATAAATATGCTGTGAATATGACAGCAATTAAAATTCAGTAACAAAAATTCACATCTCCCCCTTCATATTAGAGTAGTCATTGATCTTGGGTTGAGTCATCACAGCTTGAAATCAGGTGATAAAATTGTTGCTCTAATTTAATGTAATTAAAACTAAAACCATCAATGAGGTTTTGACACATTGGGAGAACAAGAGGGGCATGCAGATTCTCTTGCCCAGGGTAGTTGAAACACTGAGTTCAGATGTGCAAGGTTTACTTTTATTTTTATTGATTTCCATATGCAAAGATCAGCCTAGAAAGATACAAAAGGGAAGACTATACAGTGCAAACATAATCTGCAAATCCAAATCCATGTAGAATACTTTCTTTTATCAGCACCTTAAATCAGATATGTTTATCTTGAAACTTGAAAAAAATTTATGACAACTCTTTGTTGAAAATCATAAAGCAATATAAAGTAGAGAGAGAAATGTGAAGGAAAGGAATGCATGTTATTATATTACTGTCTTAGATCTCAGAGACCAGAATCTGGTCAAATAAAAGTTCACAGTGGCCACCCTCAAAATTAATATGTCTCCTTCCTTTAAAAGGGACTGGCCATGTGCTAGTAGGTTACCAAGGGAGGTTGTAGAATCCCCATCCCTGGAGGTTTTTAAAAACAGATTAGATAAACACCTGTCAGGGGATGGTGTAGGTTTACTTGGTCCTGCCTCAGTGGGGTGGACTAGATGACCTCTCAAGATCCCTTCCAGCCATACATTTCTGTGATTCCCTTGAAAGCAAGCAACAAAGGGATTACTGTATTGCATCCAGATAATAGATGACCTTAGCCATTTTTGATCCTGTGGCAGTCGAAGGACATTCTTCAATTAAGAATGACTTACTAGCACTTCCCATTCAAATGAAATGCCTGCAAGCTGCATGGAAACTTTTAAAAAATACCATAACAGAGGCTCAAATTAAATTTATACCCCAAATATAAAAAAAACAGAGGTCCAAAAAAATGCCACTATGGCTTAAACAATAGAGTAAGTGAGTTGGTTAGAAACAAGAAGGCATCCTTTAAAAATTGGAAGTCAGGTGCGACTGAGGAAGAACCCCGGTAAGTCAAATGTAAAAGCATAATTAGGCAGGCCAAAAAAAGAATTTGAAGAGCAACTACCAAAAGACACAAAAATAAACAGCAATATTTTTTAAAAGTACATCAGAAGCAGGAACCCTGCCAAACAATCAGTGGAGCCACTGGATGATTGAGGTGCTAAAGGAGCACTCAAGGAAGATAAGACTGTTGTAGAGAACCTGCAAGAATTCTTTGCATCGGTCTTCACTGCAGAGGATGTGAGGGAGAGTCCCACTCCTGAGCCATTCTTTTTAGCTGACATCTGAGAAACTGTCTCAGTTTGAGGTGTCAACAGAATATGGGTTGGAACAAATTGATAAATTAAACAGCAATAGGTCACCAGGACCAGATGGTATTCAGCCAAGAGTTCTGAAGGAACTCAAATATGAAATTGCAGAACTACTAACTGTGGTATGTAACCTATCATTTAAATCAGCCTCTGTATCAGATGACTGGAGGATAACTAATGTAATGCCTTTTTTTAACAAAAGCTCCCGAGGCTATCATGGTAGTTACAGGCTGGTAATCCTAACTTCAGTACCAGGCAAATAGGTTGAAATGATAGTAAAGAACAGAATTATCAGACACAAAGATCAACACGATTTGTTGGGAAAGAATCAACCTGGCTCACCAATCTATTAAAATGTTTTGAGGAGATCAGTAAACAAGTGGACAAGTGTGTTCCAGTGGATATAGTGAACTTGACTTTCAGAAAGCCTTTGACAAGGTCCCTCACCAAAGACTCTTAAGCTAAGTAAACAGTCATGGGATAAGAGGGAAGGTCCTCTCATAGATCAGTAACTGGTTAAAAGACAGGAAACAAAGGGTAGACGTAAGTGGTCAATTTTCGGGGTCCCCACAGGATCTATACTGGGACCAGGGCAGTTCAGCATATTCATAAATGAGCTGGAAAAAGGGATAAACAGGGAATTGGCAAAGTTTGCAAGTGGTACAAAATTACTCAAGATAGTGAAGTCCACAGCTGACCGTAAAGAGTTACAAAGGAATCTCACAAAACTGGATGAGTGGACAACAAAATGTCAGATGAAATTCAACAGTGATTAAGTAATTCACAGTGGAAAGCGTAATCCCATCTATACGTACAAAATGATGGGGGTCTAAATTAGCTGTTACCACTCAAGAAAGAGATCTTGGAGTCATTGTGGATAGTTCTCTGAAAACATAAGCTCAGTATGCAGCAGCAATCAAAAAAGCTAACAGAATGTTAGGAGTCATTAGGAAAGGGAATAGATAGTAAGTCAGTAATGCCACTATATAATGCCACTATATAAATCCATGGTATGCCCACATCTTGGCTACTGTGTGCAGTTCTAGTTGCAACAACTCAAAAAAGATATATTAGAATTGGAAAAGGTACAGAGAAGGGCAACAAAAATGATTAGGTGTATGGAACAGCTTCCATTTGGGGAAAGGTTAAGAAGACTGGGATTATTCACCTTGGAAAAGAGATGACTAGGGGATATGTGATAGAGGTCTGTAAAATCATGAATGGTGTGGTGAAAGTGAATAAGGAAGTGTTATTTACCCCTTCACATAACACAAGAACATAGGGGTCACTCAATGAAATCAATAGGCCGCAGGTGTAAAACAAACAAAAAAGAAAATACTTCTTCACACAGTGCACAGTCAACCTGTGGAACTCATTGCCAGTTGATGATGTGAAGGTTAGAAGTATAACTGGGTTCAAAAAAGAAATACATTAATAGAGGCTAGGTCCATCGGTGGCAATTAGCCAAGATGGTCAGGGATGCAACCCTGTGCTGTGGGTATCCCTAATCATCTGACTGCCATACGCTAACATACAAATGTTTTGAAGATGATGGCAGTCCTTCGGGGACCTGGTATCCCAAAAGTTAATATGGTTCAAAATGAAATGCAGGGCACTGTTGTTTGCACAAATAAGCAAGGAAGTACTGTGCTCTGCCTCCTCTGTTGAGATATCCTGCAGGTGTCGGAATGGATTCTGTCTCACAAGGCATTCCAAGTTATCATGTATGTGGTAGGGAGAGAGAATACAATCACTGACAGACTGAATTAATCCTTAATAGAGCCTCACGGGTATTCTCGGAGTCTGAGAACTGGTGGATCAGACCTTTTTCCAGTGGAAGACAGGACAGGTGGATTTCTCTGCAACATATGAAAAAAATGCTATTGGTCTTTTGCTCATGGCACTAAAAAATATCTTATTGGCAAGGGAAGGAAACTTCTGTATGCCTTTCTGCTATTTCCTCCATGTAGCAGAGGTACTTGCAGTGCTCACTAGAAGCATGTGTTTTATGAGCCTGTTAGCCCCACAGTGCACTAGACAGATATGACTCTCAATGTATTGCTGACTACTAAAGTCTATCCCATTAGATAGAATTTAGCTTCATATTGTCTCTTACGACCAGGGCACCTCAATCTGTTCCAACTTGTGAGTCTGCTCCCAACAGGTTAGAAAATCCATAGGTATAGTATATTTGAGCAGGTGGC
This sequence comes from Chelonia mydas, assembly GCF_015237465.2. Lineage (NCBI taxonomy): Eukaryota > Metazoa > Chordata > Testudines > Cheloniidae > Chelonia > Chelonia mydas. The sequence goes on from NC_057849.1 coordinate 265,417,711, forward strand.
TCTCAAAAGCCATCTACCAGAAGAATCTGTGATTCCAAATGGATAAACTTTGCAATATAGTGCAATCAAGCCTACTTTGAGACCCCTTTATTTGATTCTCAGAATCTGCTGATCTACTTGTTTCACCTGGCTGCGTCTAATTTAAGCACTCACTCCATCCAGCTGTATTTGGCAGCTTCTTCAGCCTTCATGAGCTAGTTGAAGGTAGACCAATATTTATGCAGTCTTCTGCCATCAGGTTCAAGGAGGACTTGACACTTTTGAAACCATTAATTAAAAGCTCCCTGTGTCATAAGATATTAATGTGGCCCTGACAAAGTTGATGGAAACTCCTTTTCAACTGTTTGTCTTATGAGCTTAAGTTCCTTAGGCAAAACATCTTTTTCCTGGTGGCAATGACTTCAGCATGCAAAGTGAGCAAACTTCTGGTCCTAGTGACCCATCTTTTACTAGATTTTTGCAAGGATAAGTGTAATCTCATCCAAGATTCCTCTCCAAGATGATGTTGGAAATCCAATTTAAGGAGTCTGTCATCCTTTCAACATTTGTCACACCTGCATTTCCATCACAGAGAGGTCCTTCTCCATATACTCAATGCGAAAAGGTCCTTGTGTTTCTGTTTGATGACTAGAGCCCGTAGGAAGACCACCAGTTTGTTTGTTTGTTTCATTTGATGCCGACACTGTAGGCAGAATCATTACAATAAGGATCATTGTCTAAATGGGATGTCTTAAAAGCCTGTCACTTTGCTGTGACATTACTGACCTGAGTCAAGGAACCTATATGTAAGGCTCATTTGATTCAGGACAAAGTTGCAACCTCAGCCTTCCCTTTCAAACACAAATGTCTGCAAAGAAGCTCCATGATTATCTGTCTACACAACGTACAAAATTAATATTTGGATGCATCCTGCAGGAGGGGATACTATTGTAGACTTGGTGCTCCAGAACTCAGAAGTCCATTGCGGTCAGACTCTCCCATCCCCAGAAATTTTCTTCTATTTTGAGAAGTTCCATGTACTCAGTCGGCCAATTTTTGCACAAGATTTTCCCCCTGTTTCTGCCATCTTGAATGTTGTGTTTGATATTGTATGCAGTGTTGTAGCCATGTTGGTTCCAGGGTACTAGAAAGACTAGGTGGGTGAGGTAATATCTTTTATTGGACCAACTTCTGTTGGTGAGAGAGCTTACACAGAACTCGAAGAAGAGCTCTGTGTTTAATATTGGACTAATAAACATTAGCATTATAAAGGCATTTATAGACAGAGTTAGAAAGAGAGATATTTATATCTATATGTAAAAACTTCACACTGTTGGAATTGGCCTTGTTGTTTCTTCGTGTTGCAGTTTGCTCTAATTTTTCTTTTGGAACGTCCGTTGAGCTTCTTGCTCACCAGGAGTGAGAATCTTGCCTAGAAGAGAAGAAAGAAGTATTTACCTTCTAATTCTTTCAGGATTTTCACTTACCCACCCACCTCCCTTCAGTGTTTGGACCTTGCCTTTTTTGTGGTGTTTTATTTCTCTAAAATCTTGTTTTACTTTTTTTCTCTGAAGCATGTTTTTCTCTTGTACTGATCATCTTGCATTGTCTTTTCTTTTTGGGAACTTTGCCTCCCACATAATCACAAGAACTGATTAGAATATTCAGAGATCAGCGCTTAAAAGCAGCAGGGGATGGCACATGGTGCCTGGATTGTTTTTTACCCTGCTGCAACTGCCCTCCTAGAGTCAAAAACCTTAAGAACTTAGGAAGTTCATCCTGATTCGTGATAAGGAGCTAATACCTGAATTTGAGAGAATCCTGCAAGATGATGTAGTCAGAGAAACAGAACTACAGAGAAACAGAACTTTTTGTTTTCATTTTCTTTTCTTTGCATTCATTTGCATGGAGACTGAGCTCCATGAACTTACTAAACAACAAAATAATAAAAACCAGTGCACAGCATCCATCAAAAACTACTCTGGGCACAATTTATAGCAAAGGTTTAATGTAATTATGCATTTTTTAACCTTAAACTGGCACTTTTAATTGGGCTTTATTGCCTATATTTGATCAGAGTTCTGGTGTTTTCAAAATTATTTTTATATAGTATACTATATAACTTTTTCTCTGATTACAGGCTAGATCATTGAATTAATTGAGGGAGCTTGTACTTGTGGAATGCAGCTTCTGAATGACTGATTGTTGTAAGCAGTTCCAGTCATCATAATACCAGTTTGTTACACAGAATAGCATGTGAATCTGTGAATTAAAAAGAAAGGAAAGAATCTCTCTTCCCTGCAGAAAGAATATGAAAGCATAGTTGGTATTGGGTGGTCAGGCTGTACATAATTGGACTTAAAAATCTTATTAAACACATTGCTAAGACGAAATCATTAAAAATACATATTTTTTGCCATTCACGTGAAATTTGTTCACAGACTTAATGGAGAATAGTTTTAACTTTGAGATTTTTAAATATTATATATAACTATTATTTGAGGGATATTGGAGTAGTTTTGCTTCAAGGTTTTTCCCATGTCCAAACAAGTAAAACCAAAAGTGTGTGTTTGAATTCTTAGTTTTTGTTTGATTATACTACTTAAGTGGCCACAGTTACTTGAGATGTTGAAGGAAATACCTCCTTAAATTCTTTGCAGTGAGGCCTTTGCTTTATTGATTGTTGCTAGTAAATACTGTAACAGGAAAATCTGATTCTGGTGTTAAAATAGAAATTAAAACTTTTGGTTCTTAATACTACAGTAGAATCTCAGAGTTACAAACACCTGGGGAATGGAGGTTGTTCCTAATTCTGAAATGTTCATAACTCTGAACAAAATGTTATGGTTGTTCTTTCAAAAGCTTACAGCTAAACATTGATTTAATACAGCTTTTAAACTTTACTATGCAGAAGAAAAATGCTGCTTTTAACCATCTTCATTTAAATGAAACAAACACAGTAACAATTTCCTTACCTTGTCAAATCTTTTTTTAAACTTTCCTTTTTTTTTAGTTGTTTACGTTTAACACAAAACTGTACTGTATTTGCTTTTTTTTTTTTTTTTTTGTCTCTGCTGCTGCCTGATTGCATACTTCCAGTTCCAAAATGAAATGTGTGGTTGACCAGTCAGTTCGTAAATCTGTTGTTTGTAACTCTGAGGTTCTGCTGTATCAGTACTTCCTGGGAATTTGACTGTCTTCTCCTAACATCCTCACATCCTGAAGCCAACAAAAAACCCAACCCAGTATATATTGATTTATATATTTGCAGGGGAGCAACAGTTTTTATGTTCAGTGTGTCGTTTTTAATTAATTAAATTTTCTACTAAGGAATAGTGTGTGAACCGTGAGGCTGGGTGACAAAAGGTCTGAAAAATTGGCTCACTAAACATATGTGAAAATTGGAAGTCATAATTTAAATAATTAAAGCATTCAACATCTCTGAGTCTTTAGGATCTAATTCACAAAAGCATCCTTATTCAGGAAGGGCACCTCAGCATGTGCTTAAAGTTACTACTTTCTTGAATTGGGGTCATAATTTGTTAGGCTGGTTGGAGAATCATCCATATGGACCTGAATTGATTTGCCTGGTGAATATGATCATTTGTAGATGTTGTTTTAAATTTTCTAGTGAGATTTAATTCAGAAATTACAGTACAATCTAAGAAAATAACCCAAATATGTGAGATCCACTACCACATATTTGAATTATTTAATAATTACTTTGTTAAAAAAGAAGAGGGCTTCAGAATATAACTATCATGTATTTTATTTCATTTAACAGAACATTCAGTAGTTGCATTTAATTCAGCTAGTGCTATCAGCAAAGTGAAGTCCTATATGAGATGTAAAACAATCAGTTGTAAATCATCCTGTGTAGGAGAAAAATTCATTTCCTATATGATGGAAGTGTTAGTCACTACCTTTAGTTGGGAGTGTGCCTGACCTGGGAGGATATTACAGTGAGCCAATGTAGTGTGATTCATGTTTCACCATTTCCTGAAGCCTATGGTTAGATAAGCATTGTATAGTTACTCATTAGATACTTTTATTTATTTGGCTTTTTCAAAAATTAGAAAATACTACTCTCTTGTGGATTTATTCATCATTCTGGTGGGGAAGTATTATCTAGATGTTAGCCAGTGTCAGATCACTCTTAATGAGTATAGACTGGTGATATTTTCATTGCCTTCCTCTATCCCAGTGACAGATATTTGTTGTGCTTTGAAATTATTATTATTTGTATTACAGTAGTGCATAGAAGCCAGGGACTAATTGTGCTAGGAACTGTATAATGTAATAGAGACTGGATGGATGGACGGATGGATGGATTTTAAAAAAAAGAAAAAAATCTTGCAAGTTGGTCACAGTAAAAAAAATTGGGCATCACCAAAATATAAACATACACCAATAAGATAACAATTTACATAGACAACCCTCCCAAGATATTAAACCAATCGACTAAAATGCCTATTTGACAAGGTTTTTTTAATTAAAAAACAAAAACAAAAAAACACACAAACAAAAAAACTCTGAAGATTGCACATTGTCTGGAATGAATGGTTTTTTTGTATGTGTAGATTTTGGTTTCTCATTTCAAGGCTGCAAAATTTACTAAGTCTAGAGCACTAAAACTAAAAATTAAAAGATATCTGTAAATCTGTTCTCTGTGTTAGTCTTTTCTGCTAACTTTTGCTTCTAGCAAATTTATTATATGTCAGGTTTCTTAGATAATCCATTTGGCTGTAAGTGTGCCAACTCTGTCATGTTACAAAAATGCAGTGAAACTTGATAAGGCAGCCTTCAAAAACAACTCAATACTGTATAGGATCATAGCAAAGACTAGAAATATATGTGTGTATAAGTATGATATAGGCTTCTACATTAGTGTCTCGTCTCTCATTTGTACAAACAAATATTTTTCATTTCTTATTTTGCTTCCAGTCTGCATAACATTAAATAGCATATACATGTCTGTTTTTATTTGTAAATTGTTCTGGGTGTATGTAAATGTATATAACAGAAATAACCAGGCTTTTAGGGTCAGCTTGTTATGAATTTGAACTGTGTAGAGTAGACAAATTATTATGTGGTTTGTTTGATCTCATTAAGTGTTCTTCAGTGAACAAAAGCACTATTACTTATTACTGAGCAGAGCAGCTTGTGGCTGCAGCTGACATGTTGTCTTGCTGATATTAGCTAAAACTAGTGAGATGGCTGATTCAGGCTGATACTTAGCCCACAAGAGAACAAATCATTTTCGTTTGACCTATTGTTGATTACTTGGGCAATCATACTAACATCTATGGACTTGAAAGTACATTCTTGGTGGTCACAGCAAGAAACTTCCGTGATCAAATCCCGTTCATCCTGAAATGTGAAATGGCATTTCATCTATTTGCTTGGTCTGTGCAAACATGCACTACTGAGAAGGGTAATAATGGTCTGGAAAATAAGTGCCTTATCTGTCTGATTACTGAATGCAGCCTAAAACCCCAAACAGTAAGAATTGGGACTCTAAATATTACCAATCAAAGGCAACATAAATCTCTTTGTTTGATGTCTGAGACCAGATAGTTTTGGATGTTAGGCATTTTCTTCAATTCACTTTTGCCCTATAACTTGGTCCTGCTGTGCTCCTTTTATTTTCATCTCCTGTTACCTCAATGACAGAAAGAATCTTGAGCATTGTTACTTTAAAACTCCAGTTGTGAGCACACCCATGGGAGGCACAAATGAAAGGAATGGTTCTGAAGAAATACTGTCATTCTGGTAATTGAGAAATTGAGAGCATTTGCAGCCCAGGGTCTCTCGGAGAAGATTATTCACTGTTGCCTTCTGCTGCCAGTCTAAGAGCAAGCAAAAATTTGCAAGCTGGCACATTAGTGGAAGACAAAAATGAAAGTAGGCTGGTTTTTGTTTCTCCCCCTTCCTACTTGAGATGCAGCATGTGACATAGAGGAAGCTGGAATCAGGAATTCTGCAACAAATCCTTCCATGTGGCTCTGTGGTTTCTTTTGTCATTTTGTTAATAATATGTAATATTTCTGATCATCGATAATGTCTTCTGCATTGTATAAAACAGAGAAAAACACTGTCCCAATTCTAAAACAAAGTACACAGGGTGATCAGAAGATACTTTAACATAACAATAAGAAAAGGAGTACTTGTGGCACCTTGGAGACTAACCAATTTATTTGAGCATAAGCTTTTGTGAGCTACAGCTCACTTCATTGGATGCATTCAGTGGAAAATACAGTGGGGAGATTTATATACACAGAGAACATGAAACAATGGGTGTTATCATACACACTGTAAGGAGAGTGATCACTTAAGATGAGCTAATACCAGCAGGAGAGCAGGGGGGACGGACGACCTTTTGTAGTGATAATCAAGGTGGGCAATTTTCAGCAGTTGACAAGAACGTCTGAGGAACAGTGATCACTCTCCTTACAGTGTGTATGATAACACCCATTGTTTCATGTTCTCTGTGTATATAAATCTCCCCACTGTATTTTCCACTGAATGCATCCAATGAAGTGAGCTGTAGCTCACAAAAGCTTATGCTCAAATAAATTGGTTAGTCTCTAAGGTGTCACAAGTACTCCTTTTCTTTTTGCGAATACAGACTAACACGGCTGCTACTCTGAAACATTTAACATAACAGTGCATCTTTTAAAAATTAAATATTTTACACTTATAGCACGTACTAATCTATAGATTTTAAAGCAGTCCAAGTAGCTCTGTAAGATTTATTATTCCTGTTTTACAGATGGGATAACTGAAGCCCATGACAAATCTTCCTTAAGGCTACATGGTAAATTGGCATAAGTCAGAAATATAACCCAACTTTTCTAACTGCCAACCCCATGCTTAAAAACCAGTTTAGCACTGCATCTTTGGTAGATTAAAGTTGATAGACTTTATGGAAGTGTGTACATTTGTGGCAGGATTTCAGTGATGGGGAGGAAGCCTGAACCAGTAGGTGAAAGGGGGAGATTTCCCAGCATATAGTGTAACATAGAAGAAGGCTCACAGATCTAATTAGGAGGATAGTTGGGAAATTTGTGCTGAGCCGGGATTGGGGAAATGGAGATGAGAGAAGCAGTGAGGAAAGGAGTCTAATTGTATAGAGCTGAATGTGAGAAGTAAAGTTTGAGTTTGAGAAGGAAGGCAAGAGGGTGCCACTGGTGCCGAGAGTATTGAGAAGGGAGTGTCCTGATTGAATGGCTTCTGAGGAAGTTGTATACGGTATTTTTGTAGCTGTGTTTGTCCCAGGATATTAGAGAGAAAAGGTGGGAGGCAATATCTTTTTATTGGACCAGTTTCTGTAGGTTACAGAGCCAAGTGTTCAAGCTTGCACAGAGCTCTTCGAAGCTCCAAAAAGACCTTTGAAGTTCCTAATACCTTCCAGCGATTGCATTAGTCAGTTTCCTAGAGAAGGTACATATCTACAATTCCATAATAACATGTACACAATTGCATTTTTAATACAATACACGCCAAAGATGTTAAAATTCATTCAATAAAGTTTAACTTAGTTCAGTAAAGTTCATTCCAAGTATTGCAGGATATTGTCAGTCTGTCACAGTCTACACTTAATTATTGTTAAGATTCTATTCCATTGTTAAAGCATGATTGAGAATACACACAATGCATGAGGAGAGGAGAAAAGCAAGATAAGCAGAGGGAAGGGGGGGGAAAAGTGCTCCTTCATATTGTGTATCTTTAGAGAAACAACTGGCATGTAGCATGTTCTGGAGATAAATTCAAAGAAGGATGCATAAAGCAGAATACTCTGTTGCTCATGGGTGCATAAATACATGCTCTGGTTGGCCAGTATTTTACCATCTAGCAAACTTAAGTGACACATCTTTTGAGAATCACTCAGATTTTTTTTTAAAAGTACAATCAATCTGCAGTGAACACATTTTCTTCTCTTTTTGTCAATGAGCAGCCAATGCTTCTGAATTTATAATTTGGAATGATAGCCCCATAATCTAAGATGTTCCTCAGCCTGATCATTTAAAACAAAATTAGACTAAGTGCTACTTGTCTGTAATAATACCATCAGGGGGGCCTCATCTTGACACCAGACCAGGCTACATAGATTTGTTTGAGTGCTTCAAGAAAATAGAATTAAACTGAATTTACAAAAAGATCAAAAAGTAATTTAACTTTTTAACTTGAGCTGTTAAGGTATACAGAGCTGGAAACTGAGAAGAACTGCTGAAACACCGCAACAAGAACATAATTCAGTATTTCTTTATATCAAAAAAAAAAAAATTGACAAATATAGCAGATCTATTCTTAACAGCTGACCTGTTTCAAAACCAGGCTTACTTGCCAGTATGACTTGTTCAGGGATAAAATATCCGAAGGATAGTTATGGAAGAATCATAATGGAAAAACTATCATCTTCAAGCAACAATAGCTGGCATAGAAATTGAAGTTAGATAAAGGTGACGTGCAAGGAAAATGCAATTATATTAACCTTCTAAGGTGAAGATTTTTCATTTTATATACAGCATTCATAATCTACATCAGTGGTTCCCAAACTTTTGTACTGGTGACCCCTTTCAAATAGCAAGCCTCTGAGTGCGACCCCCTCCCTTATAAATTAAAAACACCTTTTAATAAATTTAACACCATTATAAATGCTGGATGCAAAGTGGGGTTTGGGGTGGAGGCTGACAGCTTGTGACCCCGCCCCATGTAATAACCTCATGACCCCCTGAGGGGTCCCAACTGCCAGTTTGAGAACCCCTGATCTATATCTTGTCTGTGAAGTCTAAAATTTTGAATACTGGTGTCTGGGAGTTAGGAATTAATTGAGAATATTTCTATGCTTGCTGTGTAAATGGAGTCATCTACTACCATCTTTTAAAGTACTCTAAGATCAGATGAATCTTGCTTTAAAAATAAATAACTACATAAATAAATTAATTTATCCATCCTGGAATAGGATGTCAAATTCTGGTTGCCTTACCTTCAAAATTATAGCAAAAGTTCAAAAGCTGAAGAGAGAGGATGTGAAATAGGTTACAGAGAGAGTGGAACTTGTATGATGGGAGTTGACTAAAACTGTTTTAATATTGTGTAATGGAGATCAGTTTAAGGAACATAGTTAAGGTACTCAGAATTATAAAGAATGTAGGGGAAATAATCAATCTCCCCATCGTTAATAAAAGAAAGGGGCAGTTAAAATTTAAAAAGTAGAGCAAATATTAAGGCAGTGATTATTTAGCATCCAGTAGGTAGCTATTGACCTTTCCAAACATTATTTAAAACCTGCTACAGCAATTCCATCATCACAAAAGAAAGAGAAATATGATTTTTTATTTTTATTTTTTTGCTTTTGGAAGTTTAACATATTGAGTAGGAATTTACTTTTATTTACTATCTGACAACATCACATATAAACATCAAAATAATGTATTCTTAACAGATAATTGTGATTTAAAAACAGAAGAAAATAAAAGTATTTTCATTCTCCCGCACATTAGAATTGTTTGCTTATGTATTGGATACATATTTCATTATACAAAATCCATGTACAGATAAAAAGCCACAGTCCAAAATTTTTTAAAAAGCATATTTTTGGTCACTTTTGTGTTTTCTTTTAGAAAAATTTGCTGTTTAGGGACTTATGTATATAAGGGAGGTGGATTTTTTGTTTTTATTGGTATTTTTCTCTCTGATTCCATCGTTAGCCTTCACATGAGTGCTTACTTACAAACCCACACTACCTGTATTATGAATTGTCGGCACACTGTACACCAGTTTAAAGTTCACAGTTCAGTAAAGTTCATTGAGACTAAGAGCCTCGTAGCTCCTGGTTTAAAAAAAAGTGGGGGGGGGGTAGGAGAGCAATTTTTAAAAAGTTCTCTGTAGATGTGTTCTTGTAACTACTGTACTGAAATATTTTGTTTTGAGTTCTTACAACAGCCTCCAGAAGTAGTTGTTAACCTTTTTAGGTCCTCTGACCGAAAATTTAGTCAAATAATCATCCCACAATCCTTGACATCTGCAAAATACTGTAAGATTTGTGCCCTAGTAAAAACACTATCCATTTTTAGTGGGTGCTGGGGCTTGTGATGTGAGTGGTATGAAGTTTTTTGGACAAATAATTAATTTGCTGAAAAATGCAATTTCAGTGGACCTGAAACTATTCATAAATTTGACATAAATTCACTGAATAGTTTCAGTGCAAAAAACAAGCAAACAAAAAACCTCCTTTCAGTCTAGATCACAAGCGGACTTTGGTGGCATTCACAATCTGGGATGGTGGTGGCATCCCCCTTGTGACTTTAGCGCAGTGGCTGGACAGTTGCCCAGGATATGGGAGAGGTCTCTGGGGAAAGTGCCTCTCCTGTCTCCCTTAGAACTTTTAGCAGTTGAAGCAGTTCCGCTTTTTATGATATACTTAATACTCATTGAGCCAGAGAAAGAATGACTCAGCGGGCAGGTGGTTAGGGTGTTTTCCTGGTAACGTGGAGACCATGTTCAGCTCCCTTCTCCATCAGGTGTGTGTATGTGGGGGAATTGAATCCTGGTCTTCCCCATCCTGGCTAAATGCCCTAAACCACTAGGTTAAAAGTTAAGTACTCTTGGGGGGCATTCTGCACCACTGTGTGCGCACAGAATTCATGTCCCCCCCCAGATTTTTTTTTGCTTCCCCGCAGAAAAATGACTTTCTGAAGGGGAAGCAAAGCGATGCCGCAAGACTGGTCACGTGTCCCTCCCCAGCAATTTGGATGTGTCACTTCAAGTGACCAGAGCAGCTGGCGGAGAGGTAAATCACTTGAGGGGGGAGGGAAGAGGCTGGGGATGCCCTTACGAGTGGCTTCTACCCAGCACCGGGCTCAGCTGCTAGCTTCCTCTTCCCCTGCAAGGAGGGGCTGAGGCCGGGTCAGACGCATCCCCAGAAACCTCATCCAGCTGCAGGAAGCTCTGCACCCCCAGCCCCACCTCGCTTCCTTCCCCACTCGCTCCTCAGCCACCAAGGGAGGTGGTCACTGTATGGAGAGCTGCTGCCCTGTCCATCCAACCCCCATTAATCTGCCCCCCCCCATACCCAACCAAGTTTCCCCCACTGCACCCAGAACCCTCTCCCCCGAGACCCTCACACCCGAATCCCCACCCCACTGAACCTCACCCCCTGCACCCAGACCCCTCCCCCAAACCCCCACCCCCACTGAGACTGCCGTACTCCAAACTCCACCCAGACAAATCCCACCCCACCCCCTGCACCTGGACTACCTTGACGAGCCTGCCACACCCACCCCAGAGCCCCAACCAGCTGCACTCAGACCCCAAACCCACACTCCTCCAGCACCTGTTTCCCCCCCACTGAGCCCCAACCACCTTCACCTCGACCGCCCTGCAGAGTCCCATTCCCCATGTACCCCCCAGCAAGCCCCTGCGCCTCCAGATCTCCCACACACACTCAGACCCCCACTGAGCCACCCGCACCCAGGTTGCCCCACACAGAACCCTTTCACCCTGCACCTGAATCTCCTCACACACTAAACCCCTCCACACTTGGATCCTGCCGGGCTGAGCCTGTTTCCCCACACCTGGATCGGTTGTGCATGACTGTCCCTCTCACTTGCTAGCTTGGTGTGCCTGATGTGGAGGGGCAGGTCACTGGGGTGTTTCTGGGGCAGGCCTTGCCCTTGTGCTGTGTCAGGATCGGGTGCAGCTTTATTGCCGAGTTCGTGTCCTGGGGTAGGGACTGTAGGGTGATCTCCAACCTCTGTGCAGCCAGTGGCCTGTGTTCCCCACTGCTATGCTGGAGCCTTAACATTTATTTATTGACAAATAAAATATGCAGAATTTTCAAATATTGTGTTGGGGGGGGGCAGGCGGGTTGGTGCAGAATTCCTTCAGGAGTAAAGTTATAAGGAAAGACGCCACCACCATCTCCTTGTTTTGTGAATCAAGCCCTTTAAAAATATCTGAAAACAAAATATTTTTTGGTCAAATGAAATGAGCACACTTTATTGATTTACCAAAAATTCTGAAAAATTTCAGATTTGGTTTGAACAGAACTGAATTGGGGAGGGGGTTGGAACTGCCAGTGAACTAAAACATTAGTTATTCACCCAGCTCTACATGTGAATGCTGATGGGACAATTCTGGGGATTGGGAGGTATTGTGAGAGATACTGGAGGTGGGCTATATGGTGGGATGTCTGCTCCCTCCTTCCCACACAATTCTTAGCTCTGTGGGTTTGGCAATGCTGCTTCAAGGCTGCATAACTAGCTGTGAAGCACCAGTTTCTGTGCTCTGAAGAAGAGTGCTCTGTAGGAAGAGGAGGAGGGATAGAGAGAGGGTGAGAACTTCTCTGTGTCAGGTGGCAGAAGAGCAGCAATAGCAGGCATGAGAGAGCTTCCCTCCCTGGCATAAACTCCTGCTTGGATTTAAGGACTGCAGCAATATTTCTGCTTTTCTTCCCCTCTCAACTGGTAGAATGTAACTAGCTGAGAATGCCTTCCCAGCACAAGCTGCTGAGTTGTGGCCCACCACTTGAGATGCCCTGGTCTACAGTTTATTAAGATATTTGGTGTCCAACCAGCAACAATCATAAAAGGGAACCAATCATAAAAGAACACTGACTACAGTAATACTCAGCCTTACTTTCATAAAGTCTGATAATTCAAAATAATCTGACAACCTGCCTCTGTTCACTAGTATGAGATACTATCTATGGAATGGTTACCTGACTTTCCGAAAAACCTAAATTCACTGAATATAATGCTTGTGGAAAATGACATTTTGAAAGCATGGGAAAATTAAATTCATGACAATATTCTGCTTCTCTAGGTAAAATCATGGGTAAATCTTGGCTTGTTTAGAATCCAGTGCCAAGAAGGCATTATGTGAAGCTGAATGCCTCACCCTTTACCCCCAGTTATACACCAACCCATCTGTACAGTGCTATATAGAAAAACAGAAAAACTTTATTGACCTTTATCACCAGAAACTAACAGGAGATTTTATTATCATTTTCAAGATTTCAGCTTATACCAATACAAATGTAGATTAGTAATAAAATTATCCAGCATTTTAAAACCTAGTCATAATATTTAATTTAATGATTCACCAAAGTAGTTCATTACATGGGCTGATCTACACGTCATGTAAAGCTTATTTTTTCTAAGTGTAATTATATACAAAAAGCTGTAAAGAAATATATTTAAATTGTAATGTTATGCATCATCAGCATGGATTGATCTCTGCAGATACAGCATGGACAATTTGCAGATGACACTAAACTGGGAGGAGAGGTAGATACGTTGGAGGGTAGGGATAGGATACAAAGGGCCTTAGACAAATTAGAGGATTGGGCCAAAAGAAATCTGATTAAGTTCAACAAGGACAAGTGCAGAGTCCTGCACTTAGGACGGAAGAATCCCATGCACCGCTACAGACTAGGGACCAAATGGCTCAGCAGCAGTTCTGCAGAAAAGGACCTAGGGGTGACAGTGGACGAGAAGCTGGATATGAGTCAACAGTGTGCCCTTGTTGCCAAGAAGGCCAATGGCATTTTGGGATGTATATGTAGGGGCATTGCCAGCAGATCGAGGGACATGATCATTCCCCTCTATTCGACATTGGTGAGGCCTCATCTGGAGTACTGTGTCCAGTTTTGGGCCCCACACTACAAGAAGGATGTGGAAAAATTGGAAAACGTCCAGCGGAGGGCAACAAAAATGATTAGGGGGCTGGAATACATGACTTATGAGGAGAGGCTCAGGGAACTGGGATTGTTTAGTCTACGGAAGAGAAGAATGAGGGGGGATTTGATAGCTGCTTTCAACTACCTGAAAGGGGGTTCCAAAGAGGATGGATCTAGACTGTTCTCAGTGGTAGCTGATGACAGAACAAGGAGTAATGGTCTCAAGTTGCAGTGGGGGAGGTTTAGGTTGGATATTAGGAAAAACTTTTTCACTAGGAGGGTGGTGAAACACTGGAATGGGTTACCTAGGGAGGTGGTGGAATCTCCTTCCTTAGATATTTTTAAGGTCAGGCTTGACAAAGCCCTGGCTGGGATGATTTAGTTGGGGATTGGTCCTGCTTTGAGGAGGGGGTTGGACTAGATGACCTCCTGAGGTCCCTTCCAACCGTGATATTCTATGATTCTATGACATCTACCACTTAAACTAGTGGATTATGTTAGCTGGCAGCAGGAGGAGGCTGTTTCCCAGAGCAGGAAATGGTGGACCATTAATTCTATGTGCTGGATCCAGGAGGTGGTTGGGGAACACAGCTGAGCTCTCTTCTCCCTTCTATCCTTGAAGCTGGGGAATATTTGCCTGTTATGCTCCTGGAGAAGACAGGGAAGGGAGAATGAAATGCTTGGGCCATGTGCTGGATCCTGGATCTCTTGGTCTAATCCAGTGGTTCTCAACCAGGAGTACACAGAAGTCTTCTGGGGGTACATCAACTCATGTAGATATTTACTTAGTTTTACAACAGGCTACATAAAAAGCACTTGCGAAGACAGTACAAACCAGAATTTCATATAGACAGTGACTTGTTTATGGTGTTCTATATAATACACACTGAAATGTAAGTACAATATTTATGATTTATTTTATAATTATGTGCTAAAAATGAGAAAGTCAGCCATTTTTCAGTAATAGCGTATTGTATTTTTAAGTCTGATTTTGTAAGAAAGTAGTTTTTAAATTAGATGAAATTTGGGGGTATACAAGACAAATCACCCGCTTGAAAGGGGTACAGTAGTCTGGAAAGGTTGAGAACCATTGGTCTAGTCCTCCCAAAAAAACAACAGACAGTGTTTAAATTGCCAGTGATTAAGATTATTGAATATCAAAGCTGAAAATTATTAAAGAACTGCGAAGCCACCATCTTGCTATTTTGTAGAACTGAAGCTTGAAATGCTGGTGGACATTTCAGTCATCTCCCTTATTCAGGTGCTCAACAACACTTCCTTTATTACAAACTGTGTGCCTAATTTCATGCTTCTGTTCAAAATATCAAACACATTCATTTTGAGTTTTCAAACTGTGTCATGAAGTGGCTGTTGGGCAAAATCCTCACTCGCTACAAAAGTCTAGATAAAGCACATAGCATTATATCTCATTAAGGGATTTGGGGAGTGAAAAAGAAAGAGGCCTCCTGGATGTGAGCCAAGTGCCAGAAATTCAGGCCTCAGTGGCATCTCACCAAAAATGTGCAAATCCATTGGCCATAATATGTAGCACATGCACAAATGTGAGTCAGTCTCTCGCATCCATTGTGGAAATGCCATGAATTGCCGAATTTCATGCAGCTTTCTTATATATTTATTTCAGGATAACAGCGTTATTCTAGGTACATAATGCAAATATTGTATAAACATTAAATGCTTCCCAAGCCAACTAGTCCATGAAAACTTCAGCTGTTAGGCAATGTGAGCATATAGGTAGGCTTTGCAGCATGTCCTGTTGGTCAACAGAACTTGCCTTTGTTGAACCAAGGGGAGGAGCAAATTCCCGAGTCAAGAATTCTTCACTAAAAACATCCTGCTGTCTCATTCTTGTTTAAACTTGGAGGCTGTTAGCTTTAGTGCCTCATCTTATCTCCACTGCTGTGGAAACACATGATGAGCGAGGGAGTTTCTGAGGTACCCAAGTTAAAAGCATTCAAGGTTTTTTCTCTGCACAGCCCAGAGCACTGGCTCCTCAGCTGGGTGTATATAGGTAAATGTGCAGCTAGATACTGAACATGGAGTTGTTTACCCTGGGTAAACCTACTTTTTTGACAACAATGACTTTATTTTAGGAGATACTCATCTGCCCTCGTTGTGCATCTCAGTATCTCCTTCAAATACATCTCTGTCCTGGCAATTGAGCACCTAAAAAGAATATTTGATGTCTCATTTTCTGATATATTTAAGATCAAAACCAAACTGAAAACACCTGTGAAAATCTATATCTCAGAAATATAATGAATTTCTGTTTCAAAATTTGCTCGTTATAAAAGCGTTTTGACCCATACTAGCATTAGCTGGTAATAGATATTTTAAGATCTATTGAGCAAAATTTCATAAAAAATATGATTAAAAGGAAAACCCATTTTATTCAGTTCAGCTTTCTGAAAGTTCACAAAGTAAGGAGCGCTTAACACAGTAAACTGGTAAATATATTTTTGACACTTTAAATTGTAATTGTCAGATGATTCAAATGAGGGAGGTGGCCATTTTGCTGAAGTGGTTTTATTTGCCACACTGGCAAGGTAGAAGTGGAACAGATGAGACTGAAAACCAATTTCTAAGTTACTTTAATATTTAACAGAATAAAAACAGAAGAGCAAGCTCTGAAGTAGGCGTTCTCTTCATTCTATATAAGGGACACTTTTGGTTTCATTGTTTTTATGAAAAGAGATTTTCTTACTAGTCTTGGGTGTACCTATTTTCTACATCATAAATTATTGAAACTGAAAATCTTTTAAAAATCTAAATTACTTCTAACCATTTGTATTTGTTTACTACTTACATTTCATTCAGCTTTTCCTATGACAGTAAATTAGTCAGTTTCTGGATCAGTTTCTGATTTTCTGGATCTCCTTTCTCAGCCACTTGCTGAAGTGTTTGGGTTATAAATATGATGGGAGAATGTAATTTTTTTAAATTAGTAAACTGTTTCCCTTGATTCTTTTTTTAATTGTAGAAATACTTCAACTGATAATCTTTGTAAAGACTTGTTTTAACAAAACCTAATTTTGAGCCCTGAATTGACCTGTGTCCTTTTGACAATATTTACTTATTTCTTCAGGATCTGAACAAGCGCTTGTCACTGCCTGCAGACATCAGGATACCTGATGGATATCTAGAAAAGCTGCAGATAAACAGTCCACCATTTGATCAACCGATGAGTCGACGTTCTCGCAGAGCATCACTAGTAAGTTTCTGTTATCTCTGCTTCCCAAACAAACCTGTTCTATTTGAAAATTGTCAGTTCCATTCATATCTCTATTTTTTCACGTATTTTCATGGTATATATTATTTAACTCTATTTGAGACTACAAGGTGCGGAGTGCAGCCGAGAGATGCCGACCACCCTTTACTCCGTATTAAAATTCATGGGAAAGCTCAGTAACTTACAGGATGAAACTCTAATTTTTTCTTTTCCAGTTTTCTTTATTTCCATTTTGCAGACTTTTCTCACCATCATTCCTCACTAAGGGCCAGAGCCAGCATTCATTGAAGTCAGTGGTAAAATTCCCACTGACTTCAGTGGTGCATATTTTACCCCTTAGGGCATGGCTACACTTGCAAGTTAGTGCGCATTAAAGCAGCCCTGGGCGCCCTAATTCATGACACATCCACACTGGCAAGGCATATAGAGCGCCCGGACTCCACGGCTGGAGCGCTTCTGGTAATCCACCTCGACAAGAAGCATAACGCTTGATGTGCCCAAGCTGGAGCGCCCGTGGTGCCAGCGTGGACGCCCTGGTCTATTAATGCGCTCTGATCGGCCTCCAGAATGCCTGTTCTAGCCACTCTGGTCATCACTTTGAGCTCTACTGCCCTGCCCTCACGTGACCAATCGTCAGACCCGCCCTTTATAGTCTCTGGGAATTCTGAAAATCTCCTTCCTGTTTGGTCAGCAAGGCCTGGAGTGCTCTCAGCCAATCTTTCCAGGTGAATGCCTCCACGTGCCAGGCAATCCCCAGTATGGAGCAATGGCAAGGTGCTGGACCTCAGTGTTTGCAGGGAGGAAGCTGTCCAGTCCCAGCTGCGCTCCAACTGTAGGAATTACAATATCTTCGGGCAGATATCAAGGGACATGATGGAAAGGGGCCATGACCGGGGCGCACTGCAGTGCAGGGTTAAAGTGAAGGAGCTGCGGAATGCCTACCACAAAGCCCACAAGGCAAACCGCCACTCAGGTGCTGCCCCCGTGACCTACCGTTTCTACAAAGATATGGATGCAATACTTGGGGGCGACCCTGCCTCCACTCCGAAGACCACCATGGACACTTCAGAGCCCAGTTCAACAAGGCAGGGAGGAGGAGGAGGAGAGCGGGAGCAAGGGTGCTGAGGAGGAGGGGGACAGCCCGGCATCCCTAGATGCATGGAGCCAGGAGCTGTTCTCAAGCCAGGAGGAAGGTAGCCAGTCGCAGCGGCCAGTGCTTGGGGAAGAACAAATACCAGAGGAGGTGCCCGGTAAGCGGCTTTTATTTTGGGAAGGAAGTTGCTTGGTGCAGGAACTTGGGGCGAGGAGGGTTAGGGCTGCATGCATGCCTAGATGCGGAATAGGGTGTTGATGTGTGCTTTGACATCGCAGTATTCAGCCTCAGTGATCTCTTCAAAGGTCTCATGCAGAAGCTGGGCAATCTGCTTGTGCAGGTTCCTTAGCAGAGCTACTGTGCTCCTTTTCCCAGTAAGGCTACCATGTCCACGCCACTGTGCCGTGGGGGGTGGGGAGACCATTGCTGCACACAGGCAAGCTGCATATGGGCCAGGGCAGAAGCCACATTGTAATAGAAGACCCTCCCTTGCTTCCCAGGTCACCCTCAACAGCGAACTCCTGTGGAAAATGTGGGGACAGTGTTCAGTATAGGGGCCCCCTGCAGCTGTTGGCTCTCCCCAAGGCACAGAACAGTACGGCCGTGAAACAATCAGTCCCCCTTACCCCTATGCTTAATCACCATTTTAGGGCTCCTGTGGGTTATGTGCGCTCGCTTTTGGGACGGGCAGTTTCTGCTATTGTGTAGACTGTGCTTCTCTACTTTTAAGTACGGCCGAATCATTGCTATGTCTGGTGCGAACAATGCCGCCTCTGTTAAGTGTTGCATTTTGGCTTTACAGATGCAACCTTGAGATCTCAGCCATCCTTGTTATCAACGTCTGAAAGACTCCAAAGAATTACAAAGCGGCCACGTAGAAGCAAAAAGGACATGCTGCATGAAGTAAAGCAGCAGTCCCTTAATGAAAATCAAAAAGTGCATGAGTGGCAGGAGAGCGAAAGGAAGGGTCCACCAGCAGAACGCGGATTACCGGCACCAAAGCATGGAGCGGCTGCTAAGCGTTATGGAGCGCCAAGTGAACTCGATAGAGACGCTTGTAGCAATGCAGGCGGAGCACTTCCTCCCCCCCCCCCCCCCCCACTAGTCCCCCCTGCAGCCCTTGTCCGAAAACTCTTTCCCTTGTGCCCCCATGTCACCTCCAACCCACTTTCCCCAACATCCAGGTTCTTATCACCACCAGCTGCCTCCAGCACCTGTAGCTTCACCACCCAGCCCTGCAAACTACGACCCTTACCCACTGCACTCAACCCCCATGACCATGCATTTTAGCCAGCCAGAAGTGCAGCACTCATTGTACAGCACTCCAGACAGGAAGGCTGAGTATGATAACAGGACATACACAAATCTGTGATTGTACTGTTCCCCACCCCACCCTGTTGCCCTTTGTTTCCCAAGCAGTTGTGTTTCTTTTCAATAAATGGATTTTTTGGCTTTGAAAACATTCTTTGTTATGTTTCAGAGTAACAGCCGTGTTAGTCTGTCTTCGCAAAAAGAAAAGGAGTACTTGTGGCACCTTAGAGACTAACCAATTTATTTGAGCATGAGCTTTCGGGAGCTACAGCTCACTTCATCGGATGCATCCGATGAAGTGAGCTATAGCTCACGAAAGCTCATGCTCAAATAAATTGGTTATTCTTTGTTATTGCATTAAGTAAAAGATACTTAACCTAGGAAAGCACCAGGCACTGCAAGTCAGTGTAGTGCAAACCGATTCCTACTAACATTGGAACCACTGCACTTCACTCCCGTGCAGGGCACCAAACATTACTGGTGGCTTTCAGCCTCAAATTGCTTCCTCAAGGCATCCCTAATCCTTTCAGCCCTGCACTGGGCCCCTCTAATAGCCTGGCTCTCTGGCTGTTCAAATTCAGCCTCCAGGTGTTGAACCTCCGAGGTCCATGCCTGAGTGAATCTTTCACCCTTCTCTTCACAAATGTTATGGCGGGTACAGCACATGGATATAACCGTGGGGATGTTGTCATCGACAAGGTGCAGCTTCCCATCCAGACAGCACCAGCAGCCCTTTAAACAGCCAAAAACACACTCCAGTCATTCTGCACCGACCCTCAGCCTGTTGTTGAACTGCTCCTTGCTGCTGTCAAGGCTCCCTGTGTAGGGTTTCATGAGCCATGGCATTAAAGGGTAAGCGTGGTCTCCAAGGATCACAATGGGCATTTCGACTTCCCCTACAGTGATCTTCTGGTCTGGGAAGAAAGTCCCAGCTTGCAGCTTCCTGAACAGGCCAGTATTCCGAAAGATGTGTGCGTCATGCACCTTTCCAGACCAGTTTGCGTTAATGTCAATGTAACACCAACGGTTATCCAGAAGCACTTGGAGAACCATAGAGAAATACCCCTTCCAATGAACGTACTCAGAGGCTAGGTGGGCTGCTACCAGAATTGGAATATGCGTCCCATCTGTCGCCCCTCCGCAGTTAGGGAAACCCATTTGTGCAAAGCCAGCCACAATGTCACGCACATTGCCCAGAGTCATGGTTCTTCTGAGCAGGATGCGATTAATGGCCCTGCAAACTTCCATCAATATGATTCCAACGGTCGATTTTCCCACTCCAAACTGGTTAGTGACCGATCGGTAGCTGTCTGGAGTTGCCAGCTTCCAGATTGCAATAGCTGCCCACTTCTCCACCAGCTGGGCAGCTCTCAATCTCATGTCCTTTTGCCACAGGGTGGGGGCGAGCTCATCACACAGTCCCATGACAGTGGCTTTTCTCATCCAAAAGTTCAGCAGCCACTCTTCGTCATCCCAGACTTGCATGACTGTGTGATCCCACCACTCAGTGCTTGTTTCCCAAGCCCAAAAGCGGCGTTCCACTGTGGTGAGTATGTCCGTGAATGCCACAAGCAATCTCGTGTCATATACATTATGCGAGTCAACATCATAGTCTGACTCCTCACTGTCAGTTTGTAGTTTACGGCGTAACTCGACTGCCATTCGTGACGTGCTGGCGAGACCCATCAGCATATTCCTTAGCACTCTGGGCTCCATTCCCGCAGACCGAAAGGGAAGACAGAGCGTGCAGTACGTAGAAAGATGGCACCAAATCAGAAGCACAGGGATTCCTGGGTTGCGAAGTGATGCATCACGGGGTGTTAGGACAGGACCCAGAATGCCCCGCCCCCCCCGCCCCCTTCCCACAAGCCATAGTGCCAGAAAGGGAAGAGGTGTTCTGTGGGATAGCTGCCCATAATGCTCCGCTCCCAATGCCACTGCAAGTGCCACAAATGTGGCCACGCCAGTGCGCTTCTAGCTGACAGTGATAACACACTGCAGCGCTTTCCCTACTGCGTTCTCTGAGGGCTGGTTTAACTCACAGGGCTCTACATCTGCAAGTGTAGCCATGCCCTAAGTTAGCACAGCCTAAGGAGAGAACATACTCACATTTTTTAATCATAGCTTGGGAAGAGCAAAACTCCACTAGGAAGTCCTCTATGAACAGATGCTATGAAGATCTGTGTTACCTGTTCAGTAATTAGATACTAATGACTGCTATACAAATACACGCACACACACAGACACACACGTACGTTCTTTTGGAGTTCGGTAAATATGGTGATAACAAATGTTCATCTTTTCCCACTGTTATGTTGACATGGTGTTCTAGGTTTTTGCTTTATTTAAAAAAATAGATTCAAGGTTAGTTAACAAATCAATTCAAATCATGCAAGATTATATTTAGGTAGCTGCTTTTTAAAATAAATGTGTTCTTTTTGGGGGGGAGAGCTATGTTTTTATAATTGTGGTATAATTATTATAGGTCTTATCATTTGAATTGGACTTAAGAGTTATAGTTCTGTCTCCTAGGAAATGGACTATTACTTAATTTAACATAGGCCATCAAGTAGCCATCTGAAAAGTAATAACTTTTCAGTCATTACTGATCTAGGTTGGATTCTGACTGTTGACCCAGATATGAAAGACTTTCTATCCCATTGCAAACCAGGCCATTATCAGGAGCATTTTTAAGCATAAAAAATAAAGAAATTGAACAGTTTTATAAATTCTGTTTGCTGATTTTATTAATTTGCTTGCAAGAATATTCTTCTTTATTGAAGTATAAAATATGTAGATGTGAAAATATTTAAATGTCTCTGCTGAGTTGATTCAATTAGCTATGTAATACCTTTGTTTTAGCTTTTAACACCGTCTTTCCAAATTAATAATATATATTACAAAGCCATGGGTGTTTTGTGATCTATTTTTCCCAGAAAAGTAAAATTCAATATGTGGACTAAAACTCTGTTGTGGTACATTATATACATCAACAATATTAAAACAAAAAGAATAGATGAGTCAAATTGTTGATAAATATTGAAAGCTCTGATAATGCAGTAAGTTTAAATAAATAATTGTTTCAATACTTTGTAGATCATTAACTATTTGAGTATTTTGGAGTTACTGTTATTACATCTGTGAGCAATACTGTCCCCTGGTAACTTTCTCTTTTCTGAGGTAACAGTGTACTGCAGTAAACTTTAGAGGCCTGGATTATAATATTTAGTGTTATTTTTTTCTCTGCAGTTAAAATTCATACTTATTATATGTTAGCTCTAAAGCAGTCTGGTCTAGAATGCCCTCTGCATTCTAGAGTGAAAGTAAGAAAAACAGTGCCCTCTAATGAATATAATGTGCATTTGAGATGGTACGTCTGTCACAAGTTGTGGAGGTGGATTGTGGAGGGTTTTTTGTCTCAGATTTTTTTTTTTTTGGTTGAGGTTTTTTTTCTGTACTTTAAAGATATTGTCAGGGCTTCTAAGTCTAAAATGAAACCTGCCATCTGCATTTTGGTTTGTGGGCATGCACGAGCTGCTTTGTCCTTCCTCTCCGTCAGTCTGCACTGCTCTCTTGAAATGAAACGAAACCCAGTTCTCTGGGCTTGTGACTGAAAGGTTGCCTGGAGAGTAGTAATTACAGTTTACATGTGTTGCATCCTTTGTTTTGAAAGCCCATATATGTTCAAGGATTAGTAGAAATTTTAAAAAATATATGCTGATTGGTTGAATTTTGGAACGGACTGTGCCTCTTTCAAATTGTAACACTGACATCATTGCAAAATAGTTTTGTGTAATAGTTCATTTACTATACTAATGTGTATTGACAAATACAGTACTGTGAATGCAATAATATAATGTCCTGATACCTTCAGTGCATCTTCTATTAAAATAAGAGGTTATAAATAGAATTTTGAAACCTGCATATTTAAGTCCTGATTTGTAGACTTATATTACAGCAAAACTAATTTACAATTAGTAAATAGCCTAGGCACCCTCTGAAGGAAAAATGAAAACTTACTATGTTTAAATATTTTCACTGTAGTTTTTTTCTTCAGTGGTGTTCCGCTAAAATATACCACAACTGGTGCCAAACCATCTAGGCAAGCGTTGTTGAATATCTGTCTTGACATATCTACATTACCCACCCTCTCCCCTAGTCAAGTGGTGGATTTTAATTAATGCTAGAGAACATTTGTCTTACTCTGATAGAATGCTGTATAGCATTTGATCTTTATACACAGTAGCCTAAAGTCAAACAACTTTCAAAAAAGAGTTTAATGCAACATACATTACATTGGGTAAGTAATGACATTACGTTAACATGTTTCCACAACTGTTAGAACATCCACACTATCTAGTTAGAGTACTAGTTCATATATGCTTTATAGGGAATGTAATAATAGGACAAGGTAAATACCATTCCATGATCCCTGACACTGCTTACACCGATCTGCATTGTAGCATCATGAATATTGTAATACAAATGAGTAGGAGG
Source organism: Chelonia mydas (assembly GCF_015237465.2). Taxonomy (NCBI): domain Eukaryota; kingdom Metazoa; phylum Chordata; order Testudines; family Cheloniidae; genus Chelonia; species Chelonia mydas. The sequence continues at coordinate 265,441,522 of NC_057849.1, forward strand.
CAGATTAGGTATCCCTGCCTCTGATTAATGCACTTGTATTGTATTATATTGTTGGCTGCTCTAGATTCTATTCTTAATTAAATAATTGGAGAAAAAGATAGAGTAAACTAAAATCTGCCCAAATGTACCCAAACTCCTTATGTGAATTAGTCTTGTAGCCTCCAAACACTCAGATTATTTCGTGAATTATCCCTTGAAAGTGTTTTTAAATACTAGAAACTGTCCATGGACCCTAACATCAGCAACTGGGCTTCATTTGTTCTGCAGTACAGAAAGTGGTGATCTGAAGTTACTCCTCCTTTTTATTTCCTGGAAAACTATATTTCTTGTACAGAGTTATGAGAGGAATGAACATAAGGTTTATAATGGAAGCCTGGAAGCCTTGTGATGGAGTGGACAAAAAGCACATGCTGGTCTGTTTGGGAAGTAGGGGATGAAGCTAGCTCCACCTCACAGCACCTGCTACAAAAATACCAAAACTGTGGGGAAAGTCCCTCCAATGAAAAAGGAGACTTCAGAGCAGCACTTCCCTGTTAGAGGAATCTTGAGTCTGAGACATCAAGCTGCCCTGAATTAGAAAGTGAAGAAGCAGCCAAACCTAGGAAGTCGGCTTGGATCGGACTTTACTACCTGTGGCGGGATCAAGATTCACCACCGCTGACGCCTTCCACTGGTCGTTCCGGGAATTAGCTCTTGCTTGCTGCGGGGCATCCTCGACACATGGTAGCTCGCCTGTTGTTTCCGCTCCGCTGTCCTGGGACCCGTGTTGCTCCCTGCTTGGCATTGTCCTCTGCAGGACACTCTGCATCCACTTCAGGACACTGCCCACCACTCTGGTCTCACCCCCTTCCGGGGGGTTTTGTTAACTGCAGTTCTTCCATTTGTCCCTGCCTTAGTGGCCAACCACAACCCTAGAGTCTAGCCCCTTGTCTCAGGGGCAGGTCGCAGTCTGTCTCGGCCTCTCTCCTCAATGGCCAGGGACAGTGCAAGGGGGGAAGGGGAGGACCCAGGTCCACCCGCTACTCTGGGTCCCAACTCAGGGACCCTCTAATGGCAGCCTCCTTCCTCTCCCCTCTCGCCTGCCTATTTCCCTGGGCCACTTCCCCTTTGACCCTATGCACCTTCTCGACCCCTCTTAGCAAGGGCCGCAGCCTGGCAGGTATCTGGACCAGAGTCCTGCTCTGCTTCCCCAAGCCTGCCCAGCACTGCTCTGTCCAAGGTGCTGCTCCTTAGCTCAGGAGCCAGTCCTTCTACCTTGCTAGTCAGGGAGTGACTACCTTCTCCTCTGCTAGACAGCTTTTATATAGGACCTAGCCCAGCCCTGTTTGGCTGCCTCTTTCCCTGCTCTGATTGGCTCTCCCCAGGCCTTCTCTGATTGGCTGCTGGTCTGCACCATCTCTCAGGCCTGGTTCAGCCCTTTTTCTCAGGGGGTGGGGCACTGCCCCACCACACTACCCTATTGATCATTAGTTTATGAATGAAGTCAAACCCCAGGAAGAGCCAAGCTTTGACACTGCACAGGCTATGGGCCCATTCTAAATGTCTGCATTCTGGCCCTTTCGGGCCAGAGCACTGTAAAGTGGTCTTATTGTAAATAAGAATTACCCTACAGTGACTTCATTGTAGTTACTTGTAGGCATCAAGTAGATGAGTAGAGAAAGGATTTGAAAGAGGAGAAGTTATTGGGCTTTCAGCCCAACTCATGGGGGGGCATTTGTTGGAGATGCGTCAAGACTAGCATCATTGGCAAAGAGGAAGGGTCAGGGCTGGCAACATGCAAAGAGACAAATGCCGTTAAGTAGGGCCCGGTAGAATTATGCAGGTCCTAGAAGGCAAAGACAAGAAGTGGGAACTAGACATGGGGGGATTCAAAGATATGGGGTGACACAGCCAAAATGAAATATGAGGATCTTACTGGAAGTGTTTTGTACAGACTGAAGGGGGACAAGGTAGGTGTCAGGGAGGTCAGAGAGGACACGACAGCAGTAAGCAAGCCAAGTGATGGGGGCCTGAACAAGTGTTTTAGCTATAGGGATAGCAGGAAAAGACCTGATCTTAAAAATATTTTTGAGGAAGAAGCATGAGGATTTGGATGTGCTGAGCAAGGGAGGTGGTAGAGCAGTCTAAGATGACCCCCATGTTACAGGCCCCACTGATGCTGTCAGCAGTGACAAAATGGGGAGAAAAGGAGTACTTGTGGCACCCTAGAGACTAACCTAAACTGGTTAGTCTCTAAGGTGCCACAAGTACTCCTTTTCTTTTTACGAATACAGACTAACACGGCTGTTACTCTGAAACCTGTCAAAATGGGGAGAGTAAAGAGAGTTTGGGAGGGAAGGTAGGGTTTTCAGTTTGTACCTTCTTAAATTTAAGTTGCTAGCTGATTAGAGGTGATGTTAGGAAGGCAGCCTGAACTTCAGGATTGGTTCTTTGGAGACAAGTCCTTGTAATATGATGTGCTAAAATAATTCTTAAAATCTAACAATTTTATAAAGATTGCTTCACCACTTTAGGATATTTTATGAAACGTTTTTAGTTTGTTGAATAAGTGATATATACAGTGAAATACTGCCGCTGATTAATTTTTATGTTTATACTAAATGTACCATCTTTTTGCTTGCATTACAGTCAGAAATTGGATTTGGGAAAATGGAAACTTACATCAAATTGGAAAAGCTTGGAGAGGTTTGTATAATTTTCTTCAGTAGTGATGATCATTTTGACAATAATATATGCTTTCTTTACTTGGAACTTAATTATACGTTGCCGTTGGTGTTAAAGTTGAACTATATTGTATCTACATATTTGATAGAGCTTTTTCAGTTAACTAAACATATATGTTAATACACAAAGCAATGTCACTGTCACTCAGCTTGTCAATATACATATGTATATATGCATACTGTTACCAAAATGAAACAACAACAAAACACCACCACCAAGCCAAACAGGGCTTCATAGAGCTTGGGAAAAGCAAAACTCCATTAAGAAATCCTCTATGAACAGTTGCTGTGAAGGCCTGTGTTACCTGTTTAGCAGTTAGAGTCTCATGACTTCTATACAAACACACATGCAAAAGCACACACATGTTGTATACTATGTTACTCGACTTTGCAATTATGAATCTTCTGTTTTTGAGATGCAATGTTTCAGCCCTCTCCAAATGCCTATCATTTAATTCAGCTCCTTTTTATATTGGATGGCTCTATAACCTGATGTAATGTTACATATCTTTGTGAAAATGTTAATAAATATATAGGGTGATCATCTGCATAGATATAGATGTACTGTATTTCACTTTAATTACTCTATAGTATAATGAACAATACAGGATATGTAACTTTACCTGAGATGATACTGTCCCTTATTTTTGATATTTAATATAAACTGATTGTAGCAATCTGCTGAAAAGGAATATCTTCTCCAGTACCCCATATAATTATGTAATATACATTTACTGGGAGTGTTTTGAAGCTTGTATTGGACTAATGAAGCAAATACCAAAGATTAATAATTCACTGTCCATTATGTCAGCAAAAATGAAAAATTGCGTTTGTTTTACCTGTCCCATTCCTATTCTCCTGTGAAATTAAATGTATAGTGAGCATATTTTTATTCTTTTTGACAGCTTCTTTTGTGTTTCCATGGCTTAGTCTTAAAAGGTTTGGGCCTGACTTTCAGAAGGTTCTAAACTTGAAGCTCCCATTGACTTCATCTAGGGTTGAGAGTGCTCAGACCCTCTGAAAATCAGGGCCTGTGTCTGAAAGTCAGTGATGAGTTATGCTCGTGTCAAAAAAAAGAGGAAAAAATAAATTGTTGAGTCATTTCCAGAAGCTGCTGCCATCAAAATGAAACAACTTGTAGGACCTGTCATGAATCTTATTTGTTTGGGGTAGGGGTTGTGTGTGTGTGTGTGTGTGTATTGCGCTTTCTAGAAAAGAAAAGTTTTAAATGTGTTCCTTTCCCCTTACCACACAGGGTACTTATGCAACAGTATATAAGGGAAGAAGTAAATTGACAGAGAACCTGGTAGCTCTAAAAGAAATCCGACTGGAACATGAAGAGGGGGCACCATGCACAGCCATAAGAGAGGGTGAGGAAAATGTTGTTTCTCTTTATTTAAAATATATCGTTAACTAAAATTATACAGTTAGGGCAAAGAATTGATGCTATTCTCAAGTAAACTGGATATTACAATAACTAACACTATTTATGATATGGGGAACTGCAATCAAGTTAAATTAATTGAGTTGCAATTTTGAGACTCAAATTTCAAATGCATTTATTTCATGGACTGTAATTGTGTTCTCAAATAAATGGAGCTTTCTAAGTGTTAGAAATTATTGAGGCTTTTATAATTGACTGTTAATTACAATAGAAGCAAACAACTTTCTTGAGTTTAGAGTACATAGCATGACGTGACTAACTTGTGCGTGGAATACTATCTGTCCATATTGTGTATGAATTAATTATAACTCTGCAGTTCAGTAGTATGTGGTCTTGTCTTCTTCACAGTGTGCCCTGGACAAACTTGTGTTGTTTTCAGAAATTTTCCTAAGTGAATGAATGGGTTAACTTAATGTTTTATGAAATATTAAATTTTGAAAACTAAGTTATTTAAATTACCATAGAAATTAAACAAATAACTCATAAATTTGGATTAATTAGTAATTCATTTACTCCTTAGTTTTCCCCTCAAGTCCTATCCTTAAGCTTTAATTTTATTTTTTTCTCTTTTGCAGTGTCATTATTAAAAGACCTAAAGCATGCAAATATTGTTACTTTACATGATATTGTTCACACAGACAAATCTTTGACTCTCGTCTTTGAGTACCTGGTAAGCATTAAACCAATAATAAAGCTTTATATTGAATGGATCTGTTTAGAAAGTCTTGTTTATTTTTCTACCTAGAGAAACACACGATTAACTCAGTGGTGCATTTTAATTAAATAAATAAATAAATAAATGACTTGATATTATTCTGTCATCATGCTATTTTCCGACATATAATCCAGTGGAACATGGAAGCAAATAACCTGAAAGCTAGTTATGTTGTCAGACATAAAATTCACTGTCAAATTGTCATAAATTGCTTGGTATAGGTCTGGTTTATAGGTAATTATTAAGAACATGAGACTGGACATACTGGATCAGACCAAAGGTCCATTTAGCCCAGTATCCTGTCTTCCGACAGTGGCCAATGCCAGGTGCCCCGGAGGGAATGAACAGAACAGGTAATCATCAAGTGATCCATTCCTTGTCGCCCATTCCCAGCTTCTGGCAAACAGAGGCTAGGGACACCATCCCTGCCCATCCTGGCTAATAGCTAATAAATAACATGGACCTGTCCTCCATGAATTTATCTACTTCTTTTTTGAACCCTGTTATAGTCTTAGCCTTCGCAACATCCTCTAGCAAGGAGTTCCACAGGTTGACTGTGCATTGTGTGGAAAAAATACTTCCTTTTGTTTGGCTTAAACCTGCTGCCTATTAATTTTATTTGGTGATCCCTAGGTCTTGTGTTATGAGAAGGAGTAAATAACACTTCCTTATTTACTTTCTTCACACCAGTCATGATTTTATAGACCTCTATCATATCCCCACTTAGTCGTCTTTTTTCCAAGCTAAAAAGTCCCAGTCTAATTATTCTCTCCTCATATGGCAGCCGTTCCATGACCTTAATCATTTTTGTTGCCCTTTTCTGAACCTTTTCCAATTCCAATATATCTTTTTTGAGATGTGGTAACCATATCGGCACACAGTATTCAAGATGTGGGCATACCATGGATTTATATAGAGGCAATATGATATTTTCTGTCTTATTATCTATCCCTTTCTTAATGATGCCCAACCTTCTGTTTGCTTTTTTGACTGCCGCTGCACACTGAGTGGATGTTTTCAGAGAACTATCCGCCATGACTCCAAGATCTCTTTCTTGAGTGGTATCAGCTAATTTAGACCCCATCATTTTATATGTATTGTTGGGATTATGTTTTCCAATGTGCATTACTTTGCATTTATCAACACTGAATTTCATCTGCCATTTTGTTGCCTATTCACCCAGTATTGAGAGATCCTTCTGTAGCTCTGCACAGTCTGCCTGGGACTTAACTATCTTGAGTAGTTTTGTATCATCTGCAAATTTTGCCACCTCAATTATTATACTTCTGGGCCAAAATGCTCACTTAAACCAAGATTATGGATTGTAGAAGAAAGTGGACAGAGAATAAAATAATTGCAGTATTATGTTGAATGATATTGCTACTGTGAGGCAGCTAGCTTACTTGCAGGTGCTGTAAAACAATAATAGTATAGAAATAACTATTTTACATTCCTTTTGAAACAGGGCTGTTAAATATTATGGCTTACATTTTCAAACTTGAGTACCTACAGTTAGACAGCTAAGTCACTTTCCTGCCTGATACAAATTGATAAATCATGTTTTGTTTTAGCTTTTTTTCACTCCATATTACATATACATTTACTGAAGTTATTCTAACCATATCTATGCAAACTGTGATGGAACATCTAAAGGTGTAGTGCACAGAATTCATGAAAAATTAATTTTTTTCCAAATAAAGAGAATGAGTAATAAATAAAATTTAACATAACATATAGTCTTTGGGGGGGGAAAAATTTAGTATAATAAGTAGAACTGATCTGAAAATGTTGGGAGTTTCTTCACGGAACGCTTTTACTTTCCTTTCTCTCTTTGGGTTTTTGATTTTTTTATTTGATGAAAACTCAAAATTCTCCACAGCACACAGATACTTTTTGTGAAGAAGTCCATTGAATCAAAAGCTCAATTTTCTGTCAAAAACTGTTTTATATTAAACAGTGGTGATGGTTTTTTGACAGGACAAGGACCTAAAACAGTACATGGATGACTGTGGTAACATCATGAGTATGCACAATGTAAAGGTGAGTGAATGTTTTTTAATGATTGATTTCAAACATTTTTTGTTCTGATTTTAAAACCACAGGGAATTTACAACTTAGTTGCTCACAGCTGCTCTTTCTGATAATAGATACAGCCCTATTGAAGAGTTTAATGACACAAATCATGGCTTTAGTAAACGTTGTGTTCTTTTTTTAATATTTTCCTATTGGGAAATAAGATTTTTAACAGAACGGTGTGTCCCCTTTAAGGACAGTTATGTCCTGTTCCAAGACCTAGGCCATGTCTACACTACAAAATTTTGTTGACCTAATTTATGCCAGCATACAGTCACCACAGTTATTAAATCGCTTGTGTTTGTGCTCACTTAGCTCATTATGTTGGCGGTGCCTATCCTCACTGAGAGCACTTGTATTGATTGTATTGTCGGTGTAGGGCATTGTGGGATGGCTCCTGAAAGCCAGTGCCAGTCGATGTAAGCAACACAGTGTCTACACTGGCACTGCATTGATCTAATTACATCGACCGTGATTCTACGTCATTCACGGAGGTAGTGGTACTAAATCGGCATACAGAGAACGTTTGCCAGCTTCTTCACTTCCACAAAATAATCAACAATCAAAAGCTAGATCAACGCAAAGCGGCTTACATCGACCTAACTGTGTAGTGTAGATCAGGCATTCTGAGACTTATACTTTCTCTGGCATGATTGCATGACCAACATGGGGACAAGTCCTTCTGTGCAATGGGAGGAGCCAACTGACATTCACATGGTGGGGCTATAAGATTAAAAAACAAGCCTGTAGCTCATTCAAGGGAGAGATCTTCAGGGAGCAATAGAGTCATGATGGTGGTAGGCCAAGATTCAGGGACAGCCCTGGGAAGGAAAGCTGTGGAGAATCTTGTACCAAAAGGAGGAGGACTGCAGTTCCTAGAAGGAGGGCTGCAGAGGGCAAAAGACTGCTATCGGAAAGGCTGTGGATGGAGCCCAGATTGGGGCTCGAGGTACTCTGTTGTGCTCAGAAAAGAGCCAAGTAATAGTAGGAGGAGGGAAGGAACCTTATTCTGTTGAACCCAATACTGTGAAACAGAAGAGAACTGTGTGTTTAAAGGGGCTTGGGAAGGAACCACTTGTGCTTGGGAGGGCCAAAGGAACTGTTCATATTATTTTGCACAATAGCTTAGAAAATCAGGCCCCAAGAAGCCAGAACACTATTTTCAATCAGCTTAATTATTTAACAATATGTAATTTGTGTAGAGGGTGTTAACTGTTCACAGAAGGTATTTGGGGAATATTTCTATTCCTGTCGACATTGAACTTAAGTGTACTTCAAAAAAAAAAATGAGGAGTTTGGTGGCACCTTAAAGACTAACAGATTTATTTGGGCATAAGCTTTCGTGGGTAAAAAACTACTTCTTCAGATGCAAGAAGTGTACTGTGTTACTTAGCAAGTGATTGTCCTAAAAAACGATAACAAAACCATGCATGCACACACATGCAGGGAAAATTGGTTTGATATTTGTACAATAGTTAATTGTGGATGATGACATAATGTACAAGAATAACATTTGTTTACATGTGTTTCATGCACATTCCAGCAGAATTGTTGTCCTTGTTTTTCCCTTTACATTATATTATATTGTATTATATTACATTATATTGTAAAGTCCTTTCTTTGTTGAAGTACTGTGGGTTTCGATTTGCATATTGGTTACTGTTTGTCGTTTTGTTTCTTTCTGTTTCCACATTAGCTTTAATGTCTTTTGGAGGAGAAATCAATCGTCAACCTGCTTTGTTGTCTTTTTTGTGAGAGAGTGAAGGGAAAATTTATTTTGTGTAAATTCCCATACCTACTTGAAAGAGAGATAGAAAAAGATGAAGAGGACATGTTAAAAAAATCTTAAATGAACATGAAATGAAAGCTCTTGCAGCATGTTTTTATACTTTGAAGATAACTTCTTTATAAACTATCTGAGAGTGCCTTAATGGCCATTTATAGCCCTCCAACAATATAGGCATAAATAGGTGAGGCAGGACTTAGTGGCCCACAGCCTGCATTTTTAACGTCCGTGGTCCCAATTTTTCTACCCCAATATAGATAATCCCATTGTGATATAAGCAAACTGAGGTTAGACAAATATAACCTGGAGCTTGTCTGTTTGTATGAGTTTGTGGAAGACTTGGGGGTGTCATCTGCTACAAAAATAACCCGTGTTGGAAAATTCTGTTACATAAAAACTTTCTGGTGTTTCCCCTCAAAGGGACTAATGCATGAAGAATCTGTCATGCTGGTTGACCTTCTGCTCTGCATAAGTGTACTCTCTAGATTTCCTAATCAGTAATCTTCTGTCTGCTCACACACCTTCACCAGACTAAGGATTGTTGTGGGACAACTGGTGCTAGAAGTAGCTACCTAGAAGCACCATGCTCACACACAGGCACTCTACACGTGAAGTAATTGCAAAGCAGTATTTATTTATGAATGCTGCAGGAAATTGATGAGGCTGCTTAATCCTAGACTTTTTTTTTTTTTTGCTATGTAGTGGCTCTGTGCACTAATGTCCTTGAATGTGGCGCTACTGTTGCTGGCTTGTCAGCCCAAAGGAATAGGAAGAAGCATAGAGGGTGACAGACTATATGAAGATGCAAACACAGCAAAGGGAAAAAATCAGACACAACTGGTGGAGCATAATTTCCCCAATTATATTTCTTTAATGTTTAGCGGTGTTGTACCTAATTGCTTCTTCCGGTAGTCACTTTCCCTCCCGTACAATAAATTAATTTACTTTACATGGTGGAGTACAGGAGTAGAATTGCATTTATAAGAGAGAGATCTGTAGCAGAAGGGAATATCAGTATGGTAATTGAGAGTGTTACATGGAAAGACGTTTAGAGTGCAGTAGTAAATGCTTATAAAGTTAATAGCCACTTGATTCTCTTCTATTATATAGAGCAAATCACTCTCAAAATCTTTGATGTGCTAAGTGTTTCATAATAATGTTGTAGCTGGATGGCATAAATAGGTCTTACATCTTTAAACAATAGTTATGATATTCAGAATACATTAGCATGGGAAAGTGACTTGCTTGTGTAAGAAGGTTTTTGTCTTGCTTGCAATATAGCCATGTAATTGCTGCTCTGATGGCCCAAAACCTGCTGTTATGGGAGGAGTAACATGCTGCTTTGCACATTTGCCCATGAATATTTTTGAAAGTCTAATCTGTTTTTTCTTTTAGCTATTTTTATACCAGATTCTGCGTGGTTTGGCCTATTGTCATAGGAGGAAGGTGCTACATCGAGACCTGAAGCCACAAAATCTACTCATTAATGAGAAAGGAGAACTAAAGCTAGCAGACTTTGGTATGGACTGATAAAAAATATTTATTATTTTATTTGAGCAGTGTTTTCTTTACTGAGTTACAGTTTTAAGAAAATCTTTGAAATAAACCAAGGTTTGTAAACCTTGTTGAACCTAGAAATCATGTGTGGGTAGGAGTGTTCATGTACATAAACCGTTTGTAAGCATCAGGGAAATTAATCACTGAAAATACACATTCACACCATTTCTATGTATATCTTTATCCATTCCAAAGGCTACTGAAGCCAATATTGTGTAACTCTGACTAGCTTTATAGAGCTGATGAGATCCTGTCTTCATTTTTTTTGCTATTGCTTGTGTTCCCATAAAGGGAAAACAATACGTTATTTAATTGAGATCATTAGGCCAGCTCCATGCTGCCAGAGGGTTTCTATGGCAGCTGGGATACCTCCAATGTGGTGCATACTAGGCTGTCACTTGTAGCATGAACTGGCCTGAAAAAATAGATTTTTAAGTCCATTGTGTGCTGGATACCTGTATTGGTCAGCTCAGTGGGGGAAGTCAGCCCATATGGTTTAAAGCTGCTGGAATTTCAGGTTTGCAGCTCATGTCTGACTTTTTGAAAGTCATCCAGATAATTATTTTTGTTTGTTAATCTGTTTTGGGTAAGAGTTTGATTGTTTGACTTCAGCGTTTCTGGTTTGTTGTTGGTTTGTTTGTTTTTTAATTTGTTTCAGCATCCAACCTGAACTATGCTTCATCTTACGGCTCTCTCTGTGCCTCATATATGGGATACGGTGATAAGTGTCATAGTTCTTTGTATATTCTGTCTGCCAGTCACTCCAGTTTTAAGCATCATCTGTTAGTAGTTTTGTTACCACTCACTTTTATCTAAGAAGGACCCTTATACCTGCATTATGCTCTTTTATTTGATATTTTAAATTAAGTTAAATAATTTTTTCTCTCCAATATGCAACACCACATGTGTTCACGCCTCATTGGTTTGTTTTATTTATTTATCCCACAGGAATTGTACCATGTTTTCAGAATAAAATACTTTATATTCAGTTACAGCTCAATCCCCCTGCCCCCGACACACTTTCTCTGGCCATGGCAACAGACCTGTATAAGGCTTCGTCTATACCACGCAGCATTTAGCAACACAGCTGTGCCGCTGCAGCCATGCCACTAAAAGCCGCACAGTGTAGCTGCTGTTTGTTTTGTTGGCAGCAGAAAGCTCTCCTGCCGACAAAAACTTTCACCCCCCACAAGCAGCAGCAGCTTTGTCAGCAGGAGAACGCTCCTGCTGACAAAGCGCTGTTTACACCAGCACTTTTAGTCAGTAAAACTTTTGTCGGTCAGTGGAGGTGGAGGGTGTTTAACATCCCTGAACGACAAAAGTTTTGCCGATGAAGTTCCAGTGTAGACAAAGCCTAATTGAACTGTAATTAATCTTTTCTAGGACTGGCTTTCAACTTGGTAGTTAGGACCCCAACCCTACCTTTGTTCCCTTTCTCTGGTTTTCTGATTAAGTCAGTTTTCTTAGTCATTTGTGATTTCATTCTTGGACACCAGGAAATATCCCTGCGTATCAGTTCCTGTGGTGTTTTTTTTTGAATGAGTGGGAACCAACAGAAAGGATTTGGTTCAGAAATGCCTCTGAGGATGACCGATGGATTGCACATAGTTGAATGTGAAGTCATATGCAGGGAAAAGATGAGAACCCTCGGTCTAGAGCATATATTTGTGTGCAGATGGTCTGGTTTCTGTGTATTGAACTGGAAAGCAAAAAGTTGGACTTTGCAGTTTATTGGTCATCAATATGATATACGTCTGAGTTGAAGTGTCAGCTGAGAATGAACTGAGTTGAGATTAAAAGTAACGTTAGTGCTTCCTTTGAAACTAGTGATTACAGGCCAAATCGTCACCACAGGGCCAAAGAAACTCCATGAACTTTATCTTGCAGAATTTTCCTAGAAATAATTTTGTTAAGATGATGGGGAGGAGCGTTCCCCACCTGGTGAATTGCCTGGTGAATTGTCTGGCCCTTCTAACCCATGGATGTTCTAAGATACTTTGGGAAGTCCGGTGAGCATCTACAGTGGATTGGGGCATTCACATGGATTCTATTGCTATTAGCCATTATTCTCCATGTCAGTAAAGCTCCACTAGTGGCCATGTTACCATTGGTTCCTCACCCACACCTGGACGAAAATTCCTTCGAAGGTAGCAGTTGCCAGTAGAGAACAGAATGTTGCCTAAGACAGTGCTGACATGGTCTGGCATTATTACTCTGGGAAGTCCCTTTGGACATGGAGGGAGAGAGCAGTTTTCCTGTGGCTCCACCACTTCACTACCCAACCACCCCCCCTCACTCCCAATATCACAGAGTTCCAGATGAGATAGAGCTTAGGGGATTCCATAGACTGAGGTGCAAGATGATGTCACATTTCATCAGCGGAAGGGCCCACTGAGTCAATGTGGATGATCTCAGCATGTTTTGCTCCTTTTCCCTGCGTCAGTGCTTGAAAGAACAGTGGGCATGATCTAGTCCTATATATTTAAAGGTGAATCACAGTTTTATTGGAAAAATATTGAGCCCTATAAATATATAATTAATTATCCAAATTGGGAGGATAAGAAGTATATTTATCAAGTACGTTATGCTAAACTTGCCTTTTAATAATTCTTCAATTCTATTTAAAAAATTTCTTAAGCAGTACAGTACTTAACACTGCCACTACCCTATGCCCTTATTCTACAGGAGTTTCTGATAGCTGTGATAGCCTGAAATTTTAGTCTGACTTTATTTTTTTTGAGGATGACTCCCCCTCACCACCCCATCACTATAAGAAGGGAAGGGGGCAGCCTTTGGAGTGATACTGTAGATCTGTGATTTCTCCCTGGTTGAGGTCCTTAACTGAGCCGTTACCCAGGGAGAAATGCTTTGGGACAGCCAGCCATTTTAAAATTCTTAATTTACATGCTGATTTGATGTGGTTCCCCCAGATTGGGGTGTCAGTCATTCTCAAGGGCTAGATTGCTCTCAGTTGATTTATATCCCCAAACGGACAAAATATATTTACATTGATGATAATTGAAATGTATAAAAGCAAGAAAAATGCTGCTTGAAAAGTTATTAGGGTTTGATTTAAGGATATTTACTTTGTATTTTTTGTTATATGATATTGACAGTTTGTGTTTTTTAACAGTTATAAAGCTTTAACTTTTTGAATCTCAGTGTCTGGTGTCATTAAATAATTGTCTAACCCCTCCAATGGGTGAGTCCCTTCATTTCCTGCAACAGTGAAAAGTTAAATCCATAAAAACAAAAATAAAAAAGCATAAAAATAAACATCAATATTGTCCATCAAAATGATAACAAAAAATTAAAATGAAATTTTGCCCAGCCTAATTATAACAATATTTTACATTTATTTCAAAAGTGAAACACTTTTTAAAAAATGTTTGGTTGCTGAGTGATAATATCCAGATCTATTACATCACGTACAAAACAGAAGCACTTAAAAGTAAGGAAATGAATAATTAAGACCATTGTAAATCTTGCATTGCCCACGTGATAAGCAAGTTATTCTCAAGTGTACAGTAATGCATATTTCATAACAACACAACTTTCACTCTGAAAGAATGGTATTCCTTTTGGATAAGAAGTAACTGGTGTCGTGAATGGTCAGTATGATTTCATTCATTTTTAAGATGCTTGCAATAAGGTCACTGCTTTGCACCATTTAGCCCTGCTTCAGACTAAAAATGAGGAAGCCAAGAAAGCAGAAGCACAAACAAAAGCAAATAGATGTACACAATATTTTAATTGAGGGAAATGGTAGATACCATTCCAGAAAAAACACATTACATTTTTATTTTTATGAAGGTTTGGCTAGAGCGAAGTCTGTTCCTACAAAGACCTACTCCAATGAAGTTGTCACATTATGGTACAGGCCACCTGATGTTCTCCTTGGATCTTCCGAATATTCAACTCAAATTGACATGTGGTATGTTTGTTTTGGTCAGATTTTAATTTTTGTTCATACTCAAGTTGATGTGTTATAATTGTCCGTTAATTCTTGTAACTGAGTATAACGGCTCCCTCAAAATTTCAGACAACTTCTACAGGGTTACGTTTAAGATATGATAAATAAAATTGGTGATAAAGAAAGTTGCTAACAATGCATCAATTGTGCTATTCAATATTTAAATCCAGTTTGACATGATGGCATTATTATATTGATTAAATATTTATTTTAAATGTCTAGTTTATCAGTAGTTCCCTTTGCTTTGTGCGTGTGTGTGTTTTGGAAGGAAAAGATATTATCTATGTACTGCAGAGGTTTTGTTAGCACTTGTGAACTCTTTGGCTGTTTTTTTTTTCTTCATTTACATCAGTATTTCCAATAGAGGTACATAGTTAATGACAAATTCATTTAGCAATTTTTTTAACCTGATAAATCACAAAGATATTGAGCAGCTGAATGTTTTAAAGGGTAAGTTTTTTGTTAGTTTATTTTTTACTTACTTATTCATCTTTCCTTTTCTTTGCCTTTATAAAGGGGTGTTGGATGCATATTTTTCGAAATGGCATCTGGAAGACCTCTCTTTCCTGGTTCAACTGTTGAAGATGAACTGCACTTAATTTTCAGACTTTTGGGTAAATTGAGTATTGTTACCAATAATATTACACTTGTAAGTTTACTTCACCCTTCTAAGAGAGGGTTTCTGAAAAATAATTTATAACTATAAGGTACAGAGCATATCCTTCTTCTATAAAGAGGGAATGAATTTTGAAGTTGCATTTAGATGAAGATGAATAAATACAATGTTACTCATTTTGTACAAGATTGAATCTGTACATTTTAAACAAAATGACTGAAGTTGTAAAACATTCCTTCCTTTTCCATTGTGGCATGTTACAGGGCCACAATGCTTAAAATTTATTTCTAAGTCTTGCCTATAATTAATATAACTTGTATAGATTTAATTTGTTTTGATTTAAACACAGGAACTCCTTCTCAAGAAACATGGCCAGGCATTTCTTCCAATGACGAATTTAGGAACTACAACTTTCCCAAATACAAACCACAGCCTCTAATCAACCATGCACCAAGGTATTTTATGTTTCATTACTAGAATTTCTACTTGTACAGTGGCTGCTATATTTGTGTCCACACACCTATTTTTACACGAGAACCAGTTTCCATGTGTACGGTGCTGTTACATGTTAACTATATGTCCCTTAAAAGATCACATGTCAAACTGTCTTACTGTAGGCTGAAGTTAATGGTATCTAGTAGAGTTCATTAATTTGAGATTTAGCACTACTGAGTTCCTGATTACTTGGAGCACTGTAAATCCAAACACTGAGACTCAATAGTGGCATATGTAACTATAAGTGTTATTTATTATGTCTACATAGTAGGACTATTCAGACTGCACCTACTAAATTCCCAAAATCCCGTCCCATCGTGTAGTAGGATTATTGTAAAATCTGAGAAGAATTCTTTGATGCAGTCTCTTCTGTGGCGATTCTAAAGCCCTGGTTAGGAATTTGAAGGGTCTGTATCTAGTACATTTCAAGTATCATTGCCATAACTGAACTTTTCAGCAAAGCCAAACACATGATGAAGCATGTTCCTTTTGATTGTAAAGAAACATAGTTTAGCACTCTTACCCTCCTATCCAATCAGTGAGTTTAGGTTTTAAAAGCTATTGGGAAACCATAAAATTGTTCACATCAGATGACCTTGTCAGCCTATTGAGTCACAGTCCAAGGGTCAGGGTCCTTCTCTATCTCCCCACTGATTTATCATCAGTAAATTCTACAACTCGTGTTTACAGTCAGTCTTTTGAGATGTCGGGATATCTTTATGTATGTACATATGTATATACACAAACACACAGATGATGTTCAGGTGTAAGTATTGCTTTAATTTTTAATTAAATTACATTTTGTTTTGAAGTGGGATATCATCTTATGAGATCCACTCCATTCTAATTTTGCACTTGTGAATATTGCTCACTAAACTATTTGGTGTTTTTTGTTATTTCTAGGCTAGACTCCGAAGGAATTGAATTGATAGCAAAGTTCCTTCAGGTAAGATGCTTTCCATGTTTTATCTTTTGTAAAATGTATATTTGGATTCCTTTTTAAAGGCTCAAATCCACAAAATCAGTTACATCATATATGCAATTAAAGTTTGAGTAGGGCATTAAGTACAGTTGGTAACAGGTTCACTATGTGATGGCTAAGGCTAAGATTTTTTCAAGGTTACTTTTAGGAAAAGTCACAAACAGGTCACAGGCAATAAACAAAAATTCACAGAGCCCGTGACCTGTCCGTTACTTTACTAAAAATAACAGGGGGCAGGGCTAGGTACGGGGAGGAATGGAGTCCTAGTGGGGGGGGGGGCAGAGACTGACAGGCTGAGCCCCCCCGCACCATGGCAGAGGGTACAGCCCCGACTCCAGTGGCTGCAGGGGTGGGGGACGCAGCCATGGGGGAGACACAGCCCTTGCTCCGCCAAACCCGGGAAGCTGCAGGGCTGGGGTGCGCTGCTCCTGCCAAGCCTGGGATGCCATGGGGTTGGGGCGCACGGCTCCAGCTGCAGCCTCTGGAGTAATCCACAGCGCTGGGGCTGCAGGGTCCTTGTTCCAGCCAGCACCTGTTGCAGGGAAGGAATACACAGTCCCGCGTCCTCCTCCTGAATCCCTAGAGGTCACGGAGGTCCAGCAAAGTCATGGAATCTGTGACTGCCGTGACCTCTGTGACTAAATCATAGCCTTAGTGATGGCTAACTGAGTGGGTTGAAGTCCACTTATCCCCTAGGAATTCAGGGATTGTTCTCTAATTTTAGATGGCCACATTTTTGTTTTCCTGGCTTTTTATAAAATCAAATGTAATCCATAGCTGAATTCTCACTACATTTGTTAATAATTAAAGCTGAGTTCAGCAAACCTAGGCTTGTAGCACATAGTGAACAGGAAAATGAGCCAAGGAGAGAAGAAGGTTAAGATACCCAAGAATCAGACTAAAGTCTTAGAAAAATAGAATGTAAAAAGAGAGCATTTAGGTACAGTAATTTTATTATTTAATAAGTATGGTTCTGGCTAACAAGTGCTCTTCACGGTTAGGCTTTGCCTTTCTGTGTTCAGGCAGGAAATTGGGCTGTATGTGTGTCCTTTCCACATTGGAAGTCATTTTAGAAGTAAGCTGAGTCCTAGGGATTAGGCTGAGGAATCTGCCCCAAATTATTGGCTGTATGGTGGGAGCCCTGTAACCCAAATATGGACCCAGTTAAATGCGTGGTATGTGAGATGAGTTGAGCATATTCTGCCTCTCCTTAGTATAAAATTCAGAAAGTTGCAGCCTGCTGCTTAAAAGCCACCCCAGTATCTGTCTTTTATTCAGCTGTGTACCCTGAGCAAACATTACCTGCAGCTCGTGCCTGAAGTTTGTTCTTGCATGCTCAACACGTTTTATTAATGAAATAAACTCATCATTATCTTTGGGGTCCAAAAATGCAAACGCAAAACCAGTTGAGTACACTGTTACGGATCAGGAGTTTGTGTGAAATCCTCTTTAATAGAAAGTGCCACAGCGTAATGCATAGTGTTGTGAAATCTTTTTTAAAATCTAAGAGTGCAAGAGAGACCTCATTTCATTTCAGCTCAATATGAGCATATACAAATAGCCCAATTTCAATCTTTTAATTAATTGTCACTAGAAAAACTGTAAGGAAAGCGAAATTATATTTTTGATTCAATCTTTTGTGTTAACAGTATGAATCTAAGAAAAGAGTTTCGGCAGAAGAGGCCATGAAACACGCATACTTCAGAAGTCTAGGAACAAGGATACATGCTTTGCCTGAAAGTAAGAGAAGTAAAAAAGTAGTAATGTGCCATTGACCTTGGTTGATAATATCTTTATTTTATTAACAGTAGCAAGAAGCATTATCTGTGATTAAACTCTAAAAATACCAAAGATCTTTTGAAATGGTGCATAGGTATTTAAACAGATAAAAGTATGTTACATCACAAGATGGGTAACTTTTTTAGGCAAAACTCTCAAAGACAAATCAACAGCATAAATTCAAAATATAATGGATTTTCTATTTACATGAGTTGTTAAAGATATTTTTGATTATTTGCATAGAAGAGAAATATCTTTTATAATGAGTAGATTTGTGAGTTAGACTTTTGTGTGTCTTGTTTTTACTTTCTTTACTTCATAAAGAAGACTCATGAGATACCAAGGCACGTTAGTGGGTTCAAGATATTTATCAGCATTTTAGGGGAGGTAGTTTATCTACTCCAGATGAGGATGTGCTTTTTCCAGATTTATACTGGTGCAACTGAGAATAGAATTTTGTCAATAAAATTTAATCACATTTGAGTGCAACCTTCATTTTCTTTTATTGTTACAGGTGTCTCAATATTCAGTCTGAAAGAGATTCAGTTGCAGAAAGACCCTGGCTTTCGAAATTCCTCGTACCCCGAGACAGGTATGGAAACATTCATCATGGTATTTCTCATGTTTTCAATCTAGAGTGCTGTGCTAGATGCACTATAAACTGAAAATAATGTGTAAAAAATTATTTTTGTGAATATATGGAAATTATTTATTCAGATTCATAAAATACATATACAGTTAAACATACAAAAACAAATGAGTTTTACTTGATATGGGAGGGGACAAGTAGAGGGGACAAGTAGCATGAAACCAGCACTTAAAAACAGTCACTTTTTGACTGCTGAATAACTTATCTGATACACAATGGAAGGAGCACCAAATATATCGCGTCAAAGGACAGAGAATACACGGGACTGCATTAGCAAGAGATTTAATATGGGATCAGATATTACAGCAAAGGACACTTATAGAAACACATCTCAGGAGAGTGCCGTAACAGTGTGTGTTGTAAGAATGCTTCAGTTTCTTAACAGAATTCATGTTATGTTTTAGCACATGGGAAGAACAGAAGGCAGAGCATGCTTTTCTAAGGTGGTAATGCAGTTTCAAGCCCAAGAGTATCTCATCAATCAAGGACTCAGAACTGAAGTTTCTTTCGGTGGACTTGGAATCTCAGTTTGTCTACACTGTCCTCTTCGCAGTGGAGTCTTTTATTTCCAACATGCAGATTATGTTTTTATATTTGTTGTCACAGTGTGACAATTTTTTGTACAGTTGGTTTTAAGGTCTCCTCTGCCATTAGAGCCAGTAGGTTACAGCTGTTGATGTAACTGTAGCTGCAATTTTTGTGCAGAACTGAGAAACACAGTGCATTATTTATTGCGGAATCATTGCTGCTAAATAACTACTGTCTGTATAGTTAACACAACAGTTGAATGCCTAAAAAATTTGCAATGGCTTTAGAATATGTGAATGCATCTGTTTCTCTTCATAAACTGTTTTACTGCTGCAGTTTTGTATTTTTTAAACTGCAGTGTTTCCTGGAATGTAAACATAGCTTTGCTTGACTATAGGTGAATCATCTTTAACGCTCTAAGTTCATAGCACTTAATTCCTTATTTAACATTGGCAATACAGTAGATGAAATATTATAAAGCACATTCGTTTCTTATTAAGAGAGTTGATTCAAACAAGTGAATGGTTATCTATTATTTGCTCTCAGATCTTATATCAGTTACAGGTAAAGGAGATGGGATGATACATTTTGTCAGGATTTACTCTGATTGAAGATATTTGCACATTATTGTGCATATGGCTCCTCCTGATGCAATGACTTTTTTACCTGGTTTTTAACCTAGTTGGAAATATAAATAGTAAAAAGATCATTCATGTACATTATGCCCTGTTTTTCTTTTGAAACTATCTTTGTCTTTACAAGAGAACAGGATGACTAATTACAAGACCATGGGAATAATGTCCCATTTCCACCCCCCTGTTGTTGCTCCCTCTTTACGACATTATTCACTTGAAATCAACTGGAAAGATGCAAGTACATACTTGATAAGAACTCACTATATACTGCAGACATTTGAAAACATGGGAACTTAGAGGGTTTTTAAGATCTTAGATGTTATCTGTTTACCAGAGATAGTAAACATGTTACTACTATGCTTATGCATCTCAGTGAGTATCATAAGTACACCCTTGGTAATGGTAACAGTATTTTTAAGCATTTGTGTTCACCTTTATGAACCTATTTGTTTAGTGCATCTTAAAGAGACTGTAAATCTTTATTGGTATATTTTGAAATGGTCATGTAAATCTTTGGCTGGTATATCATGAATATAGTCATAGATAACTTAATTTTTTCCTGACATTCACTGTAAAACATTCAGGGGTCCTACCATTTCGGTTCAGGAAATCTTGTAGTTTATTGTTATTTAACAGTATTAAGTGAATTTTTGTATATTTCATTTTAACTTTATTTGTGAATAGTGATTGTGGCATGTTTGGGAGCATTTTATTAATATTTCTTGATGCTGGTAAATTTAATTGGGATTTTTTTTTTTTTATTTTCTGGAAGAGACAAACTCATGTGTAATGGTGAATATTGGACCACTACTGCTTTTCAGCATTTGTAAACTGGTTTTATGTTAAAGAAACCCTGTAGGCCTAACAAACTGCTGTTGTTTCTAACTGACAGACCTGTATTAATATTGTACTTTTGAAAGTATAAATATTATATGGAATTCCTTGGTTTTGTTTTGAAGTTTATAATTACAAAGGCTCTGTGTTGTTAAAATATGGATTTGGTGAACTGCAGTTTTTTGGGGGAGGAGTTAGTACATTTTTAGCCAGCTCCATACCTAGCAGGACTGATTGATTCTAAACTTAGCTTATCACTAACTCTCATAACATTGAAGCAGTAGCAGTGGCATCAGCCGGACTCTTCAATCCTAGAAGGGATTTTACAAGGCAAAATGACCTCATTGTAATTACTGAGTGCCCAATTCTTCAGTTAAAGCAAACGTCCCACAGATGTCAGGTAGGCGTTTTGCCTAAGACTCAGGGTCCAGTGCATATATGTGCCTTCCATTGATATCAGTGGGAGAGCTCTACGTACGTCCAAGGGCAGAATTTGCCTGTGAGGAAGAACTGAAAAGATTGTCCCTAGATAACTTACATTTTTGTACATTCAGTATTGAAATCTGATATAGACTGCAATGTATTAGAAACTTTGCAGGAAAAAAGACAAGTGTCATATATCTCCTAAGATAGATATCAGAAGAAACCGTCTAGTTGTGTACATACAAATTAAACAAGATTTGGAATAAAATGCTCAGTGGAGACGGTAAGAATTAACATTAATAAGACGCTAACATTTTAATTATGCATAGATTACAAACATAAGACTAATAAGTCAAAATTTGGCATTCTTTAAATGATGCAAGGGTAAGAACTTTTTATCAGTAAAATGTTTATATAAACTAAGTTTGGAAGCTTCTTGTGGAGTCACAGCTGGCACCTCCATAATTAAGGATGAGTCGTTTTCCACTCAAAGCAGGAATTCAATCTCTTGCTTATGTATGAAAAATACTGTGTATCCTCCATAAAATCACTGCAGTTACTTGGAGTATAGAACAATTTTTCTGAGAATTTACAAGTGAATCCATTAAATATTTTCGGAGTAAAAAATAGGTTCTCTAAGAAATTTAGTATTTGGTGTCAGGCTTTTTTTATTTTTTGGCCCAAATGATGTTAATAACAAAATGATTCAGATTCTTTAAATTGTCCATATAGTTTAAACTCACTGACATATGATGCATAGGCTAGATTTGAAGGGTTTTATTTAGAGTTAATAGGTATTTTTTCCTGTTCTTCATTATTAAAATTTCTGCTTAAGCAGGAGCTGAAGAATGTTGTGGTACAGGGAATTCCATGGAAGAACTGCCTGTTTTTCAGAATGGCTGCCATCTCCAATTGTGTTCGATGGGATTGAAGCCAGAGGCTCCCTCAGGTGGCCATTTTGAAAAGGGCATTTCTTTTTCATTGTTCTCAATGGGACTTTTGTTCCTCTTTGCCCGCTGGCAGCCTCGGGCACCACCATCTTCATAAGAGCATCTTGGCTTCATGCTCTTTAAGAACAATGGGAGAAGGAGGCCATTTTGAAAGAGGGCAGTTTTTCCTGAGTGTCTCTGAAGATTTTTATGCACCAGCCTCTGCTGCAAGATGAATTTTCAGTTATGAAAAAATGGCCATTAATTATAAATATTTATTTTCAAAAGCAACCTGTTGCAACAGGTCTGCTCAACAGAGAAGGTGTGCATGTTTTGGGGCACGTGCAGGGAAAGGTGAGATTTATGACATAGGGGAAAATGTACGTGTGTGTGGACGCGCAGACGTGAGAATGTAGAGAGACCTGGAGAGTGTAGGGGATAAAAGGGGGAGGAGAATTTGGGATGTATGAGCTGGGAAACACAGGGAGGTGCAGAAAGGGAATTTGCAAGACAGGAAGGGTACAGTTCAGCTACTTTGCACTGCTCTAGTGAAACAATGCATTTGTAAATCCAGTTTAACTGGCCAGTATACTTTGGCTGCTTTGTTCTGCACTACAGTGGCATAAAGCAGCCAGGGGTTTCTTTTTCAATTGGCCTATAGAAGTTAAAATTTAAAAAGGTATTTGAAGTATTGACATACTCCACAACTACAGATCATTAGACACATGTTAGCATCCTTTTTGAGTTTCTTATTTAGAATTTATGTATGAAAGTTGTAATTAAAAAAAAAAAAACCAGGAAATTCCCAGACAAAAAAAAATGTTAAGATAGAGTTAAGAGTGAGTACATTATCAGTAATTTAGGGCAAAGTGTATTACAGGTATGTTGTAATCATTCCAAAATCAAGTATTATAAATCCAGAAAATTCAGAGTTAGGCTCAAAAGAAATCCAAACCAGTTCAGGTATGGAAATACAGAAAGGGCATGCAAACTACCTTAAGTTTTCTCTGTAGTGATACCATGGGGGAGAAGAAAAATCTAATGTGTCTGTAAAAAAAAACAATTTAGCCTAATCTGAGACCACAAAGTAAAATAGTTTAATCATATGGTTATTGAATGGTGTCACTACATAGCAGAGTTAAGGTTGTTTGGGTACCCTGTCTCTTTATTTCAGTATCATAGTTCTTTAAGTTTAACTCTGAATTTCCTGGATTTATAATACTTGATTTCGGAATGATTACAACATCCCTGTAACATGTATTACCTTAAATTAGTGATATGTGTTCTCATCCTTAATTCAATGTTTACATAATTTTTGCCTGGAAAAAAATGTATATTTTTCAATCCAGTGACCGACTCTGTTTTATGTTTAATACTAACAACATCTGGCACTTATAATTTTTTACTTTCTTCAAAGCATTGTACCTTTAACTGATGGATCCTCACAGCACAGATATGTAAGTGATGATGGGGAGATTTTCAAAATGGTAGTTAGGAATCTGTGCCTTTTGAAAATCTCACCCAACAGCTTTCTTATCTCATGAGTTAGAGAGAACATGCCATTTGTCCAAAGCCACAGAGGGAGCTGGTGTCGGAAGAACCAGGATTAGAGTGTGGCTGTTGTAGATTCATAATCCATTGTTCTGTCACTAGAACACACTGCCTCTCTGATGCCTTAATTGGCAGGTACAAAAGAGTTTCTTCGGTGTGGAAAATGCATAATTTAAGATTTTCTACACATTGTGATATATTCTCTAGAATCCCAGGTCCACAGTATAGGACTACAGTCCACTTCAGGGTTCTTAAACTTAGCTAGCCTGTTTTCTGTCTTTCAACAGCTCTCTCAGGGGCACAGCACTGTAGAGCAATAAATGTCCAAGACTTTTCTCCATCCTCTAGAATCTAAGCTTTCATTTAAGAAATAAACATCTAATCCTCCTCATGTCGATAGCATTCACAGTGCAACTAATCAAATGTTGGCCTTGTTCAGTCTGCCTGCCACATACTGAAACGAATTATCTGCAAGAGAGCTGTGAACTCTCTTTATTTATTGTAATGGGGTGTTACTGCTGAATATTAAATACCAAAACTGTTAACTGGAAGAGTTCTCTTCTTACTGCTTTTCCCTCCATTGCCTTGCAGACCAAAGCGGCGCCAGCTTGCTTCTCTGTCTTCTGGCTGAAAACAAACCAATGACATGAATATGTCTATCCTACTGCATGTTTTAATGGCATTAGTTTGTTTTCAGAGGGAGTTGCTCTTCGTTTCGGTTTATTCTCTTCCTCTTTCCTGTGCTTCTCCTTAGTCTGCAGGTAAAGAGGAAGCTGTCCCAGACACCTTTTTAGCGGTAGTTGAGGGTGTGTTTTATCTATGTATAATTCTTATGGAATGGGCATGAGACAATCTGAAGGCAGCTACTGGGAAAGAGCACTAATATTCCTGGGAGTTGGGAGCCCTTTCCTATAACACGCCGTTTCTCAGAGCCCTCCCAAAGACGGCTTTATTACTGACTGCTCCAGAACGCACAATCAAGGTTTGTTCTCCTTTTCATTTTAAGCAATAAATTGTCCTTCACTGTGCTCCAAACCTTTTACCCCAAAGCAGTGGGCCTGCACCCCCATCACAGTGGTTAGAGCTCTCAAGGACTACGTAGCCAGGAGAGCATTGTTCAGTAAGTCACTTTGTTTGGGACTTAGCATTTTAATGAGAGAGCAGAACATATTTAAAGCTGCAATCTCCAGATAGATTAAAGATAGGTGTCATGATACATTTAGAATGTCCTATCTCATGGATTCATGTTCATTCCACAAGACACACAGCAACCTATCCATAAAATACTACCTGGGCCTTGTTTGTTCTTCTGCTAAGCATTATGGGGTGTAGACCTGGTGGCTTCCTCAAATGCTTTCATTTCACAAGGTCCTGCAATTTTAAGTTCTTCTAAATAATGTGTATAACTTCATACACGACTTCTTTTCCTCTTATATTCTCCCTCTTATTTTACTGTTTGACAATATGGAGACAACTACTGAGAAGTAGCACATGGTCCCAGCATGAGAATAGAACAATTTTGTTTTACTTCTTAATTGGTCTCCTCAAGCAGACATCTGCCAATCTGAAACATCTAGCCCTTTGTTGGTCTGTGTAATTGTTCAATATTGTTTTCCACCTTTGGAAGTTTTCTGTATAACTGAGGCACCTACTTGTCTCTTAAGGGATGGGAGCCAGGAGGGAAAAAATACATAATTATGCCTCCAGGATGTGGGCAGAGATACTGAGTAGTTGCCACACTAGTGAAAATTCACTCCAATGGAATATTAGCTAACAGAACAAAAATTTCCTAATTCCAGACCATAATAGTCTATATAAAGTAAATAAAAGCACCTCTAAAACAAAACTCTGTTTGCTCCCAAAATAAGTTTGAATACAGGTGTAAACCTACCTAAAAAATCATGCTCTAAGCCCACTGACTTACCTAATCAAAACAAGGGGAGAATAAGTTCAACCTGTTTCTGTTTTGATGAGAACATGGCTGCCTCCACTAAGTAATCTCAGAGCCATCTACTGTCATGGAAATGTTGACTCTTCCACGCATATTTATTTACTAAAATTTCTCTGTGATTTGTATCTACATTTTAAGAGATACTCGTTAATTAAATTCAATAGAAAAGCATCAGCATTTTCCTTGAACCTTAGCATACCAAAAGAAGGCTAGTCTCTTTAGTAAGCATAAAAAGTCCATCTTCTGGTTTGGGAAGGTGGACAATAAATCCATGTGAAAAAATGGCAATATGATTCTGTATTATCCTTCAGGTGCATCTTACTGATATAACACAAACAGTAATCAGATTTCTTGTTCGGTCGACATTTTGACCAATTTGCAGGCCAGACGGTACGGCACACTTTCATTCTGCTAACCTATTTTTGGTCAAACTTAAACTAAATCTGCTAAGCAATAACAAATGTGCTGTACCATTATTACTGTGTTTACTTGTTACTCTTTGCCACTAAGATATAGGAGAAAACATAAGCACCTTATGCCTCCAGGCCTCTCCTCTTCAAAGTTGCCTACATCCTGTTTGACTTGGATCTTTCACAATAATTTCATTGCTGAGTTTTTGTCCAAAAATAGGTATTTCCTGGCATCAAAAAAACCCTACAGTTTGGAAAGTGTACAAGACTTCACAATTTCTTTCAAAAATGGTTGGTTACTTTCCAAGATATCAGATCCAGTAACAAGGAAAGACATACAAACTAATGAGAATCTGGATTTTCCTTTTGTAGGAGTCTGTTCTGGTCTTTGACATCAGAGAGTCAATAAAAATACACCCCCTCCCACAATTTTACTCTCAATTTTGGTAGAGTGGAGTTTGACAGCACTTTTAATATATATTGCATTTTCACTGATTGAGTCCTAATACTTCAATAAATATCTTTATTTTGTGAGCTAACGAAGATGTGCATCCTCATCTTCTTTGACATCTGAATCTTCCCTCAGCTATCCCAGTGTAAATCAGTAGTAACTCCATTGAAGTAGTTACAGTGGTGCACAATGAGAAGAGAATAGGTTCCAGGATTCCCAGCACGTGGATATTGTACATATAAGACTTAGTTACTGAAATGTTCCAAGCACCTGAGAGGCCATATATATTAAAAAAGAAAGGGTTTGATACAATAATTTAATCTGTAAACTCTTGTAGTTTAATCTCTGCTGCCTCCACTTGATTTTTCATGTGTTTGACCCAACCATTCAGATTGACCACCTTTGTTTTCAGTCTGTTTTCACTTTAGCTAGCCTAAAACTTGCAGGATATTTTGTGTAAGAGTCTCATTGCTGTGGTCTGTCATTGGAGTCCTTCCTTTCTAGATGTACATGATGGTGCCTATTGGGGTTCCCAAATGCTGAAATGCATGATGACAAGATTTTTTTTGTCCCTTGGGAATATATTATTGCTTTGTTTATAGTCACTGGTACTTTACTTAGATATGCCAATTTCTATTTCATTTCATTAAGACTGGTCTAAGCTACATAGTTGGGTTGTTTTAACTACATCATTCAGGGCTGTCAAATATATCATGCCCTGTGCAATGTAGTTAAGCTGACCTAAGCCCTGGCACAGACACTGCTAGGTCATTGTGTCAACCTAGCTACTGCCTCTTAGAGAGGTGGATTTACTACAGGAATGGAAAAACCCCCTGTGTCGCTGTAGAAAGTGTCTATGCTATAGCAGGGCAGTTGTGCCACTGTAGTGTTTTTAGTGTAGATGTACCCTTAGACAACGTGAAATGCAGGAGAGACAAAGGTGGGTGAGGTAATTTTTTTTTTTTTTTTATTGGACCAACTTCTGTTGTGCAAGAGACAAGCTTTCGAGCCACACAGAGCTCTTCAGGTCAATAAAATGCAGGAGTAATTTTGGGTTGCAAGACCATGGACCCTCAGGAAGAAGCTTGCTCTCATCACATTCCCTCGCCCCCAAAAATGGCCTTTAAATATCAGAACTTTACTAATAAAATGTTTATTTAGCACCTTTCATCTTGAAGGATCGCAAACCACTTTACAACTAAACACATGCATCACCACTGAAATGCATCCAGGGAGACAACTGGCACACAGCTCACTTCATAAAATTCAAGAAACAGGAGTTTTGACCAGTTACAAGGGCAAAACCCACTATTCACACAAAAAGGGCAGTGGGAACTTTATTGACTAGCTATAACAGAGAGGATCCTCATTTGGTGGTTTGTTTTGTTGTGTTTTAAAGATCTCATCTGAGAGATTGTAGAAGCAGGATTTATAATTGTACAATAAGAATAGAGGTACTAATGTATGTCTTGATTTCATTTTACCAGCTTTCGAATAGCAGAAAGGAATGACCCTCTGGGACATTGGTAGGAATGCATCTGACAGACCGCCAGTGTCTGTACTGATGTTAAGGCAGGGACAGACCAGAACAATCCTTATGACTGATTATGGTCACCCTTTTGTTTTAGAATAGGTTATTATGTCTACTATGGTTTCCTATATGTATTACAAATTAGGCACTCGAGTTAAATATACATTTCTTTGTTTTAAGGTTTAGTAAGTAAAAGACAGGATCTTGTATTGTGCCTATGTTAAGGAGTTTCAAAATAAACTGACACTGTTTGTATTCTCAAAGGTCTCTGTAAAAAGACTGTTTGTGTGAATGAGGAATGTATGCATGAGGAAAAGATAAGGTGTGAACGCCATTGTTATAGCCAGATGGTCAAGGAAAAAGGAGTAAAGAGACTTAACGACACCAGAAAATCATCAACGCGCATCCATAATGAAGGAAGGGCAAATTGATGACCCTGAGGTGAAGGCTGGCACCCCTCAAGACAGGACAATTGATTAAATCGGAACTAAGACAGGACAATTGATTAAATCGGAACTAGGACAGGATAACCCTCTCGGAGGTGTATCGGAATGTTTACATCAAAAGATACGCCAATTAAGAAGTAACCGGTCACAAACTGACACAGCAAAATCCATAGACTTCAACAGAGAAAAAAGACTATCAGCACAGGGTGCTTGGCCATGGGACTTTGGGTTCGTCTTGCCACACTCCAGGAGCATCAGATCGCGACCAACAGAGCCCTACTCCCCTCTGCGACCAGTCTGGCTGGCCACTAGATTGATCCAAACTCTGGACTGGTAACTATAAACATCAACTGGCAGGACTCTCTCACTCTCTCTCTCTGTCTGTGTGTGTGTGTGAGAGAGAGAGAGATTGAAAAGCATATCCTAACTATTGTATTCTCAATAAATGCGGCATGCTGCCTTCTTCCCTATAAAGATCTGTGTGCTTCTTATAACATTTTTGGTGGAGAATTGTGAAAGGGGGGAAGAGTATATGCGCTGTAATTATTGACAATACTGCTAAGTGATTGATCATTCAGGTGTGCACACTCCCGGTCATAGAGATACCGGGCAGTAAAAAGGGAACCAGGTGTGGTTAATATTGTATTTACTGTTGGTATTTTATGAATTGAGAATTTGTATAATTAAGAGGTATACACACCCTTGGTCGTAGAAGGGCTGAGAGACAGGAGAGAGGTTTAGCATCTTTTGCTCCACCCCGGACTGCTGGGGGGAAATAATTGGAGGTGGGTGTACCCCTGGTCCTAGAAGTGCCAGGCAATAGGGGGAGGATTAGAGTCCTCACTCCGACCCGTCTGTCGGAGAAAAATTAGAAAAACGATAGGTGCATAAACCCTCCGCCGTAGCATGACTGAGCATAAGAGGGGAACTTAGGGTTTCTTGCTGTGCCCCTGGGAGGACTTTTTATATTTGGTGTATGAACCCTCGGTGGTAGAAGGCCGAGCAATACAGAGGGGGACTTAGTGTTTCTCCCTCTGGCCCAGAGTGGGTTAAAATCATAAGTCCCGGCACTGGCATGGGCAATAGGGTGAAGAAAGGAACTTGTAAGCCCTGGCACTGGCACGGGCAAACATAAGATCTTAATTTTACACAGATCTTGCTCTGTTAAATCAAACTCTGAAAGATATAGATGTTTGGGCAGTGTAGTATTTTTTGAGTGATATTGTGGTGATTTCACAATTTTGAAAGAAATGTTTAAGAAAGGGGACCAGGAGTGGTGGGGGCTAGTTGAGAAGCCCACCCTCCTTGCTAAATTGGTAGTGGAACAAAGCCTGTGCCCACGGAAGGGGATGGTTTAACGAGAAAAAAAAAACAAAAAACCCAAGATCGGGCCCAGACAAGCAGGCAGGCAACAAATTAAAAAAAAAAAAAAGGAAAATAGGCATAGTGGCAGGAGTAAGGAAAGCAGTAAGTGTAGACATGAAAAATTCAAATCCCTGAAATAGTACTTAGAATGGCAAAATCTAAGTTAATTAAGGTGTCACTTTGAAAAATAAGTAATTTAAGAAGAAAAGAGTAAAAAGTTAACTCTGTAAATGCTGGAGGGAATTAAGCAGTTAAACTTTGTGAAAATGTTAAAAAGGAAAAGTGTTTGCAGCCATTCTGAAGGGAAAATGGGCCCTTTTCCAAAGGAATGTCTGTAAATAATCCAGGCAAAGAGAGAATCTGATTAAAATCATTTGACTATGGACAATTTAGTCAAATTTCCTAAAAGAACATAAGGGGTTTCTATTGGAACTTAGCTGCTCTCAAATGTATAAAGGAAATGTAATCTATGTACAGCTATGTAAAAATTGAGCAGTGTAGAAAGGATGTTAAGGAAAAGAAAATGTGTATGTATCTATGTGTGTGTATAAATATGTAAGGTTCTAAGGACCAGTTGGTTTTCTTTTGTTTTTAATAATGCCACTAAAAATCCATTTGACTCTTTAATTCAAAGTTGCAAAACTGACAGAGCTTTTTGCCAGACACAGGTGAATAGTGTTGTTTGGCTTTGGGATTTGGCATTTAACACTTAAGAGGTAACTTAATGCTTTACAAAATTTAAAATGTTTTAAAATAAAGACCAAAGTCGAGGCTGCAGCAGAACAGTCAAAATCAGGAGATTAGGGAAAGATTCTGGATTCTTTTTGTTTGTTTGTTTGTTTGTTTGTTTGTAACAAAATAGCAGATGAGAGCTGTAGTAAAAGAATAAGAAATTTAAAAAGACAGTGCCCCCCTGAAGCAACAGCAAGGGTGAGGTGCACAAAACAAAAAGAAACAAAGTTAGAAACACTGAGCCTTAAGATGGCTCTGAGTAATCAAACTGTCACTTTAATAAAGGTACTTGAAAACTGTGTAAACACAAAAGAAATAGTTACACCTTATGTAAAAATTAATATGAATAATGTTATAGAAGTTAAACTATGAAAGGAATGTGCATTTGCCCCAAAACATGCAGTGTATATTGTAGAAGGGGTAAAAGAAATGCAAACATACCATACTACTTAATTAAAATGCTATTAGGGCTCCAAAGGGAGCCACAATAGGTTGGATTTTCTTTTTCAGATTGCTGTGTGTTTTGAAAGCAGGAGTTAAAAGTAATCAGAACTCTGGTGAAAGTTGATTGTGTCTCTTTTAAGACAGTCTCTCTGAGCTGCTGATGGCTTTGGATCCAAAAGCAAGCCAGAAAGCGTCTGTGTTAATGCAAATTACCTAACTGATAAAGAAAGCAGCACAAAGGAGCTGCAGATAAAGGACATACCTGGTCAGCAAACAAATTGTCTAAATAAAAGGCCTGGTATAACAAGATACCTTTAATAGATTTAATGTTAATAAGTACCCCTGTAACAAGTATAATGTGTATGATTTTCTTTAAATCCTTTAAGGTCATATGGTAATGATGCTTCTCAACTATTACCTGTAAATAAACTTAAAGCTTAACACAGTAGGAAAAACATTATAAACTTGGTCTGCTGTATAAGAAGGGAAACTGAGGTACCTCACCTCATGGATTTAATGACTAAACAGTGGGATAATTCCCCATAACCCTTAAAAGATAGAAGCCATTGAAACCTGGCCTGCCTATAGAACAAAACACAGGGAAGTATGGGTGTAATTCCTCTGTTTTGCCTGCAATCAACAAGAATATTTGTAAAAGAAAGGGATATTTTAAGCAATAATCTGCCACCCCAAAAGGGGTAGAAACATGTTCTTTTTGTCTTTCAGAAAATCACAAAAAGCTGATACCACCTGAAGAGCAACCCAGAATACCATGAATCTACTGTCACAATAGAAATTGTGGTTTGTTTTCTATGTTTTGTCTTACAGGACAACCTAATACAGAAACAAATGGAAGTGAAAACCATACTGCTATAGCTATGGGATGTACTGAAATGCAGATACTTGCTTTGTTCACCTTGGAACACAAAAATGTTTTGGGTAATATCAGGAAACACTAAGGTTTGGATACACTTGCTAAAGCAAAGAAAAAAATCACTGTTTGATACTTATCAGTACAAATGAATGCAGTATGTTTCTAGCATAGTAAGGCCAGACCTTTTAATTGGGGAAATTGTTGTTAAAATCAAACACCAACTGGCTCTGGAAGCAAAGATATGGAAAGTTAGCCCACTCCCCATATTGCACATGGGATCCTTTTGATTACCCTGGACCTTGAGCCAGTGGGCTGGGGAGGGAGGGAAGCTATTAAACACCAGAGGTTGTACCAAAGTGAACTCCTCAAAAGTGGGTGTACTTGTCCTTGCCTGTTGCTCCCCCGTAGTAAAAGACATTTCACTAGGATCGTGTATGTGGAATAAATTAAATAACAAGACCAAAGTACTGTATAATGGGCTATGTGTACGTGTTAATTATTGGAAAGAGGTGTTTTGGGAGGATACAAGTGTTAGCAACCCACCAGTAAACGAATGTATATGTAATGTAAGTACTGTGTTTACCAATAATCACATTTACTATGTTTACATCAAAAGATACGCCAATTAAGAAGTAACCGGTCACAAACTGACACAGCAAAATCCGTAGACTTCAATAGAGAAAAAAGACTATAAGCACAGGGTGCTTGGCCATGGGACTTTGGGTTCATCTTGCCACACTCCAGGAGCATCGGCTCGTGACCGACAGAGCCCTGCTCCCCTCTGCGACTAATCTGGCTGGCCACTAGATTGATCGAAGCTCTGGACTGGTGACTATAAACACCAACTGGCAGGAGTGTGTGTGTGTGAGAGATTGAAAAGCATATTCTAACTGTTGTATTCTCAATAAATGTATCCTGCTGCCTTCTTCCCTATAAAGATCCTGTGTGCTTCTTACAAGTATAACAAGATCCACACAGGATACCGCACACAACACAGTTTATCTACCTTAAAAGACAGAAGGTTTGTGTCAACCCTGCCAAGATTGGAATCTGTGGTGCCACGCAGTCTAGGTATTTCTAACCTGACACTTTGAGATGACTAAGCCACCACCTCAAGCTAGAGTGCGTGCTTAATACATGAATCTTTAGGTTGTATACAGATAGTGATGCAGCATTACTTCTGAATCCACAATTCTCAAATACTTGATGTTTCCACGTATACAATCCCATGAATACGGTAGGTCTCTTTACAAGCACAAGGTGTTAATTTAAAGTTCTACAAATTCTGCAGCTTTGGGGAAAGCCTCATATTCTGATAGCTAAGTAGCTGAAATATTCTTCCAAGGGAAGCAGTGAAAGGCATTTGTAGCAACTGGACAAAGCAGTTGGAAAACCAACAGAGGGAACAGGAGGATGGAGAGTATATGATGGATCTTTTCAGCTGTTATTCCAACAATTCATTAGCAATTTATGAAGATAATAGGTATTGAGTGAGTCCTCTTTCTCTGCAGACATGTTTACAAAATGCCATTAAAACATTTTATGAATGTTCAGGGCCCAATCCCTCCCTGGTGTAACACTGTTAAAGTCAATGGAGTTACACCAGAGAGGAAAGTGGGCATCAGCATCTGTCTAGCTATGGCTTAGTTACTCTTAAATGCATTTCCTGGACATAACATTTATTATGTTCTTTCAATTCAGCAAAGAAAAATCATACAGCTATTTTTTATACAATTTGGAAGCACTTAATACAAAGTTACATGAATACACTGCATCATTATGGCCTATCTGTGGAAAAAATACTGAAATACTACCATAGGGCTGTTCAATACTAGTTTTGTCTTTCAACCTTTATCTTAATACTAGAAAATATATAAATCATTTGCATAACATTATGCAAAAGAAGGCACAGCCGGTTATACTTTACACAAGCACAATGCATAATATGCAGAAAAAAGGGATAAAAAAAGCTTCACATCCTTATTAGATACATTGTTGAAATCCATTAAGAAAAGTACTTCATCAACAACAGTGTTCAACACTTGAGAGCTATGATAAACAAAATTATAATTCACTTAATGCAAAACAGATTTTATATATATATAAAAACACAGTTTAAAAATGCTAACATAATAAAAGTAGATCCATGTAATGAAAAGTGCAAACCAAAGAAATGGAGGGTTTCACAATGTCCTTCTCATGACACAGGAAAAACTAACCCATGGGAATGAATGTATTAAAATCAGTTAATGAGTCCTTAACGTGATAAGACATCATCAGGATTTCTGAGCATTTGGAGAAAGCAGTACTGGAGAAGAGGCCCCATCCAAACTGGGGATTGGTACTGGTATGTGACCATTTAGCAGAGTTGGAAACTGCAAGAGCACAAAAGGTAAAATTCATTCATTATCTCAAAAGATTACTGCATATGCACTCAGCCCCAGCAACTGAACCCAGATGATTTTCCTTTCAAAGGCTGTAGTTCCTAAATGACAAGCTTTGATTCAAATAATAATGAGTAAAATGTATTAATGAAAGGATATTCTTTTTCTTAAATGTACAAGAAAATATAGCTAGCTAGTGCTACAAGACAACTGTCATCAGCTCACAAAATTGAGCAGTATGATGAAAGATTTGTTGATTGTTATGCATAAAGGAAGAATGTTCTGTAATCTTACAAGACATTAACACGTCTGTGTTTTTAAGGTATCTGAAAGAGATACGGAATGAAGATTCTTGCAAAAATGAAACTAAACTCAGGATACAGTTTCATCTGTGTGTGTCTGGGGGGGAATATATAAGCCTTCAAAATTATGTTGAAAAAGTGTATGTGTATTCAGTAGAATCCGTCAGCTGTCTACAAGGGACCCTTTGTCATGTGGCTAAGGGATATAAGTATTAAGCACGTCACATTTTCAAAGTGCTGTGCAAAGAATATTAACTAAGCTAATACACCAGTATACTCGTTGTACACCCTTGCACCCTGATTGCAGCTTATTTGCACTTAATGTGTATTGACTGGTATTTAAGATCTAAGACTAGCGAGGGAGCTAGGTAGGAAAGTAAGATAAGCCTGTTACATTATAAGCTCAGAATTAGTTTTTTAAAATGTGCTAAGGATTATATTAGACTATTTTATCGCCAGACTTAGTCCTGATTCTATGAGGCGTTACTTAAATGGGAGTGCTGAGCACCCTCAACACGCATTGATTTCAACAGGCGTTGAGGTTGCTGCACCTTAAAGGATTGGGCCCGAAATACTGAATGACCCAGTCCAAAACTGCCACTTTGTTAAAACTGAACAGCTACACCAAAATGGGGTGGGTGTGTAAAAAATATATATACTCTAATATCCTTACAGGACAGAGAGAGAGCAATCCTAATTGCCACTGTGTTCTACTACTAGCTCCAGGTTTTAGCTAAAGATTTTACTTTTTATCATTCAGTTTGAAATTTGAAAAGCACCAATCCATGTGATCAGCATTGGGCAGTAAGGGTCAGTGCACCATGCTGAAGGCTGTATCAAGTGTCAGTGCTGGTTTGTTTCCTGCAGGCTTTCTTTTTATATCAGCCAGCCAGCCACAAGAATCACCATCAGGCCCCTGGAAAATCTTTTACCTGTTTGATTTCAACTGATTACAGAAAAAAACCCTCCAGTTTCTTGTTTTTATACTGTGTGTTCTTCAAGAGGGATATGTAACCTAAAATGTCCTTTGTGTGGTTTCTAAGACTAACAAAAGAGAGATGCTTTGTATCATAATTGGCAGACTCACTAGGCAGGTGAGGTGCTGAGACTACTGATTATTATGGGGAAAGTGCTGTTTTTACTGTAACCTCATCCCCCTACCCTTTTGTCCAATTCTTCCACCTGTTGTGTTTTATGGATGAGATGGAGACTT
The DNA here is from genome assembly GCF_015237465.2 of Chelonia mydas. Taxonomy (NCBI): domain Eukaryota; kingdom Metazoa; phylum Chordata; order Testudines; family Cheloniidae; genus Chelonia; species Chelonia mydas. The sequence goes on from NC_057849.1 coordinate 265,477,317, forward strand.
AGATGGAGAGCTCTCTGGGGCAAAGACTGTCTTTTTTACACTTGTTTGTACAGTGCCTCGCACAAGGGGGCCCTGATCCTTGATTGAGTTCTCAGTGCTACTGTAGTACAGATAATAAATAATCAAAACCAAGAGAATGAAATAGTTTAACTGGGATCACTGAGCAGCTGAGATTTCAATGAAGTTTGGTTGCATTCCCTTGGGGCTTTATTTTAGGATAAAACCCAGTTATGTACAAGTCTCTCATTGCCCCAGTTATGCGGTAACTTTCAAACTAATGATGAAAATCTAAAGTGAGTTTAATTACATTCTAGTATTATTTCCACAGGAAGATCTTCCAATTAGGCCAAATTATGGAGGTAAACTGGATGAGGCAAAATTAACTGCAGATTTCAGTGGCTCTTTTCATTTTCTCCAAGGCTGAATGGGCACAATTCTCTCCCCACACACTGGGATGTGGGAGTTGCTTTAGCTGTGTATGTATTCCAGTGTTGTTCTAGTGAGGCACTTAATGGCCACTCAGTTTCAGAACGAAATATAAAGAGCACTTCATCCAGGAAGAGGCGTGTGCTGATCGCTCTCGCTCAACATGGAGTGCCACTCTCTGCCTTGGTATCTAACAGCCTTCTGCTAGGATGACTGTCCTGTCCCAAAGGCACGGTACGTTAACAGTGGAAGAAGCAGGGGTCCAACAAGAATGCTAAGACCCTCCTCTTTTCTCCCTTTTCACCCAACACGGTGTAGTCAGCACTCCATCCTGTTACCACCTAATCCAGTCCAGCTCTTAAGGGGTAGGTCTACACAGCCTACGGCAGCAAGCCTCCCAACCTGGGTCTGTAGAAGCCCTTTGAAGTCCACTCTCCCGCCTCAGCTTCACAGCTCAAGCTCCAGCCCAAGCCACACTTTCAAAACACTCTCTACACAGCTGTTTTTAGGATGCTAGTGAAAGCCCCACAAGCCCAGGTTTGTCAACCCAGGCAGGGAGGCTAGCTGCTGCAGGCGTGGTAGACATACCCAAGGAGGGCCTGTGAGATGACCCAGTATGAGCTGTTAGTCAGCGAGAACTACCAGATCTGTCTGTGTACAGTAGCCTCAGTAACAAAAAATCCCCTTAGCTCTTTAGGGCAGAGACTGTTCTTTCTTGTGTGTTTGTACAACACACAGTACAACTGGGACCCATCCTGATTGAGGCCTCTGGGCGCTGTGGCAATATGAATATTAATTAATTATAGCCAAGTCCTGCCTGTTCTCTACTATGGAAGATGCTACACACCTGGAAAAAAGAAATTGGGGCCTAGTCCTGCTTCTATTAAAGTGAAGAGCCCAGAAAAGGAAAGAGAGAGTCGATTAGCTTTAGGATGTATTACCCTCAGCCCCCACTGCTTTCAGGGTTTCCGCTTCCTGTTTCAGCAAGCAATGAATGTTCAGTTAACCCTCAATGGGAACAGAAACGTGTCCGCATGAGACCACCTTTTCCTTAGGGCATGCAGCCAGCTCTTTTTTTCTTGACTCCTAGATTTGTTCGCTAGAATTCTGAAGGGTGGGTTTGCCCTTGCAGGGACACATGTAGCATCCCTAGTCTGGGGAGAGTTTTACATGTGCAGGTGCGTCAGACAGGAGATCCCCAAGTGACCCTGTCTTGCCTAAGTCTGTTTTTTTATAGGGAAGAAAACTCCAACTCGGTGAGTTAGTTCCATTTCAGCTGCTGTTGCCACTTCCTATTTGGTTTGTAAAATAAAACTTTATGCACTACAGATTTGTCACCTGGGCCTTTTTTCTGAACCACATATTATTCAGATAAGGCCTTTTGGGTCCATCAGATGTGACAGAGCCAAATCCACTTTCACTTCCAGTTGTCACTGTAGGTTGTTCGATTCACGTGCAGTCTCATTACAGGACAAGTCTTGGATGCATCCATCTCAAATGTCTGGATGTTTCCAATCATGTGTGCAAAATAATAGCACAATACGAATAAATGAGTTTATATGAGGTGAAACAAAGAGCCCTAGGACTGTTGCATGTAAAGTCACATTATAACTGAAAGGAGTTCCTGTAACCCCAGTTTGGAGCTGGAGTATTTATGGTCATATCACTCCCAGCCCTTGTGACTCTGTATAATATGTATATTATATAAGCTGTATAATATGGCCGCCTTTCCGCCAGCATCTGAGTTCAGGGGCTGGGGTGTCTTTGTTCCCCAACTTCCACACACTGTGTCAGTGCTGGTCTGTCCCAGCACTTGTGGGATTTCATTCCAGGGCTTTTCCTTGCATTCTTTAGCTGCTCTATGACTCACCAGCTTTCTTCCTGCCAATTAGCTGATAAGTATTTTTTTTCCTGTGCCCTATTGAATCAGCTGATTGGCAACAGCTCCAGTTGGCCGGAGTGTGGAGGAGCTGATAGCCCCACCCTCTTTCCAATTTCTGGATGGACACTGGGGCTTTGGATGGCTTATATTCCACAGTGATTTATTCATGTCTTTACTGGGTTTTGTGTGGTGCTCTTCACTGTGCAATCCAATTTGCTCTCGAACATTTATTCTCACAACACCCTATGCTGCAGAGAAGTGCTGTTATCCCCATTTCACAGATGACAAACTCTGGCAAAGAGGGATTAAGTGACTTGTCCAAGGACACACATGAAATCTGTAGCAGAGCTGGGAACTGAGCCCAGATCTCCTGAGTAAAAGGCCCATGCATGACAGGCACCTTCACATAATAGAAGGATCAATTACTACCTTCTGTACAAGGCTAGGCCTTGGTTTCCATGATTTTTCCAAAGCCTTTTCCATTGCTTTCCCTCCCACCTTCAACAGCTGCAAGGCAGTCTCTTTATTCTGCAGTCTCCTTCAGTGGCTTTCTTTGGTGCACGTACTGAAAAGACAGCAGGGTAACATCAGTACGTGCATCAAAGAAAGCCACCTTTAGAAATGAAATGTGTCCACAAGAAAAACCTACCTGGAACAAGGTGTTTGGTCCTTGCAGCCTGGCAGGACTCAAAGGAGCTACAGGACTAAGGCTGCTCCAAAAGTGAATGCTAGACAGCAGTGGACTTGGGGTCAACAGTAATCCATTTGGGGTCTGGAAGACAAAAATACCAAATGTGTGCCTTGAGGCAGAAGACAATATAGGTTGGACTGTTACAGCTCCATCAACATTTTGCAATGTTCTGAGGTCCCCTCCTCCCCCCCAATCTACTGACCCTTTCAGAACAGTAATTTAATATCCCATGCTATAAAATGATCTCCTTTTCAAAGTGATTTTATTGCCATTCAGGTTTAAGAAGATTCAAATCAGAGCCACATGATTTGATGCATATCAGTGTATCAGTGTTACAATACCATACATACCTCATTTTAGACACTGCCTATAAATGTAAAACTCTAAGCTCTGTCAGAATAATGTCTGGTTTTTTTGTAGACTAACAATTACTCGCCCTGGCTAGATCTTTTGGACTATTAACCCAATAGTGTTTGGAGTCAAATGATCCACAGCTAGGCTTTGAAGCTCACTCCCCTAGCTGGCGCTTCTCTTTCACTCTGTTTGAAAGAAGGCTTAACAAAGTGGCATTGTACTGGTTTCTGCAGTGAAGGGTGGGTTTACAACCAGAGTGACAGCTAAGGCTCCAGAGAATGCAACTAATTCTGTGCTAAGAATCTAAATCCACAGAACTAAGAATCTGTGGATTTTCTGTGCTCACAGATTGCTACTTGCAGGGTGATGACTCGGGTACAGAGCTGTGAGTTTTCTCATAGTGTTTTCAAAGTGGAATTGCAGGCTGGACACAGTAAAAAAGCATCTGGCAAGCAAATTTCTGCGTTTAAAGAAAAAGAGTCTAAAATCACATGCGCCATTCTGTATCCAAAATAACTTCTAGAATTCCGAATAAGAAAGTGACACAAGTGCTGTGATAAGCTTTGAACACAAGGGTTTGAAATACCTGAGCTAATCTTTCTCAAACCCCAGGCCCCATATTAGCAAATCACCCCTTTTCAGGAACGGATTTAAGCACGTGCTTAATCTCATTGACTTTAATGGAACATGAGCACATGCTTAAAATTGAGCCTGCGCTTTGCTGAACAGAAAAATGTTTTGCTGAATGGGGGGCTGGCTGTATTTAAAACCTTTGGGGGAAGGAGAAGTATCTCATGACTCCTTGGGGGGGAATTAATGTTCCCCCAGTCAGTCAACTCACATAATCCTACGTGTCTCATACTGCTGTGGCTGAGCTCCTGCTCTCTATTCGCCTCCTCTATGGCCAAGGGTATACACTTTGCCCCCATAAAGGGTCTCATTTGAGTTTGTTCAAACTGTTTACTGTCACATCTGTCTTTGCATGTGCACGAGCACACATTATGTTGCTCAGACACCACAGTTAATGGCACAGTGAAGACTAGACATATAGAGACGAGAAGTTAAGGAATTTTAAAATCCAAATGATGATCTATTCGTATTGTGAAGATACCTAAGGGGCCTGTGAGGATTAGAGCTCCATTGAGCCAGGTGCTGTACAAATCCACAGGAAGACTCACACCTGCCCTGACATACCTGCAATCGAATTCGAAACAAGAGGTTAGTTTAGCAAACAGAAGCTGGGAAGGGTAGAGTGGGGCAGGAGATAACCATAATAAGATCACACCGTGACCTAGGCTAGCAATGCACACAACCTGAGAGCCGCAACCTATTGCAAAGGTGGGTCTTTAAAAAACAAAAAAGTCTAATTTCTATTCAGTGGCTGATTTCTCACATGAAGTGGAGCTTGTGGAAAGACTTTGAAGGAGCAGGTAGTGGCCTTACAGGTCACGCAGAGCAGGTGCTCCATGCATAAGGGTTAGCATGGAGGAAAGCACAGAGATGTTTGTGGGAGAAACGGACAAATGGAAGTTGAAGGCCAGCGTCATTGGCAGACCAAGGGGGCTACATAAGAGAGAAAGGCGGATGAGATGGGAGTGGCAAACTTGTGAAGGGGCTTGAAAGGAGATGGATGGCAAGACGCCTGACTTTGGATGCAATGTAAAACTGGGAATCAAAACCGAGGTGATCTTAGCAGCTGTGTGTGTCTGAATTGGAGAGGGGTGTTGGGAGGGCCAAAGTGGGAGGAGAGTCTAGTGCTTGTGTTGTGAAGTAAAGGGAGGGGCCTGAGTAAGAACTGTAACAGTGTGAACAAAGGAGAGGTCAGGTTTTGGAAATGTTATGGAGGAAGCAGCCTGGATGGATTTGGACACAGCCTGGATGGGTCAGGCCAGGAAATGGAAAGAGTCAAAGATGACCCCCAATTATGGTGCTTGCACGCCAGTGAGAATCTCAGTAGTGATGTCAAGAAGGACAAAGTAGATGAGGGAGTGGGAAGGCGATGAGGGGTGGAGACAGAAGTTCAATTTTGGCCATGTTAAGTTTAAGCTTATGTCAAGACATCTAGGATGAGATGTCGGAGAGAGAGGCTCATGTGCAGGATTGGTGGGAGGGAGGCAGACAGGTGGGTAAAGAGTTGGAAGGTAGAGTTACCAGTCATTGTAGATGTAAAAATGGTAGCTTATGCTGTGTGAGCAGATGAGACCACCCAAGGGAAAGGCTGTAAATCAAGATGAGATGGGGCAAAGGATGGAACCCTGCAGAACCCATAAACAGTGGGTGTAGGGAGGACAATGACCCACTAAAAGAGATGATAAAAGAATGGCCAGAAATGCAGGTGGAGAACCATGCGAGAGCTTCATGATGAAAACAAGGGTGGGCAAGATTTAGAGGAGAGTCTGATCGATGGCTTCCAACGCAGCAGGGAAGTCAAGGAGCAGGAATACACAGTGGAGAGAGGGAGATCTGGCCCTGGGAAGAGTAGTTTCAGCAGAGCAAAGCAGAGGAACTTGGAGGACAGGATTGTAGGTGACCAATACATTTAGAGGTGAAGGAAAAAAGGAGTTGAGGGTTGCCACTGGATAGACAAGTGGGGACAATGGTTTTTTTTGAAGACAGGGATACCAGAGCAATCGAGTCCTGTGAGGAAGGAAAGCAGGTGAGAGTGAAATATTGAGAACAGTGAGGAAGAGGAAGAGAAAAAGGATGGAGTGATTGGATGGAAAGGTGCTAGAGGAAAAGAGCAGGCAAGAAACCCCAGGGTTGGTAACAGGAGAGCAGGTTAAAGAAATGGAGTAAGCCACACTGGATCTTACTAATAGCAGGTTGCTAGGTGCTGTTGCTACTAGCACGGATCCAACAGTGTTGACAAGGCCAAAATGTACATGGACGCGCCCTCTCTCAAGGATGCAGTAGCCTCCAAAGCCACTATGCTCTCCCTCACAGCCACATATTTGCCAACTCCCTCCCCTCCCCCATGCTGATTTCCTCCCCTCATCCCAAGTAGCACGCGGAAAGCCCTTGTGGAGTAGGCTGTGCAGAATGTAAGGGGTCCGGGCTCACCAAGCATGCCCCCCAAATCCTGCACTCCCATCTCCCCATGCAACACCACGCCAGCCTCACTGTGCCCACGGCCCTTATGTCTATGGGGAAGGGGGCAGCAGGGTTTGCCCCTTAAAAGTAACTCTGTCCACTCTCAAACTAAACATTTCTATCTTTGTAAGAACAGCTAATAATCATGTACAGGTTGGGTTGTTTCAGATGCCAGCGTGAGTGGTGCTGTTCCCAGGCTGTGTTACTATCTGATAGCCATCCTCCTGGAGTGTATCCATGGGAATTCAAGAGATATGGCAAACCATGTAATTGAACTAGATCAGGATAAATGGTTGGAGATCTATGTAAGTTAAAGGCCATTGACTTGAAACCAACCATCTCTGCAGCCGGAACCAATACAGTTCAGCGAAGTACACAGTATTACGCAGGCTGAGCTAGCTGTGAGGTCTTGGGACACTGTTCTGAATAAACCCCACATCTGCTTTTACTTCTTCCCAGAGAACCGTCTTAAAAAAGTATATTAGCAGCTCTCATGATCCAGATGACTATGAATACTCAATGACCCAACAGCTTTTTGAGAAGGTTCTTTGGGAAGAAATAAAGAGCAAAAGGCAGGAGGAGGGGCTTATTCAGAATTGTGTCCCGCGGTCTGATCCCTAATAATGGATGCAGAGAGACCTATTTCTCTGAAGTACCCCTGAAGAAGAGCTAGTACTTAAAGAGAGATTTGAAACTGAGTTGTAAACCAGTCAGGTCAATCAATACCGTAAGGTGACTGACAATAGTACTAAGGTAAAGCCCACACCCTCAGAAGATCAGCGCACTAGAGTTGTCACTTTCAGCTGGAGCCAGTAGCTAGCCACAGTAAGGCTCGAATTTGGTTAATATTTAACACAAGAAATGCAGGCTGCATTCCAGTCTTCGTATCACGGAGGCCATCAGACAGCAGTGAAACCACAGGAGGAATTTAGGGTGTAAACAACAGAACAGAGTGCTCTCAGTCGCAGGAGCACTGCTTTAAAAAAATATTTCAAATTAATGTTATTTATTGCACAAACAGCACTACAGTGAGGAAGAGCAGAGCTCCCACCTTCGCCCCAAAAGAAGCAAAGTTAGTGTAACCGTTACTTGCACAGTGCATGTCGCATCACGATAGCTGACCCCTACAGAAATTACCCCTTTAGCTCACGTGCTGTAAGGTTTGTAACCATGTTGCTAAAGGTTCCGGCCCTGCAGATGACGTATGTGAAGGGAGGGGCTGTTGTGTACACACTCATTTAATATGTTAAGGATCAGTATATTGTAGAAGTTACAAACTCTGAAGCGGATGCCTCAAGAAAACAGACATAAATCAGCTTTCCCCATTTTCCAGAGAAAGGCAACGGTGCTAGCAAAAACAAAAAGATAAATAATCTGCAGAACAAGCGATGGAACTGGGCAAAATACTCAAATTTTGTTGTAATTTAAGCATTCCTGTTTTCAAATTCATTAAATGAAAATCCAAAAAAACTCTACCAAAAAATTGTACCGATTCCTTTTTGCCCTTAAGAGCAAAATTTCCTAATATCTCCACGTCGCTTTTTTTCTTTTCGAAGTTGAGTTGGTCCTGTTTGGTTACAAAAGTCATAAGGTCTTAGTTTTGGTTCTCTGATTGGCTGAGCGTTTTATTTATGTGCTCAAGAATAGTTGTTGGAAGCCATTTTGAATCATTTTCTCAGAGGGAGTGGCTGCATTTTGTGAGCTGTTGCTGAACCATTCAAATGCCCTGCATGACTTCTAAAGTTGGGAACAGAGGGCATATATCCTTGACTGCGTCTGGTCCCTAAGTGTCTCTGAGATCAGAATCTGGTATATAAAATGTAGTCAGATGTATAGCACTTGCCGTTCCCAAGTAAAATGAGATGAATTGCAGTGTGCCAACCTAAACTCTAGATCTCATTACTTTCTGTTATAACTTTACTGTTACCTAAATATGGTTGATGTATTTTGTATTTTATTATGTGCTCAATTATGTCAAACTTCTTAAAGATGTAGGATGCTTTTTAAACAAGCCTAAAACCAATTGTTAATTCACAGGAAACAGCTACCGTGCTCCAGTGATGCTGCCAAATATCTGGAGAGCAAATGGCCCCAAAGAGCACACCATGTCTCTCACAGATGCATTCAGTCTCTTACGTGATAGGACATGCTGTTAAGGAAGATATGCGGAACGGTGGAATAAACAGATGGAGACTGAATCACTGATATGTTTGGTAATGGACTACAGTCAGTATCAGTCAAGAAGAGGCCCACAGTCAACTACAAAACAAACCAGGCTCTTTCTAATTTGTCCTTTTTGAAAATCTTGGGCGTTATACACTATTTTATAGATAACAGGGAAGTGAAGTATCCAAAGAAATGGTGAATGAATGGACCAACAAGGAAACAAATCAAAATGTCTGCACTGATTCTGGGTGTGGTATTAGATTAAAGTAGACTTGCAACGGACCTTGCTTTCAATCTGTCCCATGCTGGACCTGGTATGATTTATTTGTCCCTTTTTGTGCCCTGAAAGTAAAACACTTACCATGGTTATCATCACAGCTAGATCCTCTGCATGCTAGTCATTGCATCTCAGTTCGGGCTTGCCACACTCCAGTTCTTCCTGCTAACTGTACTTTACACTTGGAGTTTTTATGATGTGCACAAGTGACAGGTAGAGACAAACAAGCTAATATTCATTTGAGACCCAACCTTAAATCGTTCCCTTGTGCCCAAGTACTGCAGGGCTCTAATAAAAGGAAGGCATAATATCTGGTGAATTCAGGATAAGGCTTAAATCATAACCCTAGATTTCCTTGCTTTTGTGAGTAAGTTAGCCACCCTGCCATTTGTTGTTTTATTTTTTGTTATATATTCAATAAATTTCACTTAATATTGATTGCATGAACTTTTATTCCTATAGTCTCCCTTTGTGCATATTTTTACAAATCAATTTCCTCTCTAATTTTACTGTGGTGCAGTCGGACACAAATTACTTAGCATGATGCAAGCACTAAATCATCTGCTTCTTGCTGACTTTCCTCTTGTCCTTTGAATTACTAGGTTTGTCCAATGACATTATTTTTAGTGAACTCCACCTTCAGGACAACTATTGTTCAACACTGAGACTCCTAGAATTATGTAATTAGTTAACATCCACTTTACAGTGAACAGAAACAAATGGGTATTTCTTAGGCTCATGCAGAAAGGAGACTGCAGCAAATGCTTTATGAACTGTAAGGCCTTTTGAAATTGGCTTAAGAGCCCTTTCTTAGAAACCAATTAATTTGATCTGCTTTGAAAGCTAATGAAAATGTCACACTTTACAAATGGGTGCAGCAAGTGGTACTAAAAAATCAGCCAAGCATCCCATGACATACACATCTACATTTTGACCGAGTAACTACATGTATTTGTTTCTTGGCCTTTTCCTCCTTGTTCTGCATACCTGGAAACTGGTTTTAAACGATAGCTGATTGATGTTAACAGCTGCCCCAAGTGAATGTCTCATTATCCTTCCACCCACTCTGTGAATTGTAATTACTTTTCTCCACATTACTAAGAGAGCGCTGGGCGTGTGTGCAAGAAAGGACTGTACTTTCCACATTTTATATAGGCATCTCCGACACGTTTTTTCCACATGGACTCTTTTCAGTGTGAAAGACATATGCACATAAAACTGACCCTTCATTTAGTCTTGACCAAATTAGAACCTATTTGTCCTAAACAAGAGTATATTAGATAGACATTTCTTACCTGTGCAGTAAAGAAAGCTGGAGTCAGGGATCCCGAAGGAAGTGCTGGGCTGTTGAGGGCGATGGAACCAATATCAGTGCTGGAAAGAACCATGGGCGGTGCTGAGATTTCCAAGCCTTTGGGTTTTTTAGCCTTTGGGGGAAGAGATGGAAATTTTGTCTTGGAACCTGAAGAGAGGTTCAGAGGCTCAAGAGAATCTGAGTCATGGCAACTGGACTCAAGAAAGAGGTTCCTGTGATCTGAAGGGAGGGGTGAGTGAGGAGACAGAGATGGGGACCGTGATGAAGACGGAGAAGTAGTAGATGAAATGCTGGCTGTGGTAGGCAACATTAAAGAAGATATTTTAGCTGACACTGAAGAGGCGAGAAAAGCAGAGCCAGCTGCTGCTTCGGACGTCGATGGCAATGACACAATGGGCCTCATCACTTGCTTGTCTGTTTTGTTTGTCACAAATCTTATAACAGTCCTGACTTCTTCCACTGGTATGTTTCCCTCCGACTTCTCCTCCAGTTTTTCTGTTTTAATTGGCTTGTGAGTGTCTGGCTGGTTCTGCAGGGAGTTGATGGTGAAAGAAGAGTACAGACCAGAATGGATATATTCATTACGGCTTGTGCTTTTCAGAGCTGACACATTGTGCTTGTGCTGGTCTCTGCCCTCGGAAAGCATCTTACACTCACTGTCCTGCAGCAAGAGGTTCTCTCTGCTGATTTCCACGGCATGAGGATCCATTTTCAAAATCTCAGGAAAGGAGACAAACTTATACACAAACTTCTGTCCAATCACTTTCTTGATGATGTTCTGTGAATACAAAACCACATGCTAACAAGGTTAGTGATCTGGACACACTGAGTGTATTATTATTGTTTTCTATTTGTATTATAATGCCTATGGGCTGTAGTTATGAACCAGGACCCCACTGTGCTAGTGTAACGCCGACAGACCCATGTTGTGGGCGGGCGAGATTGAACCAACAACTTGCTGTTAGCTAAGGCTGTAGAGCAGACTCATAATCTCTCTCTAAGTGGTCTCAGTGCCACTAGATGGGACAGAACACCATACCTAGGAGGTGTGTGGGTTACACTAGGCGCTGTACAAGCACAGAACAAAACACAGTCCCTCCCCAAAGAGCTTACGGTCCCAGTATAAGACGAGACAACAGATATATCTAGACATATGGAGTACAAATAAATAATGAAACAATATTGGTCAGCATGGCAGGCAGTGGTCGCTTACATGGTTTCACATATATAGGCTGACATTGCTCTTTGCTCATAGTCAGACAGGCATTTCAGTGAGTTTTCAAACTCTTCCTCTCCTTGGGCCTGACTCCATCCACCTACCTAAACATTTATGTTACACGCCTCCTCATCACATCTAACCAAATTGCCATCTCTACAATATACAGGCCGCGACATGAATTAATCACCTCTCTCTTCCCCTGAAGCAGCTCAGGAATATTTTCTTTACAATGGAAAAAGAGCATTCTTAGCACCTTGGAGGTCTGAACTCCTTCGCCTTTAGATGGGCTATCACACTGCAGGAAACTCAGCTATAGCTCTTGCAAACCCTAGATCCATTATCCTTAAAGGTTAAGCTTTCCTTTCCAATGTTTGCAAATTATAAAACAAATGTAAGCAGAGTCTGAATGAGCTCTCCCCTGACATCTAGTGGTGAGCTGTGGAAAAAGACTTCAGAAGCTGATCTCGTTTGCATGGACACACCCACCCTGCCTAGGTGCTCAGCATGATGGGATTGCTTGCCCAAATGATCACTTGTGGCTGGTGTTGGATCCCCTGTCTCCTTGTTATTGGGGCAGGAATAATAAAGCGTTGTTATCCTTGTTGTGTGAACCAAGGGCAGCAGAACTGTACCTGGCATACCCCAATGGAGGGACTCACCCTCAACTAAATGGCACTCGCTAGGCAGGGGACATGGGTTCCAAAGCCCAATGAGTTGAGAGGGGTGTGGGTTTTGTTTAAGGGTCCTTGATACCATTTGATCCTTCCTCTTGCCATTTAGACTCAACTGGGAGTCTTGTTATACGCTACAGAGCTGATTGCTGATAACTAGGTTTAAGTATTAGACCTACTTTGGGACAGTGTCTCTATTACCAGAGACTGCCCAATGTGTACCAGCAGTGAGGTTCCCCCACTAACAGCTGAAATCACTGAGAGCTGCGTTAAGTGGGGGGGGGCCCTGAAGATATCTTGGTGATGGCCAGCCGGGCAGCTGATGGACAGGCATGGCCAGCAGAGAGGCTGGTGGAGAGGGCCAGAGCAGAGTCCTGCAGAGGCATGGCAATCGGCCATTGGTGCGACGAGCAGGTGCCCAAGCAGTGGCGCGTGTAAGGTGCCTCCTTACCCTCCCCCCTTCACACAGAATGGGAAGTGAACTCTGCAGATGAACCTCTAAACTCTGGGGTTGTACTGGCCAAGGACAGCAACTGAGAGTGGGGTACAGAGAAGGGATGGGCACATTAAAGGAGCTTTTGGGTTGCTGGACTTAAGACCCTGAGGAGAAAAGGACACTGCCCAACTTACTTGGTGGTGGGTCTATTACTCATGGTTTGTGTTTATGAACCTTAATTGCGGTGTTTTCCCAAATTAATGCTGAATTACTTCCCTCCTTTTATTAAAAGTTTTTGCTACACTCAGATTCTGTGCTTGCGACAGGGGAAGTATTGCCTCTTAGAGGTGCCCGGGGGTGGTGTGTAATTATCCCAGGTCAACAGGTCGGGGGCTCCAGCCAGTTTTGTGTTGTATTGTTGAAAAGGAACCCCTAGATACAGAACCCAGCCCTTGTTGCTGTTAGCTCCACCTGGCAGAAGGGTTACTCAAAAACCCATGTTCAAATTAGGGGTAGCTCATTAAACCTCTATGCCTGCATACATGTGCTAGTACGCAGGCTTAGCCTCTACAGTCTTGTGCTACCACTTGACAATGATCACACGCCCTGCAGCAGTCATGAGCTAAATTTGTGATAAATGCAAATGTTTGCACAGTCTTTGATGTCACAAACAAGGAATTACCACCTCAGCTCAGGGGTGAGTACAGTCAGTACAGAAATCTTTTACTCAGACACAAAAAATAAAAGAAACAGAAAAAAATCCCAGCTATGTAAATTGTTGTTAGTACAACTGTTTGCTTTTCTTCATATTTGCCCTAATGAAAGAATTTACTGGCCCAATCACTTTAATGTCTCTGGGGGTTTGACTTTAATGGGATTTGGATCGAGCCCTAGATCCCAGAGCACTGATGTGCTTTATATCAGAGGGGTAGCCATATTAGTTTGTGCATCTGAAGAAGTGGGTTTTTTACCCATGAAAGCTTATGCCTAAATAAATCGGTTAGTCTTTAAGGTGCCACCAAACTCCTTGTTGGTTTTGATGTGCTTTTGCCCCTCTTATACAACATTTTAGACCTACCAGGTCCTTGTATGAGCTCATATGCAGTTACATTATGGTACCAGATAACTTGAGCCCATGAAAACGAAGAGAGCAGTGTGGGGGGGGAGGCAAAAAAACCTAACCGGCTTCAAAACTAAGTGTGGTTCATTTCTGGAGGGGATGAGGAGACTGCCTACAATGGCATGTAGGCAATCTGCGACTGCTAGTAGCAAATATCTCCAGCGGCTGGTGATGGGACACTAGATGGGAAGGGCTCTAAGTTACTAAAGAGAATTTTTTCCCAGGTGTCTGGCTGGTGGGCCTTGCCCACATGCTCAGGGTCTAACTGATCGCCATATTTGGGGATCAGGATGGCATTTTCCCCCAGGTCAGCTTGGCAGAGACACTGGGGGTTTTTCACCTTTCTCTAACACAGGAGTGGGTGGGTGCAGGGGCGTCCTTAGGCATACGCAGCTGCGTTGGGCACCATGAAATTTGGGGCACCAAATTGCCCCAAGTTTCATGGTGCCTTAGGCAGCTGCGTGCTGCATACAGGGCAGCACCAGCCCCAGTGACCAGCCCTATCCCTTGGCCAGCCCTGCCGTGGGTTGCGCCCACTGCAAGGGGCAGGGCTGTCCCTAGGGGGGTGTGGGGCCCCAGACAACTCCCTCCGTCCCACCTCTTACCCTTCCCCCCTGTTCTGCCCCTGGCCCGCCCCATTCCACCTCTTCCCCCAGCAACCCCGCACTCACCGGCAGCAGCGGGAAGCGGAGCAACCTGGCCCCAGCCCGCTCCACTCCACCAGCTCCCAGCTGCGTCGCTCCGCTTCCCGCCACAGGTGAGTGTGGGGAGGTTGGGGAAATGATCGCCCCCCCTGCACTCACCAGCAGCGGGAAACAGAGTGATACAGCCCCAGCCCGCTCCACTTCCGTTGCCCCAGCCTGAGCCATGTTGCTTGGATTGGGGAAAGGACGCCCCCTGCTCTCACCAGGAGTGGGAAGTGGAGCACCGCGGCTGGGAGCTGACGGAGTAGAGCTGGCTGGGGCTGGGCTGCTCTGCTTCCCGCCGCTGCCGGTGAGTGCGGGGGGGAATCCCTTCCCCCAAGACACATGGCTGGGGCTGGGGTGAGGGAAGTGGAGTGGGCTGCTCCTGGCCCCCTGCTAATCCCCTGGGCCACTCTGGGCCTGTGGGGCCCACAAAAGTGCCCCCCCACAGCTCCTGCCTCCCAGACCCTGTGGGGGGGAGGCCTGGAGCCCCACACAGGCCCTCACCCCCCATGGGGGGCCTGCATAGGGCACCCAAATGGCTAGGGACAACCCTGGGTGGATGAGGTTCTGTGGCCTGCAATGTGCAGGTGGTCAGACTAAATGATCATGATGGTTCCTTCTAGCCTTAAAGTCGATGAGTTTATGAGACCTCCATATCAAGGAAGAAGAGGGGGCTGAGGCAGTTTTTCAGAAGTGAGTTTTTGTTTTCTTGAGGTCCATGGGTCTGTGACGAAGGATTCTCCCTTTAAAAACCTTTCTGAGGAATACCCCTCTCTCTGGTGCACAGCTGTTTCTTATAAGGTAAAACTCTGCTCTGTGGTAAGTAAGGTTGAATGTGAACTTACATTATTCCTGTAAACTTAATTTCTTTTTCAGCCAACCATAAATAGCTATTCCAAGACTTGGCAAACAAAGTCTAAGATCACTGTTCTCTTTCATTAACTATTTGTTTTATTGGTTTAAAAAAGAAATTCAGCCTTAATTCCTATGTATGTATCTAGATTCTTACATGGCTTCTATCACTGTCTGCTCTGAAAGCCACACATACATTAGTGGATTTATCCTCACCAAATCCCTGTGAAGTAGGGAACTGTTGTTATCCCTGCTTTACAAATGGGGAGATACACACAGAGCAAAAGTGACTTGGCCAAGTTCACAGAAGGAATCTCCAGAGCTGGAAATTAAATCCAAATCTCCTAATGTACTCCTTTAACTGCAAGCCCATGCTTCCTCCCATCTGAGTTGTATGTGTATTTGTCTACATAGATGGAAAATGATTACACAAAGACTATTTTTATAGTTCAGGAGATATTTAGAATCTAAATGCATGTGTGTGTTGATTCTCCTGGCTTCGTTTTAGGACTTGGTTTATGGTTTTGTCTGCTCTGATGTAGCTGAAACATTGTTCTCTGTTTTACTTTACCCTGACTCAGTTTTACACCTCATACTAAATTTTTGAATTACTTAAAAAAATATAAAACTCAAGACTATTCCCAGAATAGAACTACTGTTTTTTTCCCCAACATTTTAATTTAAAAACATCTACTTTTGGCTCCTGAGGGTTTGCTGGATCTAATATTGGCAATGGATGTTGTGCTTGGAAATTGACTCCTAGAGTAAAAGATTAAATAAAGTTAAGAGAGGCACTTTACAGTGGAGCAAGCTTGAAACAGGGAAACACTTCTCTAAAAAGCCACTGAATTGGCTGGTGATTTTATGCTTCTTTTGCTATTATTCAAGATAGAATTGTTTTCATATAGGGCCCTCTCAGTGCAGCTTTCTCATCTGCATGAGCCTGCGGTGAATTCCTAATAATTAATGATGGGCAGAGCTTAAAAGGTTGAGTTCACATACTCCTCAAACATTTTGGATGCTGCTCTGAAATGCTGACCCTAAAAACCCACCATCATAATGTCAGGGAAAATAAGAATGCAAATTAATTAGCCATTTCTGAAACACCATTGTCATATCTGTAGCCAGAAATGCGCAAATTAACCTTAGCTTTCCTTCACCTTCAGGTTCCCTTGTTTGTTTGTCACTGGCTGCATCCCTTCCAGAAATATGAAAGGTATATCAAACCAGACTCTGAAAGATGGGCAGCAAGGAGAGTATCAGCCTTGGCTACAAGTGCTCGCCAAATGGTTTTCTTTCAATATCAGATGGTAAAGAATGTCTTTGTGCTAATGTCTGCTTCTGGTGAGTTAGGTAACTGTTCACCATAAAGAAGAGCAATCGTGCACTTGCCCCGCCTTCTGTTTAAATTTCTGATAAATTACCTCAGAGAGAACTCTTGCTTTTATTCACATCTGCTGAACTATCCATCGGGGTGGGTTAGTGCTCGAGAGGGTGAAGTATGGATAGGAGTAACTGTTGTGTTAGTGCAGTTGGAGGAGCAGAAAACTGGTCCAATGACAGCTTCAGTGCCTCCATCTCCTCAATTTATGAACTGTCTATCGGCCTTATCAGGAGACAGCAATCTCTCTAGTGTTCAGAGCATGGTCTGGGAGCTCAGACACCTGAGTTCTAGTGGCAGGTCTGCAACTGGCTTATTGAGTGGCTTTCATCAAATCACTCGGCCTCTTGGTGCTCCTCTTCCCTCAGCTGCAAATTAGGGATTATATAACACCCAGTTTTGCAAAGTGCGTTGAGATTTTTGGATGACTAGAGCTAAGAGGATCTGTGTCTGTCCATGCCTCTGTGCTAGAATTCCAACCATGTTAGGGAACTCTATTAAAACATGGCTGCACCTTTACTATGTTGTAACATGGCTTAAGTTTTCCTGTGCATAGCAGACCAAATCATATAATAACCAAGGGAAGGGAACCTCGTTAGCATATTTCTTTTAATGTGATCACAATTTGATTTGGTTTAGTCTATGCAGGCAAAACTAAACCACATTATGATATGGTTAGGACACAACCATGTTGTGGGTTCCCTAATGTATCTGGGATTCTGCTGTAGAAAGGCCTAGAGTAATTGATGGAAGCTGTCTGTCTACCCTGATAGCTGCTATTCTCTGGAGTTTTTCCCCTATAGATAGCAGAGTTTTTTCCCCGGGAGCAAATGTACAAACAGTTTTGATGTGAATATTGGTTTGGTTGACAGGTTTGGATTTTTCCCTCATTTTGTTTGTTTTTATTCTAACAGATAGATGAGTAAAGAGAATTGCTCAGCAGTAACTTCTTATCATTTCAGGTTTCAAATTACAGAAGAGTTCCAGCACCATTCTTTGATCAGAATGAAGACCACTGCTATTGTAAATTATGATTCACTGCGTACTGCCTTCTGCGCCAGAATAGTTTTAGAGTGTGCGTATGCTAGGTGTGCAGCTAAATAAAAAAAAAACTGTGTGTGAGTATGTTTGTCACATTGTATTTCATTACTTTTTTTTTTAAATTGCTTAATTCTGTAGCAGATAAAATTCGTTCTTATTGTATGTTTGGAATGAGCTGACGAAGTGGAAGATTTTTACTTAGCTGGATTTAGACAAGACTTGGAAGCAAATGTGCGTCATGCGTAACACTGACCTCACTCAACTTTTCACTGTCAAGAAATGTTGCATGAATAATTTAAGACAATGATTGCAGTCATGAAGTGAGTGAGATTGGAATCTGGGGTATTTGTTATATTTCTGCTAATACCTCCAGCTAACGAGCCACCCTGTGCAGCAATCCAAACATTCAGCAGCTATTCAATTTGATGATGAAGATACTTAACTGAGTTTCTACAAAATGA
Organism: Chelonia mydas; assembly: GCF_015237465.2. NCBI lineage: Eukaryota > Metazoa > Chordata > Testudines > Cheloniidae > Chelonia > Chelonia mydas. Next base: position 265,495,385 of record NC_057849.1, read on the forward strand.
GCTGCTTGCTGCATGGGCATTTTTGTCCAGTATGATTCTAGCAGTGTCCCGACTTAGCATTAGCAGCAGAAGTTCCCGTGCCACCGCCAGAAATAGTAGTAGTAACAAGGTATCTCCCCACGACATTCTTTGACAACACTAACCTTCCTCTCTGTGCCCTCCCCTCCGAACTACGGACTATCCGAGGAAGATACATAACTGTGCAGTTGATTGTCCTAAAATCAATGGTAAAATGTATTACGTTACACAAGGCCTGTCTGTGCACATGTAGTAGTGATCATTAGTAGTTTTAAATATGAGGTAAAGCAATGCTGGGAAAGAATTTTCTGCTTTGGAAAGATATCCTGGTTCCAGTTATTTATTCCACATAGTGTTGTCACGGGACCCAGGACCCCACTGCCTGCACACAGAACAAAAACACAGCCCCTGCCCCAAAGAGCTCACCATCTTAGTATAAAGCAATCGATTGCAGATGGCTATCGGCACACTAGGTATGCGTATCAGTATCTATATGTATATTTAATCCTGCCTAAGCAGGGTGGGGGAGGGACTAGATGATCTCTTGAGCTGCCTCCTCCCATATATTTCTGTGATTCTATACTGCTTCCTTCCTCCTCCCCTTCTCTTGCTGTCTCTGAAAGACCCACTCCAGCTCTTTAAAAAAAAAAAAAAAAAAAATCACAGCCATCCACATCTTCCTATCTCGCTCCCTCCAGCTCCTGGCTCTCGCAGAGACCTGGATCCCTTCATCTGACACTGCCTCTACAGCTGCTCTCTTAGGGAGGCCTCTCCTCTCTTACTCCCACCCTGGATCAGACCATGGGGAGGGTGTTGGGCTTCTCCTCTCCCATTCCTGCCACTTTCTATCCCTCCCACCTTTCCCTTCACAGTCTCTCTCTTCTTCTGAACAGCACTGCACCTGACTCTTCTTTCCTTTCCCCCTCCATGCTGCTATGAGCTATTGTCCACCAAACTCCTCCTACCAGCCTTCCTCTCTGATCTCAACTCCTGGCCTCTCTTCACAATCTCCCACACTCATTCCTGGTGACGTCAACTCCCATCTGAACCCTAGCTGCATGTTTACCTCCTCATCACCTCTTCATTCCACCTGCAGCCCAAGTTCAACACTCCCACGCACCACCAGAGCCGTTTGCTTGACTTGTTCTTCACCCAGCACCGTTCTTTTTCTGAGCTCTCTCCTGCTGAGTTCCCCCTCTTTGACCATCATCTGGCCTCTTTCTGCATACCCCATGAGCCCCTGCTCTCGCACCTTGTGACTTGCCCTTTCCATGACTTGCAGTCCATCAACGTCTATGACATCCTGTCTGCTCTCAGCTCAGACCTCTCTTCCATTGATATGGTGGTTGATTCTCTCCATACTTCCCTCTCCTAGACTCTTTCTTGCTGCTCTCCCATAGCAAGATTGCCCTGCCAACCTCCAGCCCTGGCTCCCCACCCCAAACATCCGCTTCCTCCGCTTGTGCTCTCAGGCTGCCGTGGAACTCTGGTGGAAATCCTGTGACCTGGCTGACTTCCTCCACGACAAATTTGTCCTCTCCTCCTTCAGTTCTAGCATCTTCCTAGCTGACCAATTCTAATTCTACAACTTAATTGACTCCCACATCCACAGTCAGTCCCTTTTTCACTAGTTTTGACTCACTCCTCAAACCCTCCCCTTCTGCCTCCACTGCTTTCTTTGTACAGGTTCTTGCTAATTTCTTCCAAGAGAAAGTCTAAGTGACCTTTCCCTCCTAAAACTCTCTTCCTCCCCTGTCACAGATGCAGAAGTTTCTCACCTGCTTTCCTCCCCTAACTCCTCCACTTGCCCCAATGGCTCCATCCCATCTCCTGAGCTCCCTTGTGCCCCCTCTCATCCCCTACTTTACTCTTCTCCCTAATCTCTCGCTCTCCTCTGGCACTTTCCCCTCACAATACAAGCTTGCTTTAGTCTCTCCAATTTTTTAAAAAAGCCATTCTTGAGCCCATTGGCCTTTCCAACTACTGCCTCTCTCCTGTATCCCTCTAAGCTCACTGAACACAATCCCTGTCAGGCGTTTCCCTCCTTCAATTCAATCCTCTTTGGGGCAGGGACTGTCTTTTTGTTCTGTTTGCACAGCCTCTAACACAATAGGGCCCTGGTCCATGAAGGGAGCTCCTAGGCGATATGGTAATACAAATCATCATCATCATCATCATCCTAGACCCACTCCAATTCTGCTTCCACCCCTTGCACTCCAATGAAATCAAACTTTCTCATGACTTCTTCCTAGCCAAAACTCCATCCTCATCCTTCTTGACCTGTCAGCTGCCTTCAATACAATCAACCATTCTCCTTCTCTTGAAATCCTTGTCCTCCCTTGGCTTCAATGAAACTCTGTCCTCTCCTGGTTCTCCTCCTACTTCTCCTACCTCACTCCTTCATAGTGTCCTTCAAAGGATCCTCCTCATCCACACCTCTTCAGTTTTCTGTAGGGATTTGTCAAGGACCTGCTCCTAACACAGCACCCTTTGCGGGTGTTGCTGGGGCTGTGCACTCTCTCAGGTCCAGTTACTGCAGTGGGGTGCTCCTAGCACTCTGGCGATGATGGGTTCTCAGGCCGCAGGCTGAGCCCTTCTGGATACTTCTCCCCCTTTCGGAGTTCTGGGGAACACACAAACAGCTCAGTAGCCACAAAAGAAAATAAAGGAAAAGAAACATACAGGCTGTCCCAGCCAGGACATTGGCCTCTCTTCCTTCAGTGGGGCCCCAAGTGGGCCACAGTCCAACTCAAAGTCCACTGGTTTTCCAGCAAAAATGACAGGAGATAGCCTCCTCTCTTCAGCCACATTCCTTTTAGTCCATGGTGTGGGCTCTGCTTGCTACCAGGCCTCTTCCTAAGAGTTAGGAAGCTCAGCAATCAGCTCCTCACCCACAGCTGCTCTTACTGAGCTGACTGAGTGTCATGCTTTTAAACCCCTCCTCCATTCCTGGCATGACTTGCAGGTGCAACAGGTTGGGGCTACTCCAGCCCAGAGCAGCTCCTTAACCCCTTCTAGGCTGGTACAGGGATTATATACTCCCTTGTTAAGTCCCCTTATCTTCTCCATCTCCATTTTATCTGTGGGTAATCTTGCCTGCAAACAGAAATTCAGCTACTATATCTATACTGACTCACAGCTCTACCTTTCTTCTCCAGACCTGTCTCCTTCTGTCCAAGCTAAAATCTGAGTCTGTCTCTCTGACATCTCCTCATGGACGTCTAGTTGTTAGGTCAAGCTCAACATGGCTAAAACAGAGCTCTTAATATTCTCCCCCAACCCTCCCTGCTACATTCTTTCTCAATCACTGTGGACAAAACCACCATCCTATCTGTGACTCAGGCCCATAACCGGGTGTCATCTTCAACTCTGACCTCTCTCTAGGTCAGGGGTCTCAAACTCAAATGACCGCAAGGGCCACATGAGGACTAGTACATTGGCCCGAGGGCTGCATCACTGACCGCCCCCCCCGGCTGCCCTGGCCCCGACCCCACTCCACTCCTTCCATGAGGCCCTGCCCCTGCCCCCATTCCAACCCCTTCCCTGAAATCCCTACCCCAGCTCTGTCCCCTCCCTGCCCCCGAGGCATGCAGGGTGCTCAGGTCAGGGTGCAGGAGGGGTGTGGGGTGCAGGAGGGGTGTGGGGTACAGCAGGGGGCTCAGGGCAGGGGGTCGGGGTGCAGCAGGAGGTTCGGCTGCAGGAGGGGTTTGGGGGGCGGGCTCTGGCCTGGCGCGCACCAGGGGCAGGGCAGTGAACTGGAAGACTTTGAAAGACTTTGGTATCCCGAAAGGGGAACACTGAGTGACCTAGCTGGAGGGCTAAGTCACAAAGGAGATGCTGTGGGTCCTGGAGCGAGAGAGGAGCTGCAGAACAGAGAGAGTCGGAGCAACAGCGTGCAAACTGCAGAAGGGGGCGTCGGCCTCAAGAGCTAATCCCCAGAATGACCAGGAGGAGGCGCCAGCGCGGCCGTGAGTGGTGCACCCTCTGACACCTTGCCTTGGCCTCGGAAACAGCTGACCCATTTAGGCTGAATTTTCAAAAAACAAAAACAAAAAAAACAATTCAGCCTGAGGCAGACATGTGGCATGAAAATTTTCAGCTCAAATGGTTAAAATACGACAAAGTTATAAGTAGCTGTAAACAGGGTCTTATAATGGGTAGTGTCGGGCAACTTTAATAAAAAGCAGCACTATCATCCCTGCCTATGATTTAAATTTGCCAATACATGGTTTTCACATGTGTAAAACCAGGAACATCCTTTCAGATCTGCATGAAGGGCGAGTACATGATGTCCTTCTTTAGCAGTTCCTTTTCTGGTGTTTTGTTTGGATGATATGAGACAGACTTTAATCTGAAACTCCAAATTTTAAAAAGAAAATCCAGTGAACCTGCTCCCACAAGTTCTAAAGAGGAACCAGGAAGTCGATAGATTATCAACGCATATTTAGCAACTATAACTGGGAAATCAAATGACAAACAATACAATCCACAACACACTTCTCCTGCACTGTTCTGTATGTGGATTTTATACAATTCCAGCTGCAGTCCTTAACAGCACATCATGGTTACTCTCATAAACTATCAGAGTTGGAAGGGATCTCAAGAGATCATCTAGTCCAACCCCCTGCTCAAAGCAGGCACAATCCCCAATTTTTTTTGCCCCAGATCCCTAAATGGCCCCCTCAAGGATTGAACTCACAACCCTGGGTTTAGCAGGCCAATACTCAAACCACTGAGCTATCATGGCTGATGAAATTGCTGGTTTTCTGTATTTTTTTCCCTCAAATACTGAATTTTTCTCAACTTTTTTTCCCTCAAATACTGGACTTAATTCACATTTAATCTTAGATGAATCATTTGATGAATTTTAAGACACCAGTGTTACCTGTCCCTCCCCCAAGCAAAATGGCTGAGCCAATAAAACTCCCTTCATCCGGTGAGTGGTCTTCACTTCCCTGTGACGACCAATTTTAAAAATATACCATGTACCACTAGCTTAGCTAATGCTGTTCACCTTAGCTGTGTAGGGGTGGAAGCTGCCCAAAGACAGAAAAATCCATCGTTATGTGCTAGCCTCCTGTCTAAATGGCTGGTGGCCTTTGTCACAAGTTGTGGAGCACTTATGTTCTCGCCCCACCCCAGTTTGCAAGACCAGCAGGGTTGAGAGTGGGCAGATACTGAAAAGCCCCTCCAGATAAAGGGATGCTGGCCTCAAGCTCTGCAGATTATGCCCAGCAGCTCCCACTCTGAACCCTCCTGCAGCCACTCCGCAGCCATGGCAACACAGCAGATCCAGTGCTCAAGCTAGCATTGGGTACCAGTACAGAGCAGAGTCACAGAGCACACAGCAGTCGTTAATGCACTAACAAAAGGCACTAACTTCCGCCAATTTATCCAACAAATCAGCCACAGTCTGGGGGAGAAGTGCAGACTGCTTAGTGTGGCTCCTCCCCAGCTCTGGCCCTGCCCACTAGGTTGCCAATTTTGGTTGGACTGGATGTACTGCTGGAGGTTTCATCACATGACTTAATCTTTAATTCTTGGAGACTCCAGGACAATCCTGGAAGGCTGGCAACAGTACTGCCCATCGTGTTTTGCAGAACTCAGCAAAGCATCCCATGTAGCCACGTTTTCCCTCCACATGGCCCCACAGGGGCTCTTACCATATATTTTCCCCTTCTGTGCTGTGCAGCATGGGAGAAGGAAACATGGGCCAAAGTAAGTATGGGGAGAAAAGGTGTTTGGTACTTGCCCCTCCTCTGGTTCGTTAACATTTAATCCATTCCTGATTGACCTTTCATTTTCCCCTGAAAAACTGAAATTGCGTATCCAGAATTACTAGTTCTTCCAACTCTGCAGCAGGCTACCCTGCCTCTTCTGCTCCCTGCCAGCAGTCTACCTTTCCCCACTGCTTTTGAAAGAGCATAACAAAACACAGTACATATCACCTGCTAACCTCTGGCTAGCCCAAACAGACAAGTCTCTCTGCTGCTACCAGCTAACGGAGTTACTCCTTTAATTCAAATAGCAGTAGCCCATGGTTTTGGTCCAGGGTTCAAACCCTGCTGATGACACATGGGGAGGAGGCATCACTATATCAGCATCCTGGAAGAGGCACATAGGAGGTACAAACAGTCCTCCTGGAAGTGCTGAGTTAAAGCATTTGGAAAGAGAAAATACATAGCAGACAGCAAGCAACAAAGGGAGGATGGACTGACTGAAAAGATGACAAGCTGCAAATGCCATGAAGAAAGACACACAAGAGGGGAAGGGATGCAAGTGAAGGGGCACTGTCACATAAAGAGGCATTATATTTCACTTACTTGGAGAAAAAAGGATTTGGAGAGAGAGCATTAGCTAGGAGAAATGATTTGTCTCTTATTTTCAAACAGCATAAATTCAGCCACTTACTGTATTAAACCAATGGCTTTATTCAGCAGAAGACAGACACAAATGGTTCACTCACCAGCAGGTACTCTGTGTGCATTGATCCTAGTCAAGTTTATAAACCGAGAGGTTGGAGTCCGATAATGATGTGAATTTCCCATGCTGAGCAGGAGCCTTTTAGTACTTAGTGAGAGAGAACTCACCATGCTGAGTGGTTAGAAAATCATATCCTTCTACAATAGAATATCCTTCTGTTCATCCTTTTGTGCTTTCCAAGCCGCCTTCAAAAGGTCTTAAGAAGAGAAAACTTAAATGGGCCTGACTTCATCTCACTGAAATCCTAACATCTTTTTATCGTAGTAGTTATGGCTTTAAAATCCTACAGTTAAGATGTTTCATAGCCTGTTAGACGGATAACTCCTTCAAATCATAGAATCCTAGAATATCAGGGTTGGAAGGGACCTCAGGAGGTCATCTAGTCCAACCCCCTCCTCAAAGCAGGACCAATCCCCAACTAAATCATCCCAGCCAGGGCTTTGTCAAGCCTGACCTTAAAACTTCTAAGGAAGGAGATTCCACCACCTCCCTAGGTAACCCATTCCAGTGTTTCACCACCCTCCTAGTGAAAAAGTTTTTCCTAATATCCAACCTAAACCTCCCCACTGCAACTTGAGACCATACTCCTTGTTCTGTCATCTGCTACCACTGAGAACATCCTCTTTGGAACCTCCTTTCAGGTAGTTGAAAGCAGCTATCAAATCCCCCCTCATTCTTCTCTTCCGCAGACTAAACAATCCCAGTTCCCTCAGCCTCTCCTCATAAGTCATGTATTCCAGCCCCCTAATCATTTTTGTTGCCCTCCGCTGGACGTTTTCCAATTTTTCCACATCCTTCTTGTAGTGTGGGGCCCAAAACTGGACACAGTACTCCAGATGAGGCCTCACCAATGTCAAATAGAGGGGAACGATCACGTCCCTCGATCTGCTAGCAATGCCCCTACGTATACATCCCAAAATGCCATTGGCCTTCTTGGCAACAACGGCACACTGTTGACTCATATCCAACTTCTCGTCCACTATAACCCTCTTGGTCCTTTTCTGCAGAACTGCTGCTGAGCCATTCGGTCCCTAGTCTGTTGCGGTGCATGGGATTCTTCCGTCCCAAGTGTAGGACTCTGCACTTGTCCTTGTTGGACCTCATCAGATTTCTTTTGGCCCAATCCTCTGATTTGTCTAGGTCCCTCTGTATCCTATCCCTACCCTCCAGCGTATCTACCACTCCTCCCAGTTTAGTGTTGTCTGCAAACTTGCTGAGTGTGCAGTCCACGTCATCCTCCAGATCATTAATGAAGATATTGAACAAAACCGGCCCGAGGACTGACCCTTGGGGTACTCCACTTGCTGGCTGCCAACTAGACATGGAGCCATTGATCACTACCTGCTGAGCCCGTCAATCTAGCCAGCTTTCTATCCACCTTATAGCCCATTCATCCAGCCCATACTTCCTTAACTTGCTGGCAAGAATACTGTGGGAGACCGTGTCAAAAGCTTTGCTAAAGTCAAGGAACAACACGTCCACTGCTTTCCCCTCATCCACAGAGCCAGTTATCTCGTCATAGAAGGCAATTAGATTAGTCAGGCATGACTTGCCCTTGGTGAATCCATGCTGACTGTTCCTGATCACTTTCCTCTCCTCTAATTGCTTCAGAATTGATTCCTTGAGGACCTGCTCCGTGATTTTTCCAGGGACTGAGGTGAGGCTGACTGGCCTGTAGTTCCCAGGATCCTCCTTCTTCCCTTTTTTAAAGATGGGCACTACATTAGCCTTTTTCCAGTTTTCCGGGACCTCTCCCGATCGCCATGAGTTTTCAAAGTTTTCAAAAAAAAAAAAAGTTTTCAAAGTTCTTGTTTAGGCAACAACAAAAATATCAATCTACCAAATCCTGTTCAATACATAGAAAAGAATTTGATTTCACGTGCAGTGACTGGATTTTTGGATGTTTTGTTAACTCTGCTTGCACAGCACCTAACACAAGGGGGACTCCCTAGGGGTTAGTGTAACACAAATAATAAAGGACAACTATACTTTGAGCTCAATTCGGCAATAAATTTGTCTGATTTACCCTGCCATGTGTAGCATGCAAACCTACCATAATCATGCTACATTTTGGTGTTAGTCATTGCAGGGTATAATCTCATCTCATTTAGCTCCTGGAAAATCAAGATGAGAACAGACCAATAAGCATAACTATACTTTTTTAAAAAAAAAATTAAAATTAGCATTAACCCTGTTTTTGCAAAGATTGTACAAAACAGTAAGAATAATAAATATGAGCCCACTGTAAAAATCAATAATTTAGTCATATAAAGAACAGTGATCCTGAAATAATACAATTAATAGTAATCCAAGAGTAGCTGGAAAAACAGTAGTCTAACATCCAGATAGGGGAATTGTACTAGATATTTTAATGCTTCCAGTGTTGTGCTGTGCAATAAGTCCTCCTGTAATTTATCTTTCTAGTATCTCGTCACATATGAGAGTTCCCCTCAAGCATTCATCCCTGTGCTATACTCAGTTTATCAAATACAAATTCTGTGTTACCCTCTGTATTCTTTATCTCCACATACTTTAGTCTACTGCTGCCACATCTTACTTAACCCAAGAAAGTGGATGACTAGACTGGACACCAACCGAAAGGCCAATAAGTACTTTCTGTAGCACCATTTACCCCTAATGGTGACCTTATGACCTTCCCAATATACTCAAGTGGCCTGGTTTTCAGAGGTATTGAACATCTTTAGCTCCCATTGATCTTACCTGAGTCGGTGAGTGCTCAGAACTCCTTAAAAAGAGGCTAAAACTGTGCCTATCTGATCTTAAAAGCTCTAAATAACTCCAAGTAACAATAACCAAGATGTTTCTATTTAGGATTTCATTTTGACAGAGTGGTTGAAAAACATCCGTACATGAAGCTACCCAGCAGATATTTTGGCACATTATCAGCAGTGAGAACACCGGGCCAAATCTATGCCTACATTCTCTGTGTGAAGCTGACCTCTGGGGATGTTGACATACACTACAGAATAGCATAAATACATACCAGCTGTCAACCGGAATGTATTATACTCAATAAGGTCATTGAATTTCCAGCACAGATACAAAGCGCAAAATCTAAGTCGTATGTAAGTGGATGCCACATCCATAGAAATCTTTGGATCAAATCCAGCAGGAAGGTAAATGATGTAAGTTGGTAAGTAAGCACATAAGAGCAAGTGCATGGAGTAAATGTCATAAGTGCATAATTTCATATGTGATGGGGGACTAGCAGGAAAAGCATGATCGGTAAAGCCAGGAAAGCTGTAGTCATACTAGAATGAAAGGGTTCTGGGATTTTGCAAATGGATGCAAAGCTCTTCTGTTCACAGGCCCCACCCCGGGCCCTGCCACTGTTCCACCCCCGCCCTCACTCTGCCCCCTCCCCTCCCCAGCGCCTCCTGCCTGCCACCGAACAACTGATCCACGGCAGGCTGGAGGTGCTGGGAGGGAGGGGGAAGAGCTCATCGGCAGGGCCACCAGTGGGTGCAGAGCATCCACTATTTTTTTCCCGTGGGTGCTCAAGCCTCAGAGCACCCAGGGAGTTGGCACCTACACTTCTGTTAACCCACCCTCTTATCAAAAGTTAGAGCCTTGCATAAAGCTTCAATGTAAATTCTGCTGACTCATCTTACATAGTTAATTCTACCAGAATATAGGAGAGGAGGATGTGACTCTCTGTTCAGAGCGAGCGAGAGGCAGAGATAGAGAGAATGTGCAAGAAACCCTAGGAACAGCTAGACTTTGAGCAGGAAGCCTGGACTGAGGTTTATGCTCTGTCATTATGATGTGGGAGATCAATAAAGATAACATTGGGAATGGGAGTAAGTTTCACAGTCTGCAGCTTGTGCAGGCGTTACCTGGAATGGGGTGAGAACACCACCTGTTCATACATGTTTTATCTTACAAAGCTCTGTCTTTTTGTTCTGTGCTTGTATAGCGCATAGCACAATGGGCTATGACTGGGGCTCGCAGGTGTTACATAATACAAATAATAACAACAATAATAATGCACCTTGCCGTTAGTTGCTTTTCTTGTTGTAAATTACACTTGTTCTGCACATCCATAAAAATGTCAGATTGGTGCATGCTGCAGTACTTTACCACTTATCTTGTCTGTTTTATAACCAAATTACACCCAACATGTAATCTAGCTTATTACTTAAATCAACACAGAGTTTGTCACAAGATGATTTTACATAAAATTTAAATACTACTTAAGAAAAAGTGGGCATTAATTAGTGGTCAATTACAATGAAACTCCTGTGCAGTACAATAGCATAGCCACAGGCATTCTAAAAGTGTTTCAAGAGATTAATGTTCACTGCATTGCAAACCAAAAGAATTAGGGCCCAATCTATTAAGTGAATTGAAAGACACCCTCCCCTCATTGATTTCAGTGGTCATTATATCATGCCCTTAATGACTTGCCATTTACTGCACACTGTCACTGACAGTTCTTAAACTCAAAACATTTTGTAGAAATGATAGGGTGAGACTATCAAATTATTGCCCAAAAACCTCATGTGTGTCTCAATCATGTGTATCCCTTAGTTGGCTTTGAAAATCTTAACCTCAATGTTGTGTGTGTGTGTGTGTGTGTGTGTGTGTGTGTGTGTTCACCATTTTTAAAGTTAGCCTGGCAGTGAAGCCACTATTATAACTGTTATAATTACAGCATTGCTATGCTCCACCACTGATCTTCACTGGAGAAAGTCCTAAATATGCAGTGATCACCAGTCTCTCTTTATAATAAACAGCCATTTTATTGTTGTCAACAGTTATAGAGGGTGTTGGCCAAAATTTCTCCTCCTCCCTCACTCCAGTATTGTGCAGTGGTTTACTGAGTGCCAATTAGTTGTTACTCCACCCAGAGGTGGCTGCCTTCAATGGTGCTCTATTTATAAATTTTGTTTTGGGATCTTTAAGAATGAAAGCATCTACATAAAGGTAAAATATTATTTGCATCTCTCAGTTAGTCTATTCGGTTTTGCTTCTGTTTTCTTAATCTGCTTCAGAATAACCATGTTTACCTTGTCATAATAGTATCGGAGTGCTCTGCTCAGCTTGTCATAATTCATATTAGTTTTGTTTTTTCTGAGTCCCCATAGCTTGGCCACCTCTTCTGCTTTGAGTAGCTTGAATTCCCCATCGTTAGATGTCCAACAGATCAGGTGCTCATGTTTCTGATCCAGCAGCAATTGCAATAGGAACTGCCACAGTGTGATTGCACTCTCCATACCTACAATGGACAAAAGACAACACTGTGTGAAAGGCATTCAGTAGCACAGATTTAAGCTCTAGGTTCATCTCAGCCCTAATCTTCATGTAGGATTCATTCTACACAGCTAAAAACAGTTTGGCAAAGGAAGGTGAAAGGCACTAAAAAATAATTCTAAGCACAAAAATACAGAAGACCGGCACTCCCACGTCACAATTCTAGTTGTAGCATTCTTTTTCCCCCTGTTAATTTTTGCTAAAACATACACACCGGAGTGAAGGGAAAGTAAAACACTGTACATGTGGTTCATATAAACCCCGTGTCATTTCCAGGCCCTTAGCACTTCCCATTTCAATTCCTGCATCAACCACCTCTCTCTGGCCTCCTTGTTCCCACATTGCTCCTTTACAATCCATACAAAACATGGCCTCTAAAAATAGTCTTCTTGCCCATCAATCTGACTGGTCACTTGCCTTTTTGAACTCCTCCACTGTCTCCCCCATATGCACTGCATCATGTTTAAATTTAGCCTCATTTACAATGCCCTCCATAACTCTGCCTCTGCCTACATAATCTCACTGCATCTTTGTCACCTCTCCCCCACTAATGACGCCAGTCTTGATACTACATCAGCCTGCTTTTCCATCTCTATGCTGGTTCCTGCTCTCAGAATTCACCCCCAGGGTACTACCCTCTCTTCAGGAAAACCTCCTGATATTGCAAGGACCACAAGAAGGGAGACAGGAATTAAATTCATTTTTCTATTCATTTAACTAAACATACATGCTGCTGTGAGGTGACCTGCCTTACCATAGTGACTGCGTAATCGTATTGCTGTAATCCCTCTCCTTCCTCACCAATCCTCTTTCTCTGCTGCTTTGTCACCTCCTTTGTTGCATCATGTCTGCACTTGGACTGTCAGCTCTTTGGAGCAGGGACCATTTTATCTGCAATGTAAGGAGCCTAGCACACTTGGGAAGTGTAAAATAATTCCCCCAAAGTGATTCACCTTAAACATTCCATCAGTTATGTAAGAAGTATCTTGCCCTTCAGTATCACAGGTGGAGCTGGCAGCTAGGAGAGAATTTCAGAAGGGCCCTAAGTCAGTTGGAAGAGTACATCCCATTTTAAAAAGTGATTTAGGAAAATAATCCAAATTAACTAAAAATATGAATTTGAAGTGGATTAATTAAACCACATCAAACTTCTGTCTGAACACCCTCTTTCATAGAATCATGGGACTAGAAGGGACTTCGAGAAGTCATCTAGTCCAGGCCCTGGCACTCACGGCAGGACCAAGTATTATCTAGACCAGTGGTTCTCAACCAGGGTATCCGTCAAGCATGGCTGGCATTAGACTCACAGCCTGTGGCCGCAAGCCCCAACACCTGGGGCTGAAGACAAAGCCTGAGCAATGTAGCTTTGCAGTTTCCCCTGTGGCGTAGGGCCCCGGGAAATTGCCCTGCTTCCTGCCCCTTAATGCTCGCCCTGGCTTTTACATGAAGAAAAACAGTTGTTGTGGCACAGGTGGGCCGTGGAGTTTTTATAGCATCTTGTGGGGGGGGTGGGTACGGGCTCAGAAAGAAAAAGCTTGAGAACCCCTGATTTAGACCATTCCTGACAGGTGTTTGTCTAACCTGCTCTTAAAAATCTCCAATGATGGAGATTCCACAACCTCCCTAGGTAATTTATTCCAGTGCTTAACCACCCTGACAGGAAGTTTTTCCTAATGTCCAACCTAAACCTCCTTTGCTGTAATTTAAGCCCTTTGCTTCTCGTCCTATCCTCAGAGGTTATGAACAATTCTTCTCCCTCCTCCTTGTAACAACCTTGTATGTACTTGAAAACGGTTATCATGTCCCCTCTCAGTCTTCTCTTTTCCAGACTAACCAAACTCAATTTTTTCAATCTTCCCTCATTGGTCATGTGTTCTAGACCTTTAATCATTTTTGTTGCTCTTCTTGACTTTCTCCAAGTTGTCCACATTTTTCCTGAAATGTGGTGCCCAGAACCGGACACAATACTCCAGCTGAGGCCTAACCAGCACGGAGTAGATTGGAAAAATTACATCTCGTGTCTTGCTTACAACACTGCTGCTAATACATCCCAGAATTAAAGTGGCCTTAATTCAGTTTACTTTAACTCACTCTGAAAGTGATTTAAGGCCACTTTAATTCTGAATAAAAGCATCATGCAGGGATTAAATACAGTTTAACTAATCCACTTCAAATTCACACCTTCAATGACTGCATATTAATTTTTGTGGGTGTCCAGTGTAGACAGCCACTTCCTTTTATAAAACCCTCTCTTCTATTGCTTATATAGTAACAGAAGAACTAGGGCATTTCAGAGAGCCAATATTCTGATTTGCCATATGTGTGCACACACAAATCACGATTCAGGATTGTTAACTTTGAAGGTCAGGCTATTTTTACAATCAAAATTTCATTTTCAATTGACCTTTAAACTAGAAAATAAATAAGCAGGGTTTTTCTCATTTTCAGTAATTTTGAAATGTCTCAGCATATAAATATTACCTCTAACCATTGGTATAAGTATCAAGCCTAGTCATTCAGGCTTTTGTGACTGTTGCTCTAGGTATCCAAATAGATAATTAGTTGCTATCCCTAAATTAGGGGGGGAAAGGAGTTGAAAAGCCACTAATGCCATATTTTTTTTTTTTTTTAGCACTTGCTTAATTGCTTGTTTAATTCTGACCTTGTTTCACATATCTGATACAGATATAAGAATCCCAGTATTATCAAGTTTCAGAGTAGCAGCCGTGTTAGTCTGTATTCGCAAAAAGAAAAGGAGTATGAGTGGCACCTTAGAGACTAACCAATTTATTTGAGCATAAGCTTTCGTGAGCTACAGCTCACTTCATCAGATGCATATCAAGGTTACTGGATTTTTAGGAGTATCCATTGTCTACATCTAAGTCCAGCAAACGAAATTATCTCCAAAACAAAATTAGTAGGGTCTAAATCACTAAGGTTCTAATATTATTCTACGGTGCAGCCAGTGTGTTTATCGGGCTTACAGCTCTACAGTTCTGTTTGGTGTGATTGCCACAAGGTGGCACAAGGCTTCTAGCTATTCAACCATGTGAGACTGTATGTACCTGTATAAGCAGTTCACTGAACTTTAGGTTTTCCTCTTCACTCATATACATCAGGGTGTTAATTAATATTTGTTGCTTTTTACTCACCAGAAAAACAATCCACTAGGTCCTTTGATAAACAAAATGAAACTCTGCATGTAGAATATTTAATGACAAAAATAAATAATTTATTCTTCACCAAAGTTAATTTACTGAGTCAGCTAAAGATAGTGGAGAATTTAGTGAGTATCTTTAGGGGGGAGGCAAAATAGAACTGGGAACTTGCTTTGGACTAAATCATTTCATAACACACACACCAAAAGGGGTTTTCCAAATTTGTCCTTTTTCTTATGACTGCAAAGGCCTCATTTATCCATTACATTTGGAAATTCAATTTGAACACAAAAGGCAGGAATACATAGCCGACGACTCCCAGATGTGCAATGTAACAATAATAAAGTCTACGACAGAGGGCAGAGGTCCATGTTGTCATGAGGAGCCATCCCAGTCTTTTCAACAAACCAGTTTTTAAGTTAAATATAAAACATATATTTAGAATTAAAGGCACAGCATCTATTCGGTTACATACATTTTTATACAAATCCTTTTTTACCCAGTGCAGGGTAAGAAAAAGGGTATAAACACACATAAAAATACAGATATTTAAAGTTACATCACATGCCTTTAAAGCAGATATAGTCTACTGACAGAGGTGAAAGTAATCCAGTCCGGTCTGGACCGGTCTGGCGTACCGGCAAGAGCCAGTACCCCGTGCTGGACTGGACCGGCTTCCCCCGGCTGGCGCTTTAAAGGGCCTGGGGCTCCCCGCAGAGGCTGGAACCCCTGGCCCTTTAAAGCGCCGCCAGAGCCCCACTGCCAGAGCCCCGGGGGTAGTGGCAGCAGGGCTCCGGCGGCACTTTAAAGGCCAGGGGCTCCGGCCGCTGCGGGGAGCCCCAGGCCCTTTAAAGCGCTCCCAGCTGCCGGAGCCCCGGGGTAGCGGCAGCAGGGCTCCGGCGGTGATTTAAAGGGCCCGGAGCTCCACTGTGGTAGCGGCAGCCGGAGCCCTTTAAATCGCCCCTGAGTCCTGGGGCTCCCAGCCCGCTTCTGCAGCTGGTAGCTCTGGGGGCGATTTAAAGGGCTCGGCCCCGCCTCTTCCAGCTGAGGCCATGCCTCTTCCAGCTGAGACCACGCCCCCCTGCTCAGGACTCCGGAGTACCGGTAAGTCCTTTAAGTTACTTTCACCCCTGTCTATTGGATAAATAAGTATTTAGCCTTCCATGGTGGATTTATCCAAGACATTCTGCTTAATCATGTAGCTCTATTCATCTGACTCTCACATATATACACTAGCCCAAGGAGTTAAAAAATCTGTTTATTTTATTACACAGGGAGCAGGCTCATAACCATATTGTTAAAAATACATTTTTATTTGAAGAAAAGGAGTACTTGTGGCACCTTAGAGACTAACAAATTTATTTGAGCATATAAATGCATCCGATGAAGTGAGCGGTAGCTCACGAAAGCTTATGCTCAAATAAATTTGTTAGTCTCTAAGGTGCCACAAGTACTCCTTTTCTTTTTGTGAATACAGACTAACACGGCTGCTACTCTGAAACCTGCCATTTTTATTAGAGTTTCTCCCCTATAATTAATAATATATAATAAAAAGAAATATCCTGCACAATTTCAGTTTACATCTGGTGCCTCTTTGAAATGATAAAAAGCATCTGAAATCATCAACTTCTTTCACTCTGGGATATTAAAAATATATTAAACTGTTTTAGACTTTTGTAAAACAAATCTCCTGGGCTAAAATCTTGAAGACAGAATTTCAATTGAAGAAATTAAGAAGGATAAGGGGTTATGAAAACACCAACACAACCTTCACAATCATGATGACATAAATCATATTACTAGAATAGTTAAGACCCACAATGTGCCTTTCTTTGCTTTTAGAGCTGGACTACATCCTCTTCTCTATATCAGAGGAAAGTTTAATTGGACCTTAACTGGTTTAGAAGTGTGTTTGCTGCAGCAGATTCCTGAACCTTCAGCCCTGACCAAGAGCATGTATTATAGGTGATGCAGGTAGTGACAAGTATAGCTAAGGTTGCCCAACAGTTTTCATTATAAAACCCTGTTTCCAGTTGCTTGTAACTTCCACAAACTTAAACTGTACAGGCTGAAATTTTCCACGCCGGGCGTCTGCCTCGGGCTGATTTTATTTTATTTTTTTTTAAAGTTTTAAATAAAATGGGTCAACTGTTTCCAAGGACGTGGTTAAGGAAGAATATATGGAGCTGTGGAAGAGGAGGAAAGGAGCAGGGAGATAGCAGCAGGGGAGGGGATAGGGCAGAGAAAGGCTGGGGGTGACAGAGTCCAAAGGGTCTATAATCCCCAGAGAACACTCCCCCGCAGAACCTGGAATAGTCTAATCATTCCTTTGCTGTCTAGCAAATAGCTGTGAAATCTACTGGCAAAGCATAGGTGTTCATCCCCTCTAGTCAATTTTGGCTTCTGTCTCTGTCCCTCAGTGGCCATGTGTAAAATGAGCATAATAGCATTTCACCTCTCAGGCGCTGCAAAGATGATTTCATTAATGTTTGTAAAGAACTAAGATACAGTGCAGTAGATTCCAAATACCAGCAACTCCTCGGTGGAGAGCCAAAAGTTGCTATTAATCTACGGTTGCCAATAAGCAAAAAGGCGCCTTGTGGGGCTGCAGCCAACGAACATACCTTCCCAGGCTGCAGCCCCGCAAACCTCCCTGCAGTCAGTGCTCAGCAAATCCCAGTGCTTCGTTCCAGCGCTGTGGCTCTGGAAGGAAGCACTGGGACATGCAGAGCACCAACCGCAGACAGGTTTGCGGGGCTGCAGCCAGGGAAGGAAGCATTACAGCTGCACAACACCTCTCCCTGCACTCTCCGGGCTGCATTCTGCCATGGCACTGAAGGCCCAAGCTTGGTACATCCATGCACTTCCTTCCCTGACTGCAATCCCACAAGCGTGCCTGTGGACAGGGCTCTCTGTAGGGAGCAGGGGTACTAGAATGTGCTGAGCCTGGACCCACAGCGCCAGGGCGGAACCCAGCACAAGGAGAGCACTGGGAGAGGTACAATGCAGCCCAATGGCCACCAGCACCCTGCTTCCTGTGGAAAGCCACCCCATCCAGCCTCCCGGCTGCCCTGCCTGCAACCTGCCCGGGTTCCACATGTACCAGAGCTTCCTCCCCTGGCTGCAGGCTGTAAACCTGTGGGTGGCCTGGGCTTTCCACAAAGAAGTTGTCAGTAGTTGGCATGCCTGTCGCCAATATCCTGACCAATTAACATTCTAGTCAACTGGACCGAATCGGTTCCAGGCAGAATGTTGTTATTAACAGGTTTACTATTAAGCAGAATCTATTTTGCTACAATAAGAGCCCCGCAGAAAAGCCAGAGGAAATTAGTAGAGCTGGTTAGGAATCTCTGTCAGAATGATTTTCCAATAGAAAATGCAGTTTCTGCAAAATCAAAATTTTTGCTGAAAATTTTCAATTTTCTGTCAGGAAAATCTAAATGAAATATTTCATTTTGGGTGGGTTTGACCCAAATTGGAATATTTTGGTTTTTGAACTAAGCCGAAACATATTGGTTCAAATCAGTTCAAATCATTTGGGACCCCCATTCTCTCCTATGGGCTGGACTCCCCGGAGAACTACACCTTCCCATAATGCAATGTGGATTTCCCCCTAATCGACCTACATGGTGCATCATGGTCAGATGGCTCTGCATGCATTACGGAAGATGCAATCAAGCCAGGAAGCCTAGCCCAGATAGGGAAATGGTGGCATCGAGCTCCCAAATTATAGTTCCTACGAAGCAATGAGCCACTGTAGGACAATGTAGTTTAATATTGAACTAACTTGAAAAAAAGCGTTTTGATACATTTTGACTTTGGCAATGTCAATGTTTAGTTTCAATTCAATATGTCAAAACATTTTTATTTTGACATTTCTGAATCAAAATTTTTGAAAATTTCCATTCCACAAAAAAAAAAAAAAAAAAATCCACTTTTTGTCCCAATTTGGGAAAAAACCAAATGCTGAAATGTCAGAATTTCCCATGGGAATTCTTAATTTTGCTCAGCAAACCCAGAAATTAATAATTTTTTACTCAGTGCAAGGTTTGAATAGTGTATAATAAATAATGCCTGCGGCCACACATTGAATGATGAGTATAAAAAGAAATACTGACATGTAACTACTCAATGAACATCTATGCTGTGCACTGAATGAGTCAGGGGCTCTGTGGAAAATATTGTATGTGATCAAATAATTAAAGAACATATAATAATGCATATGCACAAGGGGGCTGAATTAAGGTTGTACTGGCAACCTTAATTCTGGCATTCCTAACTTTTCAGTGGTTTCAGAGTAGCAGCCGTGTTAGTCTGTATTCGCAAAAAGAAAAGGAGTATTTGTGGCACCTTAGAGACTAACCAATTTATTTGAGAATAAGCTTTCGTGAGCCACTGCTCACTTCATCAGATGCAAGTGAGCTGTAGCTCACGAAAGCTTATGCTCAAATAAATTGATTCGTCTCTAAGGTGCCACAAGTACTCCTTTTCTTTTAACTTTTGAGTGTTTGACTTTGCAACCTTAATGTTCTTTACATGTAGGGGTTTCTGATGTAGTACAGTTGTGGAAGGGACAAAATCACCCAGTGATGTTAGAAGTATTAGGTTGAGCTGAATAGTCTAATAAATTTTCCCCAATGAACACAATCTCCATTGATATAAATAATTATTGGTATAACAACTGGCTGCCAAAAAATTATACTTGGAAATAGAATATTTTATGGCAAACGAATAATCTGTATAAAACAGGGATCCACAAGCAACTATTCTCAAGCAACTATCACAGTTTATCAGACTAACTGAGTGAGAAATGAATAGGTGCACAGCGCTGAGGCCCAAACTTGAGGTTCACCACTAAGATAGGAAACAGGAGCCTAGAATACCAATGCTGACACTACGTGCCAGTGATTGGGAACCCACTTTAGAGTACACAGACAGGACTTTGATAAATATTATGAAAGATGCCTATCAAACTGCCTATTCTCAGAAATGCTCAGGAGATATAACAGCATTTATTATATATTTATACACACACACACACCCCCATTGTGCTGTATTAACGTTGCTCATTCCAGACAATTTATATTAGTTTCCAGACAAAAATGTAAACAAATTGGAGTTAAGACTGAGAGTACATATCAGTAATTTGAGGGTAAAAAAATGAAACAAGAACAAAGCCCCCACCTTACAAGAATGTTGTTGTTGTCAAAAAACAACCATTAGAAACACAGGAAATTCAGAGTTAAGATTAAATTGAGCAGTCACTTTATCTTTGTTTAAATGTTAATGACATGAACTGGGCGGCAGACAGTAGGATATTTTGTGGCAATATTAAGATCTGTGGGACCCTGGGATAGGGGGAGATAGAAACTCCACAGAGTAATTAGGAGGCAGAAAGCAGGAAACCCTGTGGTGTTCAGGAGCTCTCCATACTCCTTGGCTTTGCAGCTGATTTACCTAAATCTGGCCCCAAATCCCAGATTCTCCTGTTTCTTCTAGGTTCAATGCCTTGATTTTTTTCTTCCACTCCTAGGTTTGCCTCTCTGTGGACTTTCTAGGGCAGTAGGAGCTGCTACAGATCTTAGTAAGTCCCTAGGAATTCGTGTAAATTTTAAAGTCCATGGACATGATTCTGCATATCCACTAAGGTCAAAAGCAGCTCCTACTGACTTAAAGTCCACTGAGGCCTGGGACTGAAAGCAAAAATCAAGGTATGGAACCTGGGTGAACAGATTAGTCAGGGAGGTTGAATGGAAAACCACAGAGGCTGCACAGTCTATCAGAGGCCAGTTAAGTCTGCAAAGCTTGGAATGGCTAACAGTGGTCAAATATGTACATGAAAAAGATTAAAACACAGGCCTAGCCAGAGCAGGGAAATTAATTTCACTAAATACATTAAGAAATTACCAAATCCTTTTGCAACCAGAGCAGCTGAAAACATACAACTACTACACACGCTCACCCAACCACCTCTCACCCTCCCATGCACACACGTGTATTTATGTCTCATACAGGAAAGTACTTGTTTTGCAGGCACACACATTTCTCTTTAAACAGATGTCTTTCTTCTTTTCAACTGGTCTGGAAAAAGAGGGTGTATTTTTTGTGTGTTTATTGCCTTTGTATCCTAATTCTGGCTAAGAGCACGTTTCTCTGAGTGGAGTGACGCTGTGCATTGTTAGGTCTCTCATTCACGTTAGCTTTCAGCTTCCTCTATTTCTGCAGGTTACAGGCAGGAAACTGGAAAATGGGCCACAGGAAACCTGGCCTCCTACATCTGTCCCAGTTTGTAATCGTAGCTCTGGTTTTATTTTGCTAAGTGTCTCAGGTTTGTTTTAACCCTTGAGAAGATGACTGCATTAGCTTGCAAAAGAACATGGCTATTTTGCTGTTAAATTACATTATTTTGATAAGGTTCTTTTGTTTTTTGATGTAGTTACTGGATAAAGAAATGATGAGAGAGTTGAGTAAATTTTTTAAACAAGACAATGTCTAGCAGGGGAAAAAAATCATTATGCAAGTTTAAAAAGAATGAATTTTTCACTGAAATGACCAAAATCTTTCAATTTATTGTAACTAACACTCAGCGCTTAAAATAAATGAATATTTTTAGAGAAAAATACAGACAAATGTAATTTCTAGCTCATTTATCTTATCTATATATTTTCAATTTATAAACCTAGTGCAATGGTGAACATCTATATCGAAAGTTAACAACTTTCAGATGCTTTGCTTATGCCAATTTTTTTTAATTTAATTGCAAACATAAGAAACATGCTGGTTGTGAAAGGGAAAATAAATATTGTTCTTGATAATATTAAAATTAGTCAGGTATATTTGTTTTACACACGACTCCAGATGCAAATTTGAGCTGATGTTGATTTTGAGACAGGTTGTGTTTCTAGAATAATTAGCAAAATCATTACATTTTTCCCTTGATATTGGTTTGTGTAACAATCAATAGATCATGAGAGGTTAAAGAAAGTGGCGAGTACTATCCAAATGGCTGCACAGGAACATTGTAAAAGAAAAAGGCAAAAATCTGAGTCAATCTTCAAATTATATTTCTCAACAGTTATGTTTCAAGGATGTCAAATAGGATGTGGTCAGTGAAAAGTTAGCATTTCTGCCAAAATGAAGAAAAAACAAATATCAGTTTGTTTACGTAGAAATTTTGTCAAATATTCAGCAAAGGAGATCTTACTACTAATTTAACTGACCTTGAAAAAAATAAGGTAGCAAGTAAATGTGTAAATATACGTGTATTAACTTGATGAAGAACTTTCTCTGGTAAATGGCAATAGAACTAACTTATGCTGCAGTACACACCCACAGCACTTTAGGGAACTCTTTGTACACAATATAGTGAGTGTGTTGGTAATTTTTCCATATCCCGCAACTGGAAGGTTTCCTGCTAGAGCATCCTCAGAATTTTTCTATTGTGTTGAAACTGCAAAAACTTTCTAAATCAGGACTTCCGTCTATTATATTTTAGAGGTGTCTTTCTGGGAAATAAAGATTCAAGTCAAAAGGTAGGAATTCCTGCAGCACCACCCAGTGGAAACATTAGAAAAAGTTAAAGATTGACCCAACACAGAAGTTCTGAGATGGCTTCAGAAGAGCAGTAATACTGCCACACAATTAAGGTGTTTTAAGGGTGTGTCAAAAGACACAAGGCTTTGTTGCCTGCAGTGCTCAACAGTATTACATGAGATAAGCATGCTTCACCACTCATGTATAAGCAACTAAATAGTTTTTCCTTAACTTTTATTTTTGTAGGATCTTGTAATAAGAAATTAATTTAATTTAATAATTTACAGAGCATCTTCCTCCCCCCCCCCCCCCCCCCCCAAAAAAAAATCACCACCAGTCACTTGGACTCTCTACAGTTTATCAGACAAAAACAATTAAAACAGCACAAAATAGACAACAGCTACTCCAAATACATTATTAAATGACAAATCTATATAATTAAAAAGGAAGGGTACATACATGGGGACTAGCAGTTGCAGAAGAAAAACGCTTCTGATAAAGCAACATCTTCAATAGATTTTTAAAAGTAGAGAGGGATGGACTGAGGCAGATGTCTATGAGTTCCAGAGGCTTGGTCCCTTGCCACACTGAGGTGTGATGACAGAACCCCTATGATGTGACTGTCTTCAGAGTAGAGACACCCAAAAGGGTAAGCCTCAAAAAGCAGCCTTAACAAGAATGGAATATAAAGCCCTTAACAGGAAGGAATGTGGCCTTTTCCTCCCTGTTAAGGGCTTTAATAAACAATGTGTTTAACTATTTCTAAGGCTTACCCATAAACAGAAGTGCATAAATCTATAATGGTTCCAAACATTCACCTTGGGATAAATGTAAAATGAATACAGACTCCTTATATTTCCTTCATCTGCTCATATGGTGTACATCTGTTGCATGTTGGCAATGCACTAGGTTGCAATCCAAGGGACTTCCAGGTTCAAAGGCAGCCCTGTATCTTTATTCTCCCCATATGAATTTCTTTGTTACATTTTTGCCTGTGTCAGTGGGGCTCAGTTATAATTATTTTGTTCCGTTATATAAAATCTTTGAAAGTCTCCATTTTAAATGTTGAAAAAAATATACCTGCAGTGGGAAAACAGCTAGATAAAGGCAGTGTTACTGCCACGTATTTAGATATTTGTTTGCAGGCGCAGATGCTACTTCTGAGGAGTTTACTCAACATATCCAATGATGATTACTCCTAAAAGTAAATATGACTTCTTTACCGGTGAGCCTGTACTTTAACTAGTGTTTAAAAGCTTCCAATTTTGTGACAAGGTACAGAAAAAGAAGCTTTTATAATTGATATTGATGACTACAATGAGGAAATACATTTTTAATAAGTTTATCAATACTGCAAATGTTCCCTGTATATTTACTGCTATTTTTATACAATATTTATTTTTATTTTTAAACCAATCCTCCACTCTTAACTGACTTGTCTTTTACTAGAAACTCAGGAAAACGAACAGGTCTCTTAATACTTTGTCTAGAAAAGGATATGGTCAAAAGGAAAGGGAATGCAATTCTAGTAATTTAGTTTTGGCTTAGTTTGAAGATGAGACTGAGACTTGAACCATAGTGAGGTGATGGCAACATATGTTGGCAGATTTAGCTACCCCTCTTCCGTAAATTGGTTTTTCAGAATGTGTTGGCTTAAGAAAGATGAATCATAAAATTATAAAATAGCACAAGCAGGTTACCTGTGTACTTACTCGTTGCACTGGGATTTAGTTGTATGATTAGACTAAAAATTGCATGGTCTGATTTAGTAAAAGGCAATTTGTATACATATATAAACATTTGCATACACAGAGTCTCCTAAAAAAATAGCTGATGTTCCTTTGATAGCTATTATAGACTAATCCAAAATCATGAATCCCTTATTCACATTGGTGAGCAGTTACTCACAGGAGTAGTCAAGACCCACAGCTGCTGGTTTCCATAGGATTAGTCCTGTGACTAACTGTTGACCAGAATGAGTAATGGGTTCAAAATCTAGCCCTAAATTAAGAATCACTGGTATGTACTCCCATGTGTCTCAAATTCCAAGAATATTAGTTTCCTTCTCCCTTTCTCAGATACAAAATTGATCCATAAAAGTTCTGTTATGCCAAAAGCTATCCAGGTTCTGGTTTGCTCTAGTGCTAATGCTGAAGCGTAATGAAATAACTAACTTATCTCTTAGTCTGTACCATTTTTACATACCTAGCACGCTGATAAGACCTACAGGTATCTACAGTTATCACCCAGCATCTTGTCTCTCACTTCATACATTAATATAAACACTAACATAGCTAGTGGGCTATAAGTTACAATTTAAGGTGTATGTTATTTAAACAACAAAAAAAAAAATCTGGTCATTGTCTTCCGGGATTCGTAATATCCTGTGTACTTAAATCAATTCCCATGGTGGCTGCAAACTATGAAGAAAAGAGGGAAGGAGCATCACTTAAATTTTTGCCACAAACATCACTATAGAAAAAGTGCCTAAATCACAAAGCTTTAGAACAGGTTTCAGAGTAACAGCCGTGTTAGTCTGTATTCGCAAAAAGAAAAGGAAAAAGAAAAGGAGTACTTGTGGCACCTTAGAGACTAACCAATTTATTTGAGCATAAGCTTTCGTGAGCTACAGCTCAGCTCAGCTGTAGCTCACGAAAGCTTATGCTCAAATAAATTGGTTAGTCTCTAAGGTGCCACAAGTACTCCTTTTCTTTTTGCGAATACAGACTAACACGGCTGTTACTCTGAAAAAAGAAAAGGAACACTTAAATTGGTTAGTCTCTAAGGTGCCATAAGTACTCCTTTTCTTTTTTCAGAGTAACAGCCGTGTTAGTCTGTATTCGCAAAAAGAAAAGGAGTACTTGTGGCACCTTAGAGACTAACCAATTTATTTGAGCATAAGCTTTCGTGAGCCGGCCGCATCTTGACCTACAGCTCACTTCATCGGATGCATTCAGTGGAAAACACAGTGAGGAGATTTATATACACACAAAACATGAAAAAATGGGTGTTTATCATACACACTGTAAGGAGAGTGATCACTTAAGATGAGCTATTACCAGCAGGAGAGCGGGGCGGGGAAAGAAAACCTTTTGTAGTGATAATCAAGGTGGGCCATTTCCAGCAGTTAACAAGAACATCTGAGGAAGGGGGGGAGGGGAGGGGAATAATCATGGGGAAATAGTTTTACTTTGTGTAATGACTCATCCACTCCCAGTCTCTATTCAAGCCTGAGTTAACTGTATCCAGTTTGCAAATTACTTCCAATTCAGCAGTCTCTCGTTGGAGTCTGTTTTTGAAGTCTTTTTGTTGTAATATTGCGACTTTTAGGTCAGAGATCGAGTGATCAGAGAGATTGAAGTGTTTTCTTTCCCCGCCCCACCCCCACCCCCTTGCTGGTAATAGCTCATCTTAAGTGATCACTCTCCTTACAGTGTGTATGATAACACCCATTTTTTCATGTTCTGTGTGTATATAAATCTCACTGTATTTTCTACTGAATGCATCCAATGAAGTGAGCTGTAGCTCACGAAAGCTTATGCTCAAATAAATTGGTTAGTCTCTAAGGTGCCACAAGTACTCCTTTTCTTTTTGCGAAAGCTTTAGAAATTACATTTGTTCACCAACTAATCTGTTAACATCTCTGCAGCTTTCCAGGACACACAGCAATAATTGTGTGTATATTAATATTAATAATAATATTATTATTATTTCGTGCAACTGTATATTGCATCGTGGATGAGGTATTAGGTCACTCTCGTCAAATAAGATCTAAAGACTATAGCTACTATCCTCAGGCCTTGCCATGCTGCATAGCAAAAGGGGATGTATGCAACCTTTGTACTCCCCCAATCTTGGAGCTGACTGGGGATCAGTTCAGCCACTGTTGTACATTAGAGTAGCCTGGGGCTGCTCTAATTTGCAAACAGCTTTAACCTCCATGGTGCCTGTAGCAAACAGAGATCACTGGAATGAAGCAGTGGTGTAATTAGGCTCCCTATGCCAGCCCTACTCCACTGAAGGATTTTCCTCAACTGACCATTTAGACCAGCTTTAAGTCTACTCTGAGTCACCAGAGTAGGATAAAGCAGTCTTCATAGAGGCCAAGATCTGACCCCTATATCTAGAAGGTAAACCCAGATTCTGATCTCAGTTAAACTAGTGTAATCTGAAACTACTCCTATGAAGTCAGTGGAATTTTTCCAGACTCCACTAATGTAACTAAGATCAGAATTTGTCTCTCCCTTCTATATAACTTCTAATATTATTCATTCTTCTATGGCATTACTGTATTGTTTTGCTCAGAAAAGCTGACTGAAGTAGATTGTAAACTTTTGGAATTTGTTTGTATTAGCACAAAGGGGGCCACTGAACACCATTTCAATATAAATTGTTTAATAGTTGTAATACATACCAGGACCTTTCTCAAAAAGCTCAGGCTGAAAGGTACTCAATTAACTCTATTTGTACAGAACAGACTGATGATAAAGGGATATGAGGAGATATTACAGTGAAATGCTGCCACCAGAGACATGTATGTTGTAATAGATCTCTGTTCTGCAGATGTATTAGCAGGTCAGTTGTTTCACAAAACTAGCAGGGTGAAACTTTTACAAGACCATATTTAAATAATTTTAACAAATATCCTAAGTAGATCATTGTACAAATGTAAAAATACTAGGTTTTAAACAAACTCCTATTTATGGTTTGGTTTTGCCAGTATTTTCAAGAAAAACTTCATCTTGCAAGATGGCATTTTACACAGAGCTAATACTTAGCCAATCTTCTATGTTAACACTGAGAGAGCCCTTTATACATTTTACAAAATTTTTTAAAGATTGAAAAACATGTGCCTAGGGAGATTGTGACAATGATTCATTACGTGACTTAAACAGCATTTTTGTTAGCAGCTAACACTGTAGTATGTTTAAAAATAAATGCAGGCAACATTTTAAAGGGCCATGCATACTGGTATAGAACATTGTGAAGGGTGAGAGAGACAGGATTTTCTCTGTTATTACCCTTGCAGTTAGGATGTTAATAAACTTGAGGTATGACATTAAGATAGTACACATTTCAAAAACCCCAGAAAATGAGTCAGTGTTGCTGCTCTGTATTTGGAACCCTCTGATATGGAATAATAAATTGGCATAGACAGCCCAAGACAAGGTTGAAATGGTTCTGTTCCATGAAACAGGATTTAGGGAGCTCATACAGGGACCAGCATCCTCTGCACGCCATGAAGTTGCTCTGCATATCCTGACACAAGCTTTTGAAACAGGACTATGACACACCAGGAAGATCTTTGGCCCCTGTAGTGTAGGGGCAGGCGTAGGAGTGTCAGGATCTACTCCAGTCCCACCAAGGGCTGCACTAGCAAACACTTTATCATGTGCTAACTTAAAGCATGCAAGTAGTCCCATGCCATTAATAGGAGTACTCATATACCCAGAGTTAAGTATGTGTTCAAATGCAGTTGCAAAACGGCTTGTGGCCTGCAGAAGGATTCCTTATCCCTCATCTCAAGAAGGGAGTTAGCCAACTGACACATATCTCTGGGGCACCTCTAACTTACTGCTATTGATTAAATTTGGGGGGGCAAAAGAGGCACTTTCTCTGCTGGGAGTTTGCCATCGAGTTTGATAGGACTCTGAGCTGGTTGCTGTGTTTTGAAATCTAGACTTAGTTGCTGACTGTCCTGGTTAGGTTGCCCTGCAGTTAGGTAAATTAGTGCCCCCTTTCTAGCAGGGGCTCTTAGAAGTGAGAGCAGTGCAGTTTTTAACTGGATAGGGCAGTGATAAGCGGTGACTGAGAGAGAGGGGTTGAGTCACCCAGTGGCTGGTGAGATGAAGGCAGCTTCAAGACTAAGGCTTGTTCACCAGTGGAGGAACGCAGGGAAGCAGGGTTGGGTTTTTTTTTCCCCTTTACTTAACTTGCAGGTACTCTACAACAGTGGTTCTCAACCGGGGGTATGTGTACCTCTGTGGGTACACAGAGGTCTTCCAGGGGATACATCAACTCATCTGGATCTTTGCCTAGTTTTACAACAGGCTACATAAAAAGCACTAGCGAAGTCAACACAAACTAAAATTTCATACAGACAAAATGAGAAAGTAAGCAATTTTTCAGTAATAAGAAAAGGAGTACTTGTGGCACCTTAGAGACTAACAAATTTATTTGAGCATAAGCTTTCATGAGCTACAGCTCACTTCATCTTAGAGACTAACAAATTTATTTGAGCATAAGCTTTCGTGAGCTACAGCTCACTTCATCTTAGAGACTAACAAATTTATTTGAGCATAAGCTTTCGTGAGCTACAGCTCACTTCTAAGGTGCCACAAGTCCTCCTTTTCTTTTTGCGGATACAGACTAACACAGCTGCTACTCTGAAACTTTTCAGTAATAGTGTGGCTGTGACACATCTGTATTTTTATTTCTGATTTTGTAAGCACATAGTTTTTAAGTGAAGTGAAACTTGAGGTGTGCAGGACAAATCAGATTCCTGAAAGGGGTACAGTAGTCTGGAAAGGTTGAGAACTACTGCTCTACAAGGAAGAACCTGCCATGGGAGGAAAACGGCATGTCACCAACACCACCACTTGCTCTTTCTCTCTCCCTGCATCTGTGGGGTCCCGCATCAGACAGGCATCCTGATCCTGGAGGCTTCCACCCAAGCCCTGGCTTTGACTTACTGGGACTGAGGCCTGCATGTCCCTGTTGACGAAAGTCTGACAGGGCAATGACCCGGTGCGAGAGGTGTCTGTTGGTGGAGTCCCTCAGGAAACAGGTAAGAAGAGCTGCAGGAAGAGGTACCTCATCAGTGTAGCATCCAGGAGTGTGAGGACTTCATCAACAGGACACACTTGGAAACATCTCGGATGGAGGATGTTAGCCAACTACAGATGACTACACCAGCACTAGAGGAAGAAGGAAAACTGGATGCTGTACCGGGAGGAGACTGGCTACTGGCCACCTTGGGCAATAGACAGTGCTTCACCCCCACCCAGGTCCACTGAGGTGAATGAACTGTACATCGTACTGGCAACAGGACACAAGGAGAAGAGCTCAATGGCTGAGGAGGAAGAGCCACCTGCTCCCAAAGCTGGGAGGCTCACAGTCACTGCACTTAGGAGGAGTAGGTGTAGGGTGCTGATGGTTGGGGACTCCTTTCTGAAGGAGACGGAGGCATCCATCTGCTGACCTGACGTGATTTCTACAAAGGTGTGCTGCCTGCCTGCAGCCCACATCTGAGATGTTACGGAAAGGTTGCTGAGGCTCATCCATCCCTCTGACCGCTACCCAGTGTTACTCGTCCATGTGAGCACTAATGATACTGCTAAGTATGACCCTGAGCACAGGACTCCAGAAGCAAGAGTGAAGGCATGCAGATTGTGTTCTGATCCATCCTCCCGATGGAGCGTAAGGGCCCAGGCAGGAACACGTGCATTCTACAGATGAATGCACGGCTATGCAGATAGTGTTGATAAGAGGGCTTTGGCTTCCTCGACCATGGGATGCTGCTCTGGGAAGAAGGTCTCCTGACCAAGAAGGGGAAGAGCACCTTCGTGCACAGATTCACCAACCTAGAGAGGAGGTTTTAAACTAGGTTCAAAGGGGGCAGGGGACAAAAGCCCACAGGTAAACATAAAAAAAGGCAACCTTAACGGAGGGTTAGATGTTGGGGGGAGAGGGGAGCATGGAAAATTACAATAGGGTCACAGGAGAAAAAAAAGGGACATCAGAAGAGGAATTTCCTCAATATCTTAGATGTACAAAAGCAAAGAGAATAAACAGGAAGAACTGGAAATATTAGTATATAAGCTAAATTAAGTCTTCATTGGTGTCACGGAGACTTGGTGGGATAAGTTCCATGACTGGAATATTGTTATAAAGGGGTATAGCTTGTTCAGGAAGGACGGGCAGGATAAAAAGAGAGGAGGTGTTGCCTTATACATCAAAAATATGAGCTTGTTCAGAGATCCAGAAGGAGGTCAGAGCAGACCAATTGATGTCTCTGCGTAAAGATGAAAGAGGTAAAAAGTAGGGGTGACATCATTGTAGAGAGTCGACTAAAGACCACCAAATAAAAAAATATCCCAAACACAAGATCCGGTAGTAATGGGGGACTTTAACTACCCAGGCATCTGTTGGAAATGTAATATGGCAAAACACAGAACTTACAATCAGTTCTTGAAATGTATTGGGGACAACTTTTTGTTTCAGAAAGTGGAAGTAGTAACCAGGGGGTCAGCCATTTTATATATGATTCTGACCAACAGGAAGGATTTGGAAGCAATTTGGAGTGAAAGTGCCCATGAAATGATAGATTTCATGATTATAAGAAAAAGAAGGAGTAAGAGCAGCAGAATAAGGACAACAGACTTTAAAAAAAGCAGACTTTAACAGACTCCAAGAACTGGTAGATAAGGTCCCATGAAAAGAAAATCTAAGGGAAAACAGAGTTGAGGAGAGCTGGCAGTTGCTCACTGAGATAATATAAAAGGCACAACCGCAAACTACCTGATGCAAAGGAAAGATAGGAAGAATTGTAAGAGGCCAACATGGCTATAACACAGGGGTGGGCAAACTTTTTGGCCTGAGGTTGCGAAACTGTACGGAGGGCTGGGTAGGGAAGGCTGTGCCTCCCCAAACAGCCTGGCCCCCCTCCTCCTCCCACTTCCCGCCCCCTGACTGCCCCCCTCAGAACCCCTGACCCATCCAAACCCCCTGCTCCATGTCCCCTGACCGCCCCCTCCCAGGACCCTAACCGCCCCCTGGAACCCCACACCCTATCCAACCCCCCCATTCCCTGTCCCCTGACTGCCCCAACCCCCTATCCACACCCCTACTCCCTGACAGGCCCTCCAGGACTCCCACACCTATCCAACCCCACCCCCCTCCTCCATCCCCTGACCGCCCCCCCCCCGAACCTCCACCCTATCCATCCCCCCCGCTCCCTGTCCCCTGACTGCCCCCTCCCGGGACCCCCAGCCCCTAACCGCCCCCCCCCGGACCCCATCCCCACCCAACCGCCCCCTGCTCCCTGACTGCTCCCTGTCCCCTAGCTGCCCCCCGGGACCCCCTGCCCCTTATCCAACCTCCTCCCCCCCCCGCCCGCTCCCTGCCCCCTTACCATGCTGCTCAGAGCCGCAGGACTGGAAGACACAATGCCCAGCTGGAGCCAGCCCTGCGGCGGAGGGGGGACAGCAGGGGAGGGGCCAGGAGCTCAAGGGCCGGGCAGGACAGTCCCGTGTGCCGGATGTGGCCCATGGGCCGTCATTTGCCCACCTCTGCTGTAACAGGAGCTCTTTAATGACCTAAAAATCAAAAAGGAAGCCTACAAAAAGTGAAACATGGACGAATGCCTAAGGAGGAGTGTAAAAAAAAAATAGCACAAGACACAGAGACAAAATCAGAAAGGCTAAGGCACAAAATGAGTTACATTTAGCAAGGAACAAAAAAGGCAATAAGAAGAGGTTCTTTAAATACATTAGGAGCAAGAGAAAGACAAAGGAAAGTATAGGTCCTGTACTTAGCACGAAAGAGAGCTCATAACTGATGACATCAAGATGGCTGAGGTGTTTAATGCCAATTTTGTTTCAGTCTTCACTAACAAGGTTAATGGTGACCAGATACACAACACAATTAATATTAAAAACAAAGGGAAAGGAATGCAAGCCAAAATAGGGAAAGAATAGGTTAAAGAATATTTAGATAAGTTAGATGTATTCGAGTCATCAAGGCCTGATTAAATTCATTCTAGGCTACTTAAGGAACTAACTGAAGCAATCTTGAAACCATTAGCAATTATCTTTGAGAACTCATGAAGGACGGGTGAGGTCCCAGAGGACTGGAGAAGGGTAAACATAAAAAGGGAGAACAAAGAGGTCCGAAAGGGATTAGGTCAGTCTGACTTCAATACCTGGAAAGATACTGGAACATTATTAAACAGTCTATTTGTAAGCAAGAGTGGCTACTCAGGCTTAGCATGGGGCACAGAATCTAGTCCCTAGTTAACTTTTTTCACACAGTTTATGGATATACCTCCTTGAAGAATGTAAGTATCAGTCTATGATAAAGTAGACTGCAAAAGCATCAGTAATGCTAGTGGGTCAAAATCAGATATGTATTAACAGGTGTAACTCCACTGGAGTTGATAAAGATGACTTCAGTGGAGTTCTACCTGCTTACACCAGGGCTACACTTGGGCCATTTTGTTCTTAAGTACATCATTTAAGTTAAAGCTGCTACTGAAGTATGTAGTTTTAGAATAGACAGGGAGATACTGGCCATC
Source organism: Chelonia mydas (assembly GCF_015237465.2). Classification (NCBI taxonomy): domain Eukaryota; kingdom Metazoa; phylum Chordata; order Testudines; family Cheloniidae; genus Chelonia; species Chelonia mydas. Next base: position 265,528,145 of record NC_057849.1, read on the forward strand.
TCTATTACAGAAACTGAACAGACCAACAATTTCAGGATAGATTTCTGGATTGCATGTCCCACTATAATAATTTTAAAAATCAGAACTTCATTAGAAGAACAGATAGGGTCCATATGCTGGCATTATATGATACTGAATTAATCAGTAGTTAGTGGGTCAGTGATGTTATTGAATGTCGTGCTTGTTACAGGAATTTTTTTTGTTATATTATGTTGTTTAGAAAACCAACAAAAGTATTTTCCAAAAATGGATCCAAGCTAAAATCTATTTTTAAAGATAAACCATTTAAAAACTTTAATTCTGGAGAAGCTACCATTAGACATAAAAATGTAAACATAACCATTTAAGTAAATGCTGAACAAAGACAAATATGCATATTGTTTTAGGAAAGTACACACACAAGGTATACTTTGTGTCTCATCTGGTTTGTTTCCATACGTTTACCATTTTATTTTTGTGTGTAGTGAGCTGGACTTTCTGTTTCTACTTCCCAACATTCTGCTGCAAATCGTGACTAATTCTTAAATCATACATAATTCAACAAAATACTTCAATATGAGAACAGATATGTTCAGTCTTTCAAGATCTCTCAACAGTCTCAAGAATATTAGCTGATTCATTACACAAGCTACAGACCAAGTAAACATCTGCCTAATGATTCAGGGTTATATGATTCCTTATTGTGGAAAACAGTGAGGAAAAACTCCATAGAAAATTACGACTACAAATCAGTAGTGGGATCCACAGAACAGTGTTTTCAAAAGCACATTAGCAACAGCCTGTTGTAATTGCCATTGGGTGTGGTCACAAAAGACATGTAGCAGTTGAAAACCAGCAGAAATCTTATTGGAACTGGCACATAATAGACCTATGTCCTGGAATCAATTTGGTGGCTCTAACAGAAATTCAGAAGTCAATATTCACACGCAATCTAGATTGGAATAAAATCACCATAAGAAGGCTATGTGGATTGATAATCAGTCCAGATTTCAAACACATCCAATCAGTCATGCCTTTATGTGATGGACTAGTTGATCAAACAAGTTTTTTCCATCTCTAGTTTATCTTATTCTGTGACACAGGACTCTTGGGCCCACAGAGGACCACAAATGGGTATACAAACTTCTTAATGATTTGTCACTAACATGTACTGCCAACTAAGACAGGCTTAGCTTAGGGTCCCTTTTTCCTAGAAAATTACTCTTTCTACAGATAACATGCATCATAAATAACTGTGTACTAGGCTTCCTCCTCTGTTAGCAAACACCACAATCCCCTTTTTCATCCATAGCCAAATCTTATGTTACTTGAAAGTCTATTGCTTTTCAGTCTCCTGAAACTGGCATGACATCATATAACTGCATTTCCCACACCTAAGACTCTGCACCCATATTTTTCATGCATCTTTGTTACTTAACTTCCCTATGTATGATGCATTGTATGAGAGCATATCGCCCTCAGTCACTGCATGGGGCTCAATGCATCTGTGTGAACCAACAAATTAATACAACGTTTTCATTGTATAATAATTCTCTCATAACAAAAAACATTTAAATTCTGTTGTACCTCAATATCAGGTTTATAAAATCATCTGATTGCTACTACTCTCCTATAACACTCCCCCATCCTATACACACACCCTGAGTTGGCATCCATTCCAAAAATGGGATTACAAGGTGAGTGTACAGCTGACACAATCAAATTTATTGTATAAAGAAAGACAAAACTTCAGCCTTTGGAGTAAAATACTTACTTTGTAATCATGACTTAAGTTAAATGAAATACCATCAACTGAATGGAGTACGACGCACTATGAATCAGCGAGTAGTAAGTCTCTCTAATGATTGAAAGTAAAACTGATTGTATCTCTAGAAGTAAAGGATAGGTACGTGTGTAGTGTTTTGTAAACTTATTTGTAAGGAGGATTATTTATTTTATTTATTTGAGATTGTGCTTTTTTCTTGGCCTACTACATGTAAGTGGTAATGTGACATAAAAAGGGTACGTGGATTCCCAGGGTGTAAAAAAAATTTCTTTACAAGGTACAGCTCTTGGAAATGTTTCAGTTTATAAATATTCTGAGAAAAAACAAATGTATGCAACTCTGATAGTAGAAATATTAGGTAAATATAAAATGAATAATCACTGTAGGTAATGATATATACTTTTTTCTTAATCACTTTTTTATTTTACAATCAAAATATTTAAGGAATGAGATAATATAATAAATACACATAGAAAGCATTTTTATAATTTAAGGGGAATTGCATTATTCAGGAGTAGAAGAAGATAAAATTTAGACTTTTTCTCCCCACACTTGAGTCAAAGTATTTTATTTATAAAACACTTGTGGATTGTGCTTTACTATTTATTTCAAATATGTAGTACATACAACTGATATATTACCATTTTCATGTACATCATTATGAAGGCATCAAGATGTTTTTACTTATTCTGAATTAAATGAAATTCATATAATTAACATATACTCTAAATATGTGTAGTCTATATAGACGCAACAGATGGGATTTTGAAATTCCAACAATATTTACATAACCCTGCTAATTAAACTAAAGTGTAGATTTAACAAACAGAGTTCATGTCTAATGTTTGAGACAGTCTAATAGGGCTTTTGGTGTCACAGAATATTCACTGGATTATAACTTGTACTTTTTGGTTCCTACCCAACAGACTTTGAAATATTAAATGTTCCCAGTAATATGGTTATCTCTTTAAAACTCAGATTTTCATGGAAAGATGAACTCTCTGAAAAGAGAAATAACACTTACTATCTGAAGATTATTTTTGATAGCTGACCAGGGATTAGGCATTTTCTATGTTTAATATATATCATCTCTAAAGTTCTAGTGTGACCGCGTATGAAATGAATGTGTCTCTCACTCTGGCTGTAGTGGGCAGTAATCCACCAATGAAATTGCCTTACAGTGTGGCATTGGTCAAAAATCTCTTCTATACAGAAAAACTTAGCACAGGATGAACACAGAAAGTAAAGGAAATGCTGAGGATCATCTCAGGTAAAGACGTCTTATTAATTCTTCATTCAATCATCATATTTTTGCACAGTATTTAGTAGCTAAAAGGTGTCAAATGCAGTGTTCATGGCATTACCACGTTTATCATATATATTTTTCTTTTACACTCTTTTTGGATATTTCTTATGTCAGAAAACACTTACAACTAACACTTCATTTTCTTTGTTATATTCTTTGTTTGCTCCACACTCCCTTTGTACAACTTCTTACTTTAAAATTAGACAGTAAGTATTTTGAGGGGCAGGGAGAATATCTTTGTGTGCAATAAGGCACCAATTTTGAATAGAACCTTTGTGCCCTACTGCAGAAGACATAAATAATAATAAAGCCACTTTACAAAGCACATAAATTGAAAGGCATAAGCATGAATTAGATGCCAATTTAAAATTAACCAAATAAAGTGACAACGCAACAAGATTCTGTCCTTTTGTCCACTCACCACAGTTCTAATGTACCCATCACCATAGTGGCCTAGCACCTACCAGCAAGAGTGTAGTTTTTATCTGAAAAAAATCTATGCAAATCCATAAGATCATCAGAGAGGTCTGGAACATGTTTAGCTAAGTACAACCTCCTAAATATCCCCCTTTTCATACAAACCCTCCCACAACTATCGAATATTTGTAAAGTACATTTATGTTTAAAGTTCTGAAACTAACCAAGATTTTGCAAAAGCAAAATATTAGATGAGTATTAGATGCCTTTTTGTTAGAAATTAAAATGACACCATTGACTTTTTTTTTTTTTTTTAAAGTTGAAGACCCCCATGCCTGAAAAGATGCTGCACTGAATAAACTGGTCTGAGTCCTATACCCCTAAGTAAATAAAGATGTAACTTGTCTCCCTTTCAACTGCAATGGTAGAAAGGCTGACAGGGCTTCACAAAACCCTCCTGTGTTAGGGAACGGAAACTCCTAATGAGATTAGTTGGTGTGTGTGTGCAGACATTACTTAGCCATGACTAAATGGGCTCTCTTCCTGCAGCCAGTGGAAAATTCATGGAACTTTTTCCCCCTGCAGCATCAGAGTCCCTCTAACCTTCAGCAAAGCCAGATCCAAAAACAACTCTCCACTTTCTCTTCCCTCCGCCCCCCCCCCCTCAGCGAAATGTATCAAAATGGGCCAGAAGGGCTTTTGGGGAGGGGGGACCTAAGAGAGAGGGGGAGGGCAAGAGGGGAACTCTGAAGACGACAAAGGAAACTGTAAAAAGAGCAAATACATAAACCTGAGAAGGAGAAAACCACAGAGTTTCTTTGTGAGCTGCAGTGACTCATTTTCAAGATGTTGTCTGCTGCCAGTTTCAAACCGGAAGCGCATGGCAATTAGTCTTGCTGTTTCCAGACAAGCCTGAAACTCTCCCGACACTTTTTTTTTTAAATCCCCCCTTTCCAGTTTCTGCAAGAACTCTCCTCCCCACACAGCCCCCTTCGCCCCTTGCAGAGGCTGCGGGGATCCTCACACACTGCCCCAGCGCCTGGGCGTGTTGACAAACACCCAGACCCCTCCCCCAGTCACTACTGTGATTATTTTAATTTTAAAAATGGCCCACGTGGCCCAGCAGCTGGGACGCCCAAGGCAGCGAGTGAATGCAAAGCGCACCCCAAAGGGCTTCCTGGGCAGTCAGTTATTTCTGTCTCTGATTTATGCTCCCTCCCCAGAGAGCCCTGGCAGACAGTGGCCCCCTGCCTCTCGTCCCAGGCAGACCCTGACCCCTTCCTGGCCCCCAAACACAGACACTTCTCTCTCCCCTCGTCTTCTTTCCCTTTTAGCCAGGCAACTATTCCTCGTCTCCTCTCTCCCTTCCCCAGCCAGGGCAGGCAGTGACCCCCTGAACCCCAGTCAGCCCGGGACTCCTCTGTCCCCAGACAAGGCAGTGACCCTCCCCCTTGCTCCCCTCAGGCAAGGCAGAGACCCCCCCCCTTTGCTCCCCTCAGGCAAGGCAGAGACCCTCCCCCTTGCTCCCCTCAGGCAAGGCAGAGACCCCCCCCCCCTTTGCTCCCCTCAGGCAAGGCAGAGACCTCCGTTCCCTCCCCTCAGGCAAGGCAGTGACCTCCCCCACCCCCTTGCTCCCCTCAGGCAAGCCCCCGCCGTGCTGCCAGGTATCCCTCGCGGGGCTCCGGGCCCTGTCCCCCGAGTTACCACCAGGCATTTCTGCCTTAGAGTCAAGAGTTTGCTCTGGGTTCCCTTGCACGGACTGCCCGAGAAGCTGATGTCCCCGCACCCAGCCCGGGCCCCTTCCAGCCACATTGTCCTTTATCAGCAGATTAAAAGCCAGAAGGGAAACACTCTGTGTGGTGCCTGTGGGAAGAGCAGCCCCTTGGGCCCCGCAGCGCGGCTGCATCCACTCTCCTATTTGCCCGTCTCTTACAGCTCGTCTGGCTCCCCTTTGCTCTCATTCCCCGCCACCTTCCCAAGTCCCCAAAACTTTGCACTACTTAGCCCAAGCTCAGAAGCACTTTTACATACCCAGAGCCTGGTGGACTTTTCCAATCTCTCCTTGTAGTTTAAAGGAAGCTGGGTAAAATCCCCTGGTTTTCCATGCTGACAGTCTTCTGCAAGCGCTCTGTTGCTCTTGTAATGAGATCCTGGTTTTTTTCTTTCTTTCTTTTTTTTTTTTTTTTCTTGGTTGGTGTGTATGTGTGTGTGAGAGCAGGAAGTTGGAGCAGTCAGACAGAGAGCCGGCTCACTTCCTTTCCTGCATTATTCCCCAGGCGGTTTGCAGTCTGTGTAAACAGGCTTTTCCTCCCCTCTCCCCTCTCTCTGGCCGCTGATGTGCAGCATTGCTGTAATATAAGACACACACATAGTAAAATGGTAACGGTAACTACACACACACACACACACACACAAAAGGAGCTCCAGCAGCTCCCTCTGACCTCCACCTCTTCCTGTTCTACACCCCAGGGGAGGAGCTTCAAACAAGCTCAACAAACTGGCCCATGAACAGCCTCTACTAAGAGCATAAAGTGGCTTTGCAAAATAATCAGCTTTTCCAAAGACAGTGGCTCAGAGCTGTTAAAGATGAACATGACCATGTTAATATTATTTATTAGTAATTATTACTTCTTGTTAAGCATTAACAGTGCATTGAGCACTCTACAAGACTGGGAGAAGACATGGCGTTTGTCCCAAGGAATATGTAATCTCCAGATTTGATCTGCAAAGCACTGAGCACCCTCAACTTCTATTGATTTCAGTGGCAGCATCACAGTATTCAGCACCTTGGAAGAGGTTGACCACTTCTCAGAACTGAACCTTAAATAGACAGACACCTCAAAATACATAAACAACACCAAACATATCTAGTGTTAAAAACAAACTGGAAAAAGACAAACAAACCATATTTAAATAGTCCAAGTGTGCTCAAAATCTGGACTGAAAATCCCAAATCGGATTCTATGGTTTTTGGTTTGGCTCATTATAAAGACAGGCCATTTGTGAAATTCAGATCTGGGTTCAGATTTTGAACCCATTTGAGGATGTTCAGAACAAGGGTTTTGGTTCAGACTCATCTCTATTAAAAATAATAAGCATACACCATTTGGAGTTTAAATCATCTTTCCATGTATTGCATGTGTCTGTCCTGTACTGTCTTTTTCTGATGCTGATCATAAACTTCTTGAGTCAGGTCCCACACCTGTAGGGTGCCAAGAACATATCAATGATACTCAGTAATTCATAATTATATATAAATTAAATAAGTACTGCCTTGTAACATCTTTTAAATAGTCAACAGATTAAGCATTCAACCAGGGTAATTAGAGTTCAAAAATGTTCTTGACATAACATTATTTGGATGTTACCTTATTTTTGCTTGCTATTTTTGGGTTATGGCTGCTATATTAATGGTAGGTAATTGGAGTCAAAGAAGCTAACAGGGAATTGTCACAGTTGCCACTGAAAATTAGTCATTAGCATCTTGACATTTAGCAATGGGCATATTGTAGATTTTTCAAGGAAAGTAGGTAAGACTCCAAATTCTGATCCCTTAATGTCCCACATACAAGAGCTTCGGGTGAGGGGAAATGTCTTCGTGCATGCACATGTAAAGGTGTCAACTGTTGAGAAATGCCTTCTGAGATCATACGGAAGTTTAGAGTATGAGTTTGGGGGTCCACTGAAATCTCATGAAGTTGATGGGGTGGAAATGATGAAATGTTGGTACAACTTTAAATAAATTACCACTTCTGGAAAAAATATGCATTGGGCATAACCTTTACTTGTTTTAAGCACTACTGTAAATTTTTAGAACATAGTAGTCAAACTTCATTTGAGAAGCATACATGAAAACATTTATGCAGGTAGATAATCAGGATTAGAGTTGGGTGTGCAAGAGAGGAGTTATCATGGCACCAGCATCAGGAAGATGATTTGCTGAAGTTTGGGGGTGCCAGAATTCCTCTTCTTGAAGTTATGATATGTTTCATTCATTTCTTCTAAGATCTGGGACATGGTCTTTCCAATGCTGTCCTGAATTGTTTCTTTTCCATGGTGAAGCAACAGGAGGGAACAAATTGTTTCAAAAAAGGAATTACGTCTCTAAACAAGCAAGTGATTTATTTTCCCTTTCAAAATAATGTTCTGCCATTTAAAATATTGGTTTAAAAATTAAAGTCCTTTGTTCACCCAAATAACAGTCTGGGACAGGGCTTCTCAAACTGGGGATTGGGACCCCTCAGGGGATCATGAGGTTATTACATGGTGGGTCGCAAGCTGTCAGCCTCCACCCCAAACCCCACTTCGCCTCCAGCATTTATAATGTGTTTCTAAATATATTTAAAAGTGTTTTTAATGTATAAGGGGGCGGGGGTCGCACTCAGAGGCTTGCTGTGTGAAAGGGGTCACAATTACAAAAGTCTGAGAATCCCTGGTCTAGGAAGTCTAGATAAAGACTCCAGGCTGAGAGAAAGATGTCATTGGACATTATGTGGCGTCTTGAAGCTAACCTGTGAAAAATGGAGACAGAAGTGGGACTTTTTTGTTTATTGAAAAAAAGTGATCATGATTTGTTTGAAGCACAGAGATTTGAGGAAGTTCTGTGGGCAGTGGAAAAACTCTGAGGTTTTAGACAGTGTCATTGACACAAATAATACAGATAGATATTTGTTGAAGAAAAATCTTTTTTGAAATGATTTGTATGTGCTCCCTACAAACATTGTGCTGTAAAGGACTTTGATTAGAGGGAAACTTTTTATCTTGTGTGGATGATAGCAAAATTAATCTAGCCCCCTGATTACCCTAAAACAGTGGTGGGCAAACTACAGCCCACAGGATAGATCCAGCCCACCAGCCATTTTAAGCCAGCCCTTGACCTCCCGCTGAGGAGCAGGGTTTGGGGCTTGCCCTGCTCCAGCACTCCAGCCAGGAAGCAGGGTCGGGGGCCGTTCCATGCAGCTCCTGGAAGCAGTGGCATGGCCCCCCTCTGGCTCCTACACGCTCCAATGGCCCCACTCCAATGGCCCCACTCCAGTGGCCCCTCCGGCACTCCAATGGGAGCTTTAGGGGCGATGCTTGTGGATGAGGCAGCGTGCAGAGCCGCCTGGTCGCACCTCCGCATAGGAGCCGGAGAAGGGACATGCCACAGCTTCCGGGAGCCACTTGAGGTAAGCGCCGCCCAGAGCCTGCACCGCTGAGCCTCTCCATACACCCCAACCCCCTGTCCCAGCCCTGATCCCTACCCCACCCTTTGAATCCTCGATCCCAGACCGGAGGCCCATCCTGCACCCCAAACCCCTCATCCCCAGCCCCACCCCAGAACCTGTACCCCTTCCCGCACCCCAACCCCCTGCCCCAGCCCTGATCCCCCTCCCACACACCGAACCCCTTGGTCCCAGCCCAGAGCACCCTCCTACACCTCAAACTCCTCATTCCCAGCCTCACTCCAGAGCCCAAACCCCCAGCCCAGAGCCCCCTCCCACACCCCACTCCCCTGCCCTAGCCCAGAGACCCGTCCCGCACCCTGAACTCCTCATTTCTGGCCCCATCCCATCCCAGAGCCCGCACCCCCAACCAGAGCCCTCACACCCTCCCTCACCCAACCCCAATTTTGTAAGCATTCATGGCTCGCCGTACAATTTCTGTTCCCAGATGTGGCCCTCAGGCCAAAAAGTTTGCCCACCCCTGCCCTAAAACATTGATTCACAAGTAAAATATGGTGAATGAGGGAAGATGTTTATTATGCTATAGAAGGCTTGGTCTGGTATAAAAGTAGTTGCCTAGAGAAAGGGGTCCTGATGGTGCAGGTTTAAAAATACTAGCGATGGACTAGTGCAACCCACTGTCAGTGTGTGTTGCGTGTCTCCATTTGTACCTGATCCACAGGAGCTGTGTCTTCACCGCTAACAACAAAACCTCGCTCTTTACTTCAAGATGTAGAGATTCATTCTTTCCTCTCTGGAGTTCCTGGTTCAGGGTTCAATGTTGACCTAGATGGCAGCTGTCACACTAGCAAGGGAGTAGACTGTAACTAGTGACTAGCTCCATTGCAACTGAGTGAGACATAATAGTGCTATATGCTATTGGTGATCTGCCAGCTGGAATGCCCAACCTGATGGGGTGGAGTGAACCCAGGCAAAATATATGCACCCCAGATGTCTCTTAAGTCCCTTTTGTCTAAAGACAATCAAACTTGTGCAAGAAGCCAACTGTTTAAAGCAGCCCTCCCCCCCACCGCCCCCGGCCCTGTAGTAAGAGTTTTCCCTAATGCAGCCCCAAATGCCTCTTTTTTATTAGACATCTTAATTAAGCAACCAATTTGTGTCTGTCCCTTAAGACAGATTTTACTGTGTTTTTAAAGTTGACTATAAATCTTGTGCATTCCTGTAAGCACCCAATCCCTTATTTATATACTAAAATACAGGCCAGTTTTACTGTGATTCTGTTCTCCATTTAAACTCTTCAAGGATCGTGTCTAGTTCTGTGTTGATACAGGACCTAGCACAATTTTGCTCTGATCTCTGGACACTATAAGCGTGTTTTTTTCTTAATTCTATCATGATGACTATAAAAATAGCTAATTAATAAGGGCTAGGTTGCAGGCAGATGAGGATAGTTGTCAATTTATTTATAATAGTTTTATAAATGCAAATATATAAAAAAATCATATATATATATTGTATCCCTTACCCTTCCCCATTTTTTGCGTTCAGTTGTCTTCTTAGATTGCAAGTTTTGTGGTGCAGGGACAGTTATTTTGTACTTGCTTGTGTAGCACCTAGGCCAATGGTTCTACAGTAATATAAATATTAAATAATAATACATCTTTTTATGTAATTCTAACTTGAACAAGTACCTTCCTGGTTACTGGGGTATCCTGGTTACTGGGGTATCCAAGAGGTTTTGGACTGTAGGCAAGTAGAATGTAATTACCCAAGTTGGAATGATGATCTAATTTATCTTGGGTTTTGTGCCACACCTGTCATTGTAATATCTGAATGCCTGACAAGTTGCATCAATAGTAATGAGTGGTCCACCAACAGACCTGGGTTTTCTCTTCTCTCCCTCTTTCCTGTAGCTGGACATATCTGAGCTCCAAAGCCAGCAACGTTGGTCTTGCCAAAAAATCCCATGAGGTCTTTATTGCTCACAAGTGTCCAGGACCTCAGTTTTATACATTGTTTTAAAGCAATGAAAGTAGCACCTACAGTACCTCAAAGGTAAAGCATTGGTTCTATATACATGTTGTTTCTGATTATATGCTGTTCCCATTGGAGCGTTATTTCTGTCTGGGCATTCTGCTGAGCTGTAGAGGATCTTGCAGAGCAGACTTAAGTAGAACTGCAACTCCTTGACTAACAACTAGTTGTCTTAATTAAAATAAAGTTAAACTGCTGGACCACATTCTTAGGGACAGGAAAACCCTGCAAGTTTCAGCTCACAGAGTTTCCTTTTAATCATTCTGACAGAGAATAAAGAAGGGGTAATTGCATCCCCATTCCATGAAACAAATAAGTGGAACACCAAAGAGAACTAGGGCCTTTGCACTGTTTCCTGGGTTTCCTCTTCCCCTATAGTAGCACCTTCAACAGTAACTGTACAGCAATGCATTCTCTGTGGGTGGAGTTTGCAGGCCCAGAAGGAGAGTTACTGCTGGGTTTCCATTATAAATTTGCCTGCACCCTTAAGGGAGGATTCTCCAGAGAGTGACTGCTCCCCAGCTTTTTCCTGCCTCATACCCATCCCCCAAGTTCTGTAGTAGTCCTATCACATGGACTTGTAAACATGGGGACTCTGCAGTATTGTAGTCAATGGGGATTATGCGGTGGAGGCCACTGCTGTCCCACTCTCTTCTTCCTCTGGCACATTTTGTTTTCCTCTGTATTGTATAGCAGAAAGGAGCATGTGACGCCATGTATTTAGGTTAAAGTTGACACTCATATATGTGATTCATTTAGGTTAGCCTGTCTAACTATGTATTTGTAATGGGTTGCCTGTTGCGTAGGATGTGATTGTCTTGTTTCAAGAATATTATATGGTGCTGTGTATTGAAGGACCATGAAGCACCTAACTGGATTTTCTCACTATGCTTAATTTCTATTTAAACATAGAGAGAAGACTCCAAGAAGCTTAGAGGACCATGGAGTCTAATGAGACCACACCGAGTATCTATTTTAGAATCCAGCAAGCTTCTTACTACGGGCCCTCAGTATGCTTTTCTGCTCAGTTTCATCTCCAGGCTAATTAACTAAAACGCAGGTTCAGGCTAGAACATTAGTTGCATCTCTCTGTTCTCTCTTACCCATCTGTCTAATTCTAACCTAATCTCTTAATCTAACCTAATTTAACCAAGGTATTTCTAGCACACCCATCACTCTGGTTTCTAGGTATAATTAATCTCCTTTTATGTTTGCAATGTTGTAGCTGTGTTGATTCCAGGATGTTAAAGCGACAAGGTGAGTGGTGACTCAATAAAGACAAAGGATTTATGGTTCATTATAACAATCTGTAACCCACTAATGGGCCCCCTTACCCCCTCCCTGCCTTTGTCCTACGACTGCAGAGGTCTTAACTGCCCACTTCACCTTGAATGGTCTCTTGCAACATGTGTTAACGCCTAATGCTAAACAATCTGTTCTGCCTTGTATTTATCTGTACAGGAGCATGCACCAGGGTGGACAAGCAGGGGCACAGGGCACCCCAATAATTGGCAGGGGCCGCAGAACTCCTCTCCCCTGGGGCTGTGGCAGGGAGAGCGCTCTGCCCGCTGCAGCCCCGGGGCTGGAGAAGTTTCACTCTCCCCAAACAACCCTGGGGGAGAGGAGCTCTTTCGCTCTCCGCACCGCAGCCCAGGAGCAGGAGGAGTTCTGTGCCCTTCGCTGGGACCCCAGGGCTGGAGGATTTCTGCATCCCCCACGGACCCCCTGTGCAGGAGGAGCTCAGTCTCTTCACTGGAGCCCTGGGATGGGAGGAGTTCAGGGTCCTGGGTCTGGAAGAGCACTCTGCCCCTCCCCCACTTTTCTACTATGATATTTCCTCCTAACATGTGGTGGGCAAACTCAGTGAGGTCATACACGTATCCCCATAATGTGAGGTTATGGATAAACGTGTGCCTACTTGCACATGTTTGCACATGTTCCCCCCAGAAGGTTAAGGAAAGGTTAAGGAGCCTGCATCCGAGGTGGATTAAAGGTACAGTTTGTTGAAATGGTGACTATATTGCTGTTTATTTTTTGTATATGATGTATGTGTGTGTGTTGATATGGTTTAATGTGTAGAATATGTGTGTGTTCAATGTGCCCCATCCCTAACGTGGTAAAATTTAAATTCTTGCACATGCCCCTGTATCTGTGACTCTATCTTTTCCAGAGCTGAAGAGCTCTGTGTAAGATCAAAAGTTTGTCTCTTTCACCAGCAGAAGTCGGTCCAGTAAAAGTATTACCTCACCCACCTTGTATAAGGGTATGTCTACACTTAAAAGGCTACAGTGGTGCAGTAGCCACTACCTATGCTGACAGGAGGGCTTCTCCCATCGACAGGGTAATCAACTTCCCCAAGAGGCATAGCGAGGTCAGTGGAAGAATTCTTCCATCAAGCTAGTACTGTCTACACCATGGGTTAGGTCAGTATAGCTACGTCTCTCAGGGGTATGGATCAGGCCAAAGACTGAGGGCATGTCTACACTACAATCTTAAGTCTTAGGTTAGGTTGACTTACAGCCATCACAGTAATTACTGTGGTGGCTGATGTTCACACTACCCTCCTTCTGTCTGTGGTGCATGTCCTCACCATGAGCGCTTCCACAGACTGAAGAGGGGCTCTGTGGGGGCTGAGAGCCCGGGCTCTCAGCTTCACACAGCTCCCCGCCAGGAGCCCAGCTGCCCCCCAGGCTTCTTGCCTCCCCAATCTCGGGAGCAGAGGGGAAGCTGCCTGGGGCTTTTCACCTCTAACAGGGATCCATGCCCAGAGTCTGGTCAGCTGCTGTGCTCCCAGCATGGAATGGAGAGCCCGAGGGGCGGGGGAGACAGCAGGATCTGAGCCGGGAGCTTTGGTGCAGCCGGGCTCCCTGATGGGAGTGGGGAGTTGGGACCCCAGAGGGCAGCAGGGCTTCCAGCGGGGAATGGGGAGCCAGGACCCCGGGGGAGGAGGGGCAGGGCAGCACAGCTCTCAGTGGGGAGCTGGGAGCCTGGGTGGCAGCCCGGCTTGGAGTGGAGACCTGGTAGCAGCCCAGCTGTGGAACAGGGAGCCGGGGTTTCTTATCAATTTCATGGCTCCAGCCTGAAATCAGCCAACAGTCAGTAAGGCAGTGTCTACATTGACACTGCGTTGCCCTTACCGCACCGACATGAGCCCTAAGCCTCTTGTGAAGGTGGAGTTATTATGTTGGTGTAGTAGGGCACTTACATTGGCGGAAGCAAGGCTGTAATGTGTACACTGACATAGGTAAATATAAGCTGTTTTATGTCGACCTAACTGTGTAGTGTAGACCAGGGCTGAAAACTTGTCTCTTTCACAACAGAAGTTGGTATAGTAAAAGTTATTACCTCACCTGTCTTGTCACTCTAATCTCCTTTTGCTGTTTTCAGATATCTAGCTAAATGGAACACAACCTCTCCATTTCAACCAAGCATAGATTCCAAGATGTTCTGTAGTTGGATTAAACTGTGCAAACATATGCTAACATGTGTAATTAGATATTTATGTTTTCTAGCCTGAAAGACTTTTCATTTTGACAGCCATTTTTTCCCCTAACACTTTGCAATTGCCTCTGAGTGATTGTACGTCTTTCTTTCTAATGTATTTAATTTATTAATTTATTTTATTTATATTGATAAAAGTGCCCATCCATGCTCTTGGTAATGTATAAGCGTTAGGAAATATAGCATTTAAATAATAAACCTTTTTTTTTAAAAGTCCATCAACACAACAAAACAAGGTATTACCCATTCTCATTCTCCAGAACCATAATAACACAAATCCCATACAGAAGACACTTGAGAAAACAAATTTTCGGAGTGTTCTGAAGGTCACCAAATCTGGGCTCTGGTTGATTCAGGTGAGAAGGACATTCCAGAATCAAGGACCCCTCTTTGCCACATGTTTAAACCAGGGAGTTGTTAACTAAAGTACATCAGCTGATCTTATCTGCTAGAGCTCGTCCTAAGGTAGTTAAGATCCAAACTACTTAGGCTTTATAAGTCAAAACCAACACTTAAAAGTTTTCAGATAAATCAATTGTTAGTCAGTATAGATTACTGATCAAATGCCTCTTGTGCTCCTTATGGGGAATGATGGAGAAAGCATAATATGTCATAGCTGCTCTTAGTACACTAAAAAAATCAGTTATTTAGGGAGGTGTTTTGTTTTGTTTTTTATTAAGAGAGGTAAATAGTTGGATCAACATCAATCTTTTGGCATTATACACACATTTCTCTAACTTGGTGCAATGTACTTTCTTCATGGTTCGAAGGGGTGTCTGTTATGCCTCCTATTCTGCCTTTAAATGTAACTAAAATGTGTTATTCCTCTTAGGCCATCTGGGAGGGAAGTTTAACTCATAGATTATTTTGCTGTCTATTTAAAAATAAATATGAGAACATCATCCATTTTTCCTACTTATAGTACAGATGCACCTACATCTGAATCATTTAAACATGATGTGATTTTGATCCTTCTAAATATTCAACAGATATAGGGCTGCAGCCTGAACCTGATCGTATTCCGAAAGAGAGTACAAATCAGCATCATTGTGTATACTATCTCAAGACACCTTCCCTACATGTACCATAAATGTATATAAAGTGAAAACCTGATAAATATGTTTTGGGTTTTTTTGTACTTTCTTCATACCCTGGATACAGTCATGATCGTAAGAGATAACTGATGTACATCCAGAATTATGGCTACATAAATATTATCTTGACATTTAGGTCCTGAGCGTGAACCAGGGATGCCCAAGAAATGCCACATTTCAATTATAGTTAACAAAGTATTACACAAGAAGCTTTCTTAATAATGTGTATGCTAATTCAGGACCTAATTCATCAAATCAGATAAGCATGATCTTAGTACATCCCTGTTCATCAAAGCACTTAAGAATATACTTTAAAGTTAAGTATGTACTTAGCTGCTTTGCTGAAGAGGGGTGGACTTAAGCACACGCTTAAATACTTTGCTGAATCAAGGCCTTAGTACTTTATAAAAAGCCTACTGAAGTTAATGGAAAGATTCCTATTTTCTTCAATGGGTTTTGGATCAGGCCTCTAAGCAGTTATGGTGGAAATGTTCAAAGGGCATAATTTTCTTTTAGTGTCATGTGGAAATTTAGCCATTTCCTCTAATATACTGTATATAATAGCATCTATTTAGTGTATAATCTACATATCTGCTGTTTTGACCCTTGGTTATTTCATTAAAATGAGAATATTATGCAAAAAGATAAGTGCTTTAATTGTAAATGACTGTATTTAACATAACCTGTATAATTTATTTTTAAAATTATGTTGTGTATATAACAGAACAGAGATTACAGAGTTGTATCAACACAAATCATGTATTACATGACATTGCAGTTTAAGGGTACTAGAACATTTAAAGAGAAAAAGGAAATCTAATAAACTGTTGGTAAATTTTTTTGGATGCTGTTTATGTTTGAACTTTTCTCCGTTTTCCTGTAGAAACTTCCGTATCCTGTTCCTGTGTCCCTACAAAGGTTTGTACAATGCAGTACAAGAAATGCTACATGGGCTGTACTCCACCTTTCTCCTTCCTGCAGGGATATCCTTTCCATGAAGAAATGTGAAAAATATAATGTTCATGTTAAAATGTTCTATTATTCTTTATCTCAGTCATTTTCTGTAATCTGCAATAGATGAAACTGACTGCATTTGCAGTGACCCATTGATCTGATAACTAAGGCACCAATTCTGCATTTTTGTAACCTACTACTTTCTCAGCCAAAGGTGGCTAAAACCTATTAAAAAGTTGCTTGTTCACCAGCGTCTTATCAAGAGTTCATGTCTAAGCCAAACAAGACAAGGATGGGGTGGGTTTTTCTCTTCATTGTTTTAACTGAATTAACAGGAAGGGGGGAGTCCTTTACCTGTCTAACACCAGAGCAATATTCATTAACTCCCACTTTTCACTTGTCAGTCAAACCAGACTCTGTCTACATCCTTGTTGCAATTACACAAGATAAGTTTTTTGACTTCATTAATAAATAAGAAAGTTAGAAAAGAACTTTGATCTGAGATCCAGTGCCTTAAATTATATTAAAAAGTCAATATTTATCATTAAAAAAACATAAGAAACTTTTAGGATCTTAGTCAATATTCTATACACATGTTCCTAAAAAGTCAGTGCATGTTTTTACCATTTTACTGTACCGCTATCTGTCGAAAAACTTTATTTTATAGCCCTGCTGAGATCTCTATATATTTCTCATTTAGATCACTTAGCAGAATTTGCCTTGCAATAGCAATAAGCACAAACATAATCCATGCTGAAGAGTATTCATCTGTTGCCAGAGGGGGTTTGAAACCAAAAGGCAAACTGATAATTCATTTAAAAAGAAGTTTATATGTGCAAAATAATAGAAGATCTACAGAGCTGTCAAGCTGAAATCATTTACAAGAGAGCAACTTAAAAAATATGAGTGAGATTTTAAATGATTCACTGACACCTATAGCAAAAATCTTTCTTAGTAAGATGTTTTGAAAACTATCTTTAAATTAGTATGGGTCAAAGGAGCATCCTTCTAAATGAGTGAATGTTATTGAGTTAAAATTTACTCTTTGCATCTGTAAAGATCATCAATCTTTGATTTTCCCCTTCACTTTTTTGGTTAATATATGCATTTTATGTATATATTTATTTTCTTTTATACATTATTATATTTTATACATTTTTCTTTTGTACATTAACAAATAAAATAAATATATTCATAAGGAATTAAATAACATGAAACAATAATGTAACCAACAGAAATCACTATATAAAACTTTATAACATGATTTGTCTGATTAATAAACATATTGCAGTTTTATGTTTATTATATTCACATCCACCTTGTCACTTGACTTTTCTTCTCATGACAAATGAGTCTCTTAATGCCTGAGCTGTAGAAAGAGAATATTACTAAGATTTAGTAAGACGATAAAGTTTCAAAGACTAGTGCTTGAAAAAAATCCAGTTGCGAAGAAAGCTTTATACGGTTAAAATTGTAAAATTGGTTAGGATGTTGTTTTGCAAAGTTAATCACAAGATCATAACTACTGAATAAAGAACTGGATTTTTGAACATGAGATAGACATTTATAATCGTATCAGAGAGTTCTGTGATTGTGGCTAATGGGTTTGAGACCAAATTCTGTTCTGCCTTGCACTGATGTAAAACTGCACTGAAGGTATCGGAATTATTCTGGATTTACACAAGGCTGGGTAATTAAGGACAGGATTGGACCCTTTATCTGTAAAAGCTACAAGAAAAATTCTGTGGTAACAGTAAAATATTGGCTCACTATTCCTAACAGAAGAGACACAAAGTACTTTATTCTGCGGGTTTCCACAGAGACAGATCCTGTCTCCTCTCTTGTTTGATATATATGCGCTTGGCTACTAGAAGAGATAGTGAAATGCTATGGGCTCCAATCTCATCATTTAATATAATATAGAATACAATAACCGTCTGCAACCCACACCTCCCTCCCAGTACTATCTCTTTTGCTGTGTCCAAAGAGCTCCCTCCAGGGCAGCTACCCCCACTACCAACTTTCTTCAGTTACTGTGCCTATTACACGCAATAAGGCTTGGGCTCCCAGTTTCCTCTAGGCTATGGACTATTGAGGACACAAAGGCCTTTTAATGTTTATTAGTAGCCATCTCTCAAAGGTTTACCAGCCCAGCTCAGAGACCACATTTTCACAGACCAAGTTGTCTGGCTGCATCTAGTTTTGATTGAGCTTTTTGTTAAAAGCTTCAAGCAATTATTTCTTTTTTCCAAGAAATATAAATTAACAAACAGCTTGATCAGATTAGTTTTTTTTTAAATTGTGTGTGTGTGTGTGTTCAGTGTGTGTGTGTATGTGAAGACTTTATTGAGGGAAAGACACGTCAAAGAGACAAGTTTTACATTTAGTTCCAAATGCTGTGAGGTCACCATTGTTCTCGTATCCCTTTTGGGACAGAGTTCCATAAGTTGTATCTGGCTCCCGTAATATTTGTCTCCCATGCTCATGAACCTCCCACTATTAGCTGACAGATTCACTGGTCCAGTGAACATAGCTTTCAAGGGAGGTTAGGGTTGTGGAGAGACAAAAGGACTCCTGGTCTGAAGACTAATTTATTGATCTGTGGGCAGATGCCCTTGCTAATGTGGGATGTTATAGAGGAGGCAAGTTCTTAGATGTATTTCTTTCCTCCTATCAGCTTCACCTCCGTCTTGCCTGGATTCATCTTTAATCAGCTGCTCTTCATCCAGGTGCTGATTTTGGCTAGATATTGAGGAAGCTTGAAGATGTAGAGTTGGGTATCATCTGTGTACTACTGGCCCCAACTCTTCCAAAAGTTTCACATAGTTGTGGAATAGTATGGGCAAGAGAATTGAGCCTTGTGAGTGAGTTCTCTGGAGGCAGATGAATAGTTGCTCATGATGATCCTCTGAGTTTTGTCTGAGAGAAAGGAAATGTTACTTACCTTGTGCAGTAATTGTAGTTCTTTGAAATGTGTGTCTGTATGGGTGCTCCACTTCAGGTGAGCATGTGCCTCTTTCGCCCTTGATCAGAGAGTTCTAGCTGGCAGTGTCTGTTAGGCCCATGCATGCACCCTGTGCCTCCTCATGGCACACACTGAGGCTATATAGGGGTGCCTGGGTGAAATGCCCTCAGTGCCTTCTCTACTAAGGCATGGCCTAGGGAACAACCAAAGCAGAGGAGAATGGGTAGTGGAGCAGCCATGGGGTCACACATCCTGAAGAACTATAGTTACTGCCCAGGGTGAGTAACATTTCCTTTTTCTTCAAGTAGTGTCCCTATGGGTGCTCTACTTCAGGTGACTTCTAAGCAGTATCCCCAGAATGAGGAGGAGGAGCAGAGATAGAAGCCCCCTTACATCTATCAGTGCTGGAGTTGAAGAGTCTAGGTGATTTCCTAAAATGCGTAGTTCTATCCAGCTAGTAGGCCAAGGCCCTTCTAATGTCCAGGGTATGGAAATAGGATTCAAGCTGAGAACTAGAAGATTTTGGAAAAAATACTGGTAGATGGATAGCTTGGTTAAGTTCAGTAGGAACTTAGAATGTGGATGTAAAGAGACTTTAACATTAAAGACCATTGTAAAAGTGAGGATCTGGCATTAAGGCTCCAATCTCCCTGACCCTATGGGCCAATGTTATGGCAACTAAGATGGCATAGATAAATGAAGTAGGGAGCAGGTTGCCTTTGGTTCAAATGCAGGTCTCATAAGGCAGTTGAAGACCAGGCTGAGGTCTCAAGATATAGTGGGGTGTGTAATGGGATGTAAGAGATTTCCCAGACCCTTAATAAATCTAGATGATACCAGGTGAGCAAAAATGGAGAATCCATCACCTGGGGAATGAAAGGCTGTTATGGCAGCCAGGTGTACCTTGACTGTTCTGATGGATAACCCAGATGTCTTCAAATACAGCAGATAATCTAAGATGAGGGAAAGGGGAATCAATTCAGGCCAGAGGTAGCAATGACTGTATCAATGGACAATCTCTTCCATTTCTGCAGTAAGGAGTGCAAGTTGATGTTTTCCTGCTCTTTAATAACACCTGCTGCACATCTGTAGATCAGGAAGCCTATATTACTCAGAATTGTCTAGGAGCCATGCCCTGAGGCGTAGAATCACTATGGTGGGGTGAAGTGTGTGACCCCCATCCTCAGACAGGAGATGAAGAATGGTCAGAAGCTTGATCTATTGTTGGTCACAGAGTTGAAGCAGGTAAGGTTACCAAGCTTGTCTTGGGCAGGTAGGTACTATAAGGATAAGTCTGGACTTGTCCTGCCTGATCTTGTTCAGCACCCTTAGAATTAGGGTCACTGGGGGAAAAGGCATAGAAGAAACTCTTGTTCTATAGTAGCAGGACAGCATCCCCCAGGGATTAGTGACCTAGACCCCCCCTTGAGCAGAAGAGAGAACACTTCCTGTTCTCAGAAGTGGTAAAAAGATCAATCTCTGGCAATCCCCATCTATGGAAAATGCTGTGGAGAACCTGAGCATGTAGTTCCCATTCATAGTTGTGGGAGAAATGTCTGCTGAGGGCCTTGGTTGTGGTGTTCAAGATGACTGGGAGGTGGACCACTGAAATCTGGATATGGTGAGCTATACTTCAGTTCCAGAGCTTTATGGCTTCTATTCACAAGGAGAGGAATCTTGCTCTTCCCTGGTTGTTGATGTAGAACATAAAGGACATGTTGTCCATCATGACCCTGACTGTGTTGCCCTGACTGCAAGCAATCCTGACTGCCCAGAGCTCCAAGAGGTTGAAGCAGAGACTGTCTTTGTGGGCTCTCCATCTGCCCTGAACTGTGAGGGTGTTGAGGTTGGCTCTCCATCCTAACCTGCATATGTCGGTTGTTAGAGTCACCGATGGGTTTGGGCAACAGAAAGGGATGCCTGCACCGACATTTAGTAGCTCTTTCTACCAGTTTGGGGAGTTCTTTACATGCAAGGGGACTATCACCTGCCTGTCCAAGATGACCCTGCTTGGAAAGTAGGTTGTTCATAGCCAATCCCGGAAGCATCAGAGGTGAAGCCTTGTGTGATTGGTCACAAAGGAGCAGGGTGGAGGGAGTTGTGGACTGCAAGATAGCAAGCAGCATATGCTGAGGATCCTTGACCTCCTCCAGAAGAATCTGCAGAGTGTCTGCTACCCTTCTAATGAGGTCCAGAAATTGCCTAAAGTCTTTAGCCATAGAAGGTGGTGGAGGCATAACCGTCTCATCCAGCAACAGTGATGAAATGGGAGTCTCAGGGGTGACTTCTTCATCTGCAGTAGCCTCCTGCTCTTCAAACATCTCCTCTGGTGGTGGATGGGTAGTGGGAGGATGTGGAACCTTGGTCTCATTGAGGGATGGTACCAGTGGTCTGTTAAATTGCTGCCAATAGGCAGCTCACGAGTCCCAGTATGGCCACGGGGGGGATCTGTAAGGAAGCGGGGGTGGCAGGCAAGGCTGGTTCCACCATCCTTGGTGGCCTGCAAGGTCCTCCCTGCGGGAAGGTGGATTCCTGAAGGATAAAAATCAAGAAGACAGTTGGGAGTCCTCTTACTCTTCTCCACATCATTCCACGTGTGGGGGCTGCCATTGTGGATGAAGGAGAGTCTGTGCCATGGGATGACCGCTCAGAGACTGAGGTTTCAGTACCAAGAGACGCTTGGTACCCATCAATAATGATGATTCTGGTTCATCCGACACTGAAAGGTCCCTTGAGTATCGGAATTCCTGCGATACCAAAAAGACCCCAGTACTGACGCCACAGCCGAGGTCTCCATAGGTGAAGCTGATAGTACTGACGACAATGGGCGTACCGCAGGCCCTGTAGATGTCAGGTGCTGTTGCTTGCTCAGTACCAAGGGTACAACTTGCACAGGTATCCCTGGCTGAGCTGCTTGCATTAATACTGGTGGCTGGGTTAATGTGACGGCACCAATGGCTGAGTAAAATGCTTTGGTACTGATGTCAGGGCTGAACTTAATTGTATTCTGTATTCTCTCCTTACTGGTGGAAGGTACCAATGCCCTATCAAATCTGTGCTTCCTGTCCTTGGAGCGCCAGGGTTTCACAGGCCTGCCGGCACCTGAGATTCGAGTCCTTGGCCTCAATGATATCCTCAGAGACTGAAGACCTTTATGGGAACCTGGTACATTTTGGAGCCAGCTCCTTAGAGTGAGAGTTTGTGCTCCTCTTTGTGGGAGCCTCCCAGCGGGCTCCAAAGACTTCCCTTTCTTAGGGGAAGTATGCCCCGAGGCTGATGTGGCACTGGATCTGTCCAGGTACAGATATATGGGTGGATGGTGGTGTCTCAGATGATGGTTGCAGGGAGTGTTCCATGGCTTAACAGTCTGTGCTTTGTCTCCCTCTTCTTCCTTGCCCTGGATTTAAGAGCCAAACAGAAGGAACACTTCTGGGAGACGTGGACCTGCCCCAGGCAACGGGACACACTTGGAGTGCTTGTGACTTACCGGTATAGCCTCCTGGCAAGAGAGGCAGGTTTGAAGCCTGGCCAGCCAGGCACGCTCTGTCAGGAAACAAGTCTCCCGGAAGGAAGAGAGAGGGAAAACAATCCTCTCACCTAAAATTAACTAACTATACTAAACACTAACTTACAACTATAAAACCTAACTACAATTAAAAACTGAATGCTGAGTAGGCTCTAGGCAGACACGCTAGGGTTCCATCTCAGGATGAGGAGGTAGAGAAGGAACTGAGGGTGGTTTGCCTGTTCACCCCTATATCGCCGTGGTGTCTGCCTCGAGGAGGCATGGGACACATGCACTGGCTGAATAGACGCTGCTAGCTAGAAATGTCTGATCGAGGGCTCAAGAGACACATGGGCACCTAAAGTGGAGCATAGGGGCATTACTCGAAGAAGAAGGACCTGAGCCATATGAGGGCATTCCCAGCTTATTGGAGGTATGAAAATAGTATTTGGCATTCAATGGAATCAAACACCATAGTGTGATTCAGCAAGTAGAGTAGGGATGTCCTTCTGTTCTCTGTGGTTAGGAGGAGACCATCCACCAGAGCAGTAAGTGCTATTTCTATACCATGGTCTAGCCTGAATCCTGACTGAGACGGAGCCAAAATACTGGCTGCTGGCATTTTACTTTAGCTTCTCAATTAAATTGCTTAGAAAAGGGAGATTAATCTCCATTGCTAAGGTACAGCCCTTGGTATGCCACAGCACTTACATGCCAGCCAGGTGGTTTGTGCAAGAGTTATGGCAAAGGAATCATTTGTCCATCCTCCAGGGAGTGAGGTGTCAAGTGTATTTGTTACAAGGGAAGGGAGAACTGATTGGGGAAAATATCAAGGCTCAAAAGGGCAAGGAAAACTTCTATCTAAATCCCACCTATGTGGTGTGAAAGGAAAGTTCTGGTCTGAAGAGCTGCTAGGCAAAGTGCATGTTCTGTAAAAATGGGATAGAGGAAGGAAACAAAGGGATTTTAATTTGTGTCTGAAGTTCTTAAATCCATATGTGCTTATTTCTTAGAGAGTAATAATTGCTTAAATGGTTCCAAATGGGCTTTGAGGTTAATACCTAATAGAAGTACAGTAGAACCTCAGAGTTACGCACACCAGAGTTACAAATTAACCAGTCAACCACACACCTCATTTGGAACCGGATGTATGGAATCAGGCAGCAGAGACAAAAAAGAAAATAGCAATTACAGTACAGCACTGTGTTAAACATAAACTACTAAAAAAATGTAAAGGGAAAGTTTTAAAAAAAGATTTGACAAGGTAAGGAAATCTTTTCTGTGCTTGTTTCATTTAAATGAAGATGGTTAAAAGCAGCATTTTTCTTCTGCATAGTAAAGTTTCAAAGCTGAATTAAGTTAATGTTCAGCTATAAACTTTTGAAAGAACCACCATAATGTTTTGTTCAGAGTTATGAACATTTCAGAGTTACAAACAACCTCCATTCCCGAGGCGTTTGTAACTCTGAGATTCTCCTGTACTCAGAGCTTTTTTAGGGTACCAGTGAAACTCTGCTAAAAAACTTAATTGTACGTCTAATCTTAGTTCCAACATTTTGGCAGCCAACACCATGCATTGCATGACCAGTGCATATTCAAGAACTCAAATTTGCACCTTCAACATCTTGCATATCCCAAAACTGCTTTTGGGAAAAAGCAGGTAGCAAGTGAAGGGTTTCTTTTTAACCATGCTTAGCTCTGCAGCTTTTTACTCTTTTCAGGGGGCTTGGGTGAGAGGGAGATGAAACTGGGCTTTGGACATTATCAGGGTTCATGGAGTTTAAGGATTAGTTTGACTACAGTTGGAAGTAGGGATCATAACTGTTTGTACTGTGTGTTCAACTGCACTACAGGCAATTGAGCACGCCCTCAACCCAGTGTTTTTCCAGCTGAGTTTTTCAAGCACTGTTTTGTTTGTGTTCTTCCTTGAAACACTGATAACAATGTCAAAAATTATTTGTGTGGTGTTTGTGAAAATAGGTCAATTAATTTAATTGACTTTAACATCAGTTTCATTAGGAAAAATCTTATCCTAAGGAGCTCATTTATATATTTTTCAAAATATATTAACTCTGCTCAGACACTCTGATAGAGAGTATATATATATATATATATATGGGGTGGTTTATCCGGGAACTTCAAACTGAGTGTATGATAAAAAAAAGACATATTTCAGTAACAAAATGGTCACTTAAAAGAAATATTATACAATCGCGTCATCAAGGTAAGAATATATAGAGAGAAATTCTTAAGAAAGATCAATTTATGGCCTTGAAACTGTAAAGTACTCTCTGGTTTTCTTTCACCAGTGATGCAGACATTTTCTTCTATTCGCTTTTATTATGTTGTTTGTTCTTAAGTCGTATCAGCATGTATGTGGTGTCTATAAATCCCCGCTTTGCTCTTCTCATTGATTTTCAGAGCCATGTTGTGCTACTTTTTCGGTTTCTTATAAGATTTTCTTCTCTGTCTCCAAATAAATGTTTTCCTTATTTTGAGAATTTATCAATAAGTCTGGCTTTCTTCTCCAGAAAAATTAGGTTTTCTATTTTACAGGTCTGGATTTTATTTGATATTCACATTTAGGAGTTTGGGGTTGGGGGTTTGCTTCCCCTCCCCCATGCGTTTCCTTTTTGTGAGTGTTGTGAAGGAATCACTTTGCCTGTAATTTTTTTCTTTATAAAAGCTCTCACATTCTGTTCAGATTTATTTCAAATGTTTTGCAGTGTTAAAATTGTCTCCAGAATGAAATTCATCCTCATTAAGTACTTGTAACAAAATAAAGGAGAGGGTTTGTGGAGGCAGTCAGGAAGTTGTGCCCTTTTGACCTGGAGAACCAAGAGGAAGGTTGAGAGGAAGATGATAAAGAAAAGGCACAAGGAGGAGGCTATCTGAATGCCCCAGTTACAGACTGTCCAAGTTTTTCAGAATCCCCTTAGGAGAAGAATTAGTATTTTCAGGGAGATTTCAAAGAGAATGTGGGGAGACCATATTATGAGTCCAATTCACTATGTTGCACTGAATCTTTCTCCCTGTGTCCTGGAGTCCAATCCAGACCTTGGAATGAGCTGTTCCAGCAGATTTCAAAAAAGACGCTTTCATAGGATTCTGGTTTCCATGACCCCCTTCAACGGGGTCTTTTCTTTTTAAAAAAAAAAAGGGGGGGGGGAGGCACAAAAATGGCTTTATACAGTTGTTTGAGCCTGATCCTGTGAGATGCTCACTGAAATGGGAATTCCAGGCCTCTGCACTCTGCATGATTGGGCTCTTTATTATTTCTTTTCTATACCAACCTTCTCCTTCATATTGTCTTTTTATTTTCATTCCCCCTCCCCTTTGTTCCTATTGTCCCATTCCATTTGTACTTTCCAACCTTCCAGCTCTTCTTTTTCTCTTTCCTGCTCCTTATGTTTCTCAATTTATATAATACATATATACACTTTCAACTTCCTGGCTGTCCTGCCCGACATTCCTTCAGATCTTTCTGCACAGAGAGCTAAATCGTCCCTTACCCATTCTGCCAATGGAGAGGTGTAGCAAAGCTTGACTCACTGGCAGGGCGCCTCCTGGTGGTCATCTGGAAATTAGCTCTTTTCCAGCCTCAGAGCGCCCTCTGCTGGCCAGTGTCTCACCTGCCTTAGGGCCCCGTGTCCCTTCCAGACCCTAGTACCCCTTTACCTCCAGGTTCTGCCCCAGCAGTATCTCTGCTCTGGGTCTCCCCTCCCAGGGGAACCCCCAACCCTCTACACCCACCTTGCCTCAGTGGCTACTGCCAGTCATCATTCAGCCCCCTTTCCCTGGGGCAGACTGCAGAATAATGGCCACTCATCATCGGCAAGGGGGCTGCCTTTGCCTATTCCTGGGCTACACCCCTGCAGCCCCAGTACCTGTTTAGGTCCTAACCAAGGCCTCAGCCTGGGGAGTTTGCCAGGCTGGAGCTCCCCAGCTCCTCTTGCCTTTCCCCAGCACTGCTCTGCCTGGTACCCTGCTCCCAGGCAGCTAGGCCCTTCTCCCTCCAAGGCAGGACAGAGACTCTTCCCAGCTCCTGGCCCCCAGCCCTCTTATCAGGGCCAGCGGGGCCCTAATTGATCTGGCCACACCTGTGGCTGTTTCCCAATCAGCCTAGCTTGGCTGCTTTTAACCCCTGTTCTGTGGGAGTGGGGCAGTTGCCCCACTACAAGAGGGTAGAAACAGAGAGAATGTAGGTAGGGAGGTGCAAGGAGGGAGTGTTGCTTCTATGGCATCATTTTTCCGTTTCCCCTGCCCTGGAGAAGCTGTCCATAGGAACTAGGTAAGGCTAGGGTCTGTGGATGAGGAGGGGGTTCTTCTTCTTACTATGAAATTGTCTCCCAAAATAAGAAATAGGTGTCTCAGCCCTTCCTCTCATTCACAAGAAGCTGAGGTCAGTATGGGTGCCTGATGCTTCTGCTCTACCTCCTGGCCCACTGAGGCTATCAGCATGTGAGGTGTGGATGTGAGAACAGCTGGAAGGGAATTAGAAGTAGGATCCCATGAAAGTCCACACAGCAAATGGACATAGCTTGAGAGCAGTAAAGAAAAGTCTGTGGTCATGTTTGGACTATGCCTGATACTTCTCAGAAGCAAGTGTGCATAGTGGGGCTGGGAGGGGTGGAACTATGATTCTACCACCCCTTGCCCTACTGATCAGTGGCCATGAGTTGGGGGGAGTGAGCTGTACACTGAAAGGGGATGGAGTAAATTACTCCCTCCAGCTACCCTATAAGCAAAAGGGGAGCCTGGGAGGAATTCTGACTCTCTGTGCTTTCTCATAGTTCCCTTTGGGGTGGGGCAGCTGGGTGCTGCTCTTTGCTCAGAGCTAAGTACAAATAACATGGGCTCGCCTGTAATGAAAAGGGATGTCTGGTCCTTTCTCTTAAACTCAACAATGTTTACAATCCATGTTGTGACCTTTTCGTCCTTACCACAGAGTTTTTCAGTAGCTCTAATGTCTCTCATCATTAAGTCATTAGATACTGTTACAAGCTGAACTTGTCTTTAATTACACATCTTCTAACCTGCCTCAAAGGTTTGACTTCGTGACCAATTCCCCTAAATTCAGTAAACCAAATTAGATAGCTTTCTCCCTCACAAACCAGTCTGTACCCCTTTATTACTTTGTTGGGATGCAAAGTTGTGTGGACTTCAGGTCCTTATATGAGCCAATTTTATGCCTACTATAAGTCCAGTCACTTGAGTGAAGTTACACTAGTGATGAATTTAGTCCAGTGTCTTCAGATTCAGATAGTAGTGTCTACAGGTATGGGGCCCAGTCCTGCAACCACGTACACTCATGTGCAATTTTAGTCAGTCTCATTGATTTCTGAGAATTCCCTGTTTCATCACATTCAACATCTTTCCTGTACGTTTGTTTCTTGTTCTAGTCTATGAATAAAATGTAAAGTTTTCAATAAAATTGAATTGTGTGTTTCCATTTAACGTAAGTTTACATTCCATGTTTTTCTTTTTTTCTAGAAATGCCTACATATTTTGGCTCCCATGTTTGCAGTACACCTGTACTTAATGCTCTTTCATTTCCTTTGTCTAGTACAAGATGCTGTTATTCTGTGGCATCCCAGGGAGTGTAAAAAAGAGAAAGGGGGGGAAGAAAAAAAAACTAATTTAGGAAGTAAATCTGCTCCGTCTTTTATCCCAGCATCCTGCCCTCCTGCTGCTTTTTATATGACCTTCTGAAGTACATGGAATTCATTACTTTTATAAAGACCATAGGCTTTTTTTCTCTCACAGAAATTAAAATGGATACGTGTTCTTTTTATAATGTAGTTAAGACTCGTCATACAAAATATGACACCTTGCAGGAAAGGGGTCTGAGCTAGTGCTTCTTGTTCAATATCAGCTGCATGGGTTTTATATTCAGAACAGCTAAACCAACAAAAAATGCAAAGAAAGAAAGGGGACAATATAATATTTATTTATTTATTTATTTGCCATTTCTGTTGCAGTAATGCCTGGATGCCTAAACCAGGTCAAAGCCGCATTGTACTGGGTGATGTACAAACAATAAATAACAGTGCCTGTCCCAAAGAGCTGACAATCGAAGGGTATGTTTATCCTAAAGTTTGTGGCTCTATTATAACTTGAGTGAATAGCTAAACTCTGAAAAAGAGTCCTGTGGCACCTTATAGACTAACAGACGTATTGGAGCATAAGCTTTCGTGGGTGAAAATCACTTCGTCGGATGCATGACTTCATGGGTGAATACCCACTTCATCGGATGCATGACTACATGCATCTGACGAAGTGGGTATTCACCCACGAAAGCTTATGCTCTAATACGTCTGTTAGTCTATAAGGTACCACAGGACTCTTTGCCGCTTTTACAGATCCAGACTAACACAGCTACCCCTCTGATACTTGCTAAATTCTGTAAATGTTAATCTAGATACCCCAGGATACAAACGTCTGTGGTTTACCCCAGCCCGAACCCTAGTGAATTAATAGTCACTGCCAGGATAGCATAAGAGGGGCCTTCGTGTAAATGAGACTAAGGCCCAAAACACTTTGTGTTCCTTAAATGAAAGACACTTTATACACATGTATAGTTACTGTAAGGCCTTTCAAACAAGGTGTAATTATGTAGGCATCTCTGTATTGCTCACATCGGCCAAGGCTAATATTAGAAAGTACTTACTCTGTGGGTGAGACATGTTGGTGCAGTGTTCAGTGCCTGGCCTATGTGTCTGCAATAAATTACTATTCAGACGAACTAGACCAACCTGTATCTTTTTTTAGCTTTTCTAATTGCAGACCACAAAAACTGATAGAACCTAAAATGTTTGCTCAGTCTAGACAGAATGGAGAAATGGAGGCACACTTGCAATTTGCCCTTTGGGTGCGGGGGTGGGGGGTCTTTTGCTCCTGCTAAGGAAGGCACAGTCTAAGCGTAACACCAAAAATGTCAGCCTAAGTATGCAAGCTGGGAGTTTTGAATTATTCTTTATAAGTCAATTAAATCAATATGAAACAATCCAGGTTTACATGGGTACTTTTAGACTTCATAAAATATTCTGAAAATGCATTTAGTGCTGCTGAAAGATGCTGGATTGACTATCTAGCCACAGAATAGGAACAACATGTGCAACAGCAGTGCAGCCTTCCCCTGGCTTTCCCAACAATGGGCCAGATTAGCTGCTTTTGAGCTAAAATGGGGATCTGCAAAGGAGCCAGTTATTCTCCTGTAATTCCGGGGCTATTTTCTCTAATGCTGGTTGATAACTGGCTGCCCGAGGCCATCCACCAGCTGAAGATTGTCAGAAAACATTGCACCCCTGATTTTTCTTTTTCAACGTGTCCACTGTGACGCTGTATGGAATATGGGAGACCATTAGTGATACCAATATTATAAAATTGCAATGAATCATGCCAGATATGCCATGTAAGGTCTCTATGAAAATGTTATGATTTGCCAAGTGTGATAATCTTGTTTATATGTTTGTATCACCTTTGTATTGTGAGTTATAGATATGTATGGTATATCTGCATTTCCAAACTTGTACTGTGTTTCCACTGAATGCATCCGATGAAGTGAGCTATAGCTCACGAAAGCTTACGCTCAAATAAATTTGTTAGTTTCTAAGGTGCCACAAGTACTCCTGTTCTTTTTGCAAATACAGACTAACACGGCTGCTACTCTGAAACCTGTGTTTCTGGGTGACACCCCCAGACAGATTGGCATCATCGCTGCCTAGCCTGGTTGACAGCCCATCGAGGGTCATCAGCTGTACAATGAACCCATTGAAAGGAGCCCAGGGCTACACCTGAGAGTCAGCAAGACATGCAGGGGAATGCCTATGGGCAGAACTCTAAGGCTTTTCCATGCCATATGCTGTGCAGCTTGTGTTTGGGACAAAGGAAGTACAGGCCTCATGGAAAAATAATATAAAAGGCAGCTACATCACCTCCATTTTGTTTTCAATCCTGCTTCTTACCTCTGGAGTAACTTTTCTGCAAACGAAGCTCTGAACAAAGGACTGAATGACCCATCCAAGCTGTGGATGTATCCCAGAGGGACTTTCAAGCTAGCAAACTCACCAATACTGCTAAGAACCTGATATATGGACTTTGAAGTCTCTGTAGGTATCTGACTGCTTTATCATTTAACAACTCTCTTTTTTATAAGTGCTTGTTCATGTCCATTCCAATCAGGTGTGTGCGTGCAGTGTGCGCAGTCATCGGAAAGTTTTCCCTTAGCAGCACCCATCAGGTCGGCTGTGGAGCCCCCTGGAGTGGCGCCTTCATAGCGCTCAATATATGACCCTGCTGACCTGGCTCCTTCTCAGTTCCTTGCATAGGTGCCGACTCTGTGGGTACTCCAGGGCCGGAGCACCCACGGGGAAAAATTGGTGGGTGTGCTGCACCCGCTGGCAGCCAAGCTCCCCACCCCCCACCCCCAGACTCACCTCTGCCTCCTCCCCTGAGTGCGCTGTGTCCCGACTTCTCCTCCCAGCGCTTGCCACCCGCAAAACAGCTGTTTTGCAGTGTATCTAGCTGTGGGAGGGATGGGGGAGGAGCGGGAACACGGCGCATTTAGGGGAGGAGGTGGGGAAGAGGTGGGGCCAGGGTGGGGATTTGGGGAAGGAGTCCAATAGGGCAGGGAGGAGGCAGAGTTGGGGCGGGGACTTTGGGGAAGGGGTTGGAATGGGGGCGGGGCAGGGGTGGGAGGGGCGGGGCAGGGGTGGACTTGGGCCAGGGCGGGGGGGTCAAGCACCCACCAGCACCAGGAGAAGTTGGCGCCTATGGTTCCTTCTTACCACCAGTGATGGTCGTTGGAACCGTGGTCGCTTGCTTAGCAAGTGCTTTCCTTAGCATTCTTTCATACAGTTAGCTTAGCCTAGTTTAGTTGTAGTTAGTCTTAGTTGCTAGTGTATATATTGTATATACTGAGGTTTGGGAGCAGGGTTTCCCCAATCCCACCCCTCCCCACTTGGGCTCTGGGGCATGCTGCAAGTCCAAGGCTTTAAACCCTGTGGAACCTGCAGCAAGCCTATGTCAGCAAGTGACCCCAACGACTTGTGAGTGAAGTGTCTGAGGGAGGCCCACCAAACAGAAAGATACAAGAGCTGCAGGGCTTTCTGCCCCAGAACTAAAAAGGAGCGAGATTTCCAATTGAAGCAGTTGCTCATGGAATCTGCCTTCATCCCCAGTCTGCTGCGGACCACCAGGACCCCGCACTGAGCACGTCCATACGGAGTGCCCCAGCATCAGTACGTGACACGGTGCCGAGGAAGGATGCTAGTCTAAGAGACCCTTGGAACTGGTGCTCTCTGGCACCGCAGGATGCACAGACAACCCGGCACCACTCACATTCACCGGTGCCGTACAAGCAGCATAGAAAAGCCGACAAGGAGCGCTCACTGGTCCAGAAAACAGTGGGACTTGCAGGTACCAGGGTGTCCTGTGAAGATGCCCTCAGCAGTCCAGGCAGCAAGAGTTGGCACTGTCAACTTCGGTTCCCACGGGGGGACCGTCAAGTCTGGTGCAGTGATGGGCAGTGCCAGGTGGAGGAGTTGGAGTTACCCTCCACCCTGGACACTTTTGAAGCCACGAGAGACTTGATAGAGATGATGGCTCCTCAGCCCCCAGTGATCAGAGATAAGCCCCTGGCGCTGCTGCGACCGGCGTCATCTAGAGGCAAGCCAGCCATGATGTGGCGGTCACCCTCTCCAGCCCAGCACTGTTTGCCTCAGCACTGCTCCAGATTGCCATCCTCAAGGCAACGGTCTCCAGCTCCAGACTCCATGAAGGGTTCCCCGGCACCAGCAGTACGATGCTCCCTGGCACCGACGAGGGAGCAGCAGTGATCCCCAACTCTGAGAGAGGACCAGCACTGACCCTTGGCACTGGACCCTCAGCACTGGTCCCAAGCACCGGATCCATGGCACTTGCCCCTAGCACCAAATCTATGACACCGGTCCCCGACACCTGATTCCTGGTTTTGGTCCCAGGCCCAGGCATCTTGACTTCTGTCCCCTGGATCATCAACTCAGCACAGGTCCCTGGCACAGCACCCTGCAGCTCCACCGTGGTCATCTCAGTCGAGATCCATGTCTTCGGACTTGGATGGTGACTCATACTATTCCGGTTGCAGCAGGCATAGATCCGACAAGCAACGGAGGGAGGCACCAATGGCATGGCAACCCTAGTGGCAACTTCTGGTGCAATGGCCTTTTCAGATCCCCTGGGCTTACCATCAGGCCCAGGGATTCCTTTCCAGGGGCTCCCGTTTGGTGGCCTCGGAGCACCAACCACCCCAGACATCCAAAGACCGGCCCTACGTCCCATGCTTCCAAGGCGACCTTGGCGCAAGCCCCACAGCCAGCCTAGGTCGCAGTCAAGGCAACTCCAAGGCATGACCCATTGCAAGGCCAGGCTACTGCCACCTCAGCTACGGTCGCCACACAGGCTCCAGACGCTGAACAGGAGGCAGTCAGGGAGCCGGAGGGTCAGGAGAACCGTGTACCACCTCTGGCCGCCTCCTCTTCGTCCCCGGACGAAGTGGTGGCGGGAGCTTCAACCTCAGGCCCTCCCACAGTTGACCACAGGGCCCACCAGGACCTTCTATGAAGGATTTCCCGTAACATGGGGTTACAGGCGGAGGAGGTGATCCAGCCCAGAGACCCCATGGTCGACAACCTTGTGCCAGAGGGACCGTCCAGGGTAGCTCTGCCACTAATAAAAACTATCCAGCACAATATTAAGACTCTGTGGCAGACCTCACCTCAATCCTGCCCACCTCTGGTGGGGATAGAGCGCAAGTACTTCATACCCTCCAAGGGATATGAGTACCTGTTCTCTCATCCGCAACCATGTTCCCTCGTAGTATTGGTGGTGAATGAGAGAGAGAGAGACGGGCAGCAAGGGCTGGCCCCTAAATTCAAGGAGTTGAAAAGGATCTGGACCTTTTCCTTGACCTTTTCGGCAGGAAAATCTATGCAACTGGTGGCCTGCAGCTGAGGATAGCTAACCAGCAAGCTATACTCAGCAGGTACAACTTCAACTCTTGGGCCTCCATGTTGAAGTTTAAGGGGCTGATTCCACCAGACTCCAGAGCCAAGTTCTCAGCTATCATTGATGAAGAGAAGGCAGTGGCTCAAACCTCCCTCCAGGCTTCATTGGACTTGGTGGACTCAGCCGCCCGCATCCTTTCCTCAGGAGTAGCCATGAGGAGGAGCTCATGACTACAGGTGTCCGGGTTGCCCCGGAGCTGCAGCAAACCCTGCAGAACCTACCATTCAAAGGCGCAGGGTTATTTTTGGAGCAAACAGACTCCAAGCTGCACAGTCTCAAAGACTTCCTGATGACTATGAAGTTGTTGGGTATGCACACCCCGGCAACCCAATGGTGACATTTCAAGCCACAACTGCAACAGCAGCACCCATATCCTCCTCGGCCGAGGCAGGATTTTTATAGGCATGGGGCAGGAACGGCAGGCACAAACCTTCCAGTCCCCCTTCTGGGCAGGGCCAAGGCCCAACCAAACCTTCATTGGGCTCTAAAAAGGCCTTTTGAAGGTACACCCAAGGATGCTGCACTTGCCATTACAACAGATCCTTTCCCCTGTTTTATGAATCGTCTGTCCCACTTCTACCATGCTTGGTCCCAAATAACATCGGATCGCTGGGTTCTTCGCACGGTAGAAGTGGGATATTCTCTCCAATTCTTCTCATTCCCCCCTTCCCTGTCCCTCTTCAGGGACCCTTCTCATGAGCAACTCCTTATCCAGGAGGTGAGGATGCTCCTCGCAGCAGGAGCAGTGGAGGAAATTCCTCAGGAGCTAAGGGGCAAGGGATTCTATTCCCATTGTTTCCTAATCCCCAAAGCCAAGGGGTGTGTGTGTCTCTCACCCATCCTAGACCTGCGAGGACTCAACAGATTCATGATGATTGTTCACCAAGTGCATGTTGGTCATAGCAGCCTTCCTCCGGAGGAGGCAGGTGCAGGTATATCCCTACCTCGATGACTGGCTACTAAGTGGGTGCTCCAGGGAGCAGGTAGCGTCTCAAGTCTGATTAGTCAGATCCACTTTCAAGAGACTGGAACTCCTCCTCAATGTGAACAAGTCAACCTGATCATCGACTCAAAGAATAGAATTCATCGGGGTGGTGCTGGACTCGGTACAGGCAAGGGCGTTCCTGCTAGAAACCTGATTCCAAGCCATAACAGACATTATTCAAAGCCTCAGGTGGTACCCGACCACCACAGCAAGGGGATGCCTGAGCCTCCTAGGCCACATGGCGGCCTGCACTTACGTGGTCCACCATGCCAGACTGAGGCTCAGGTCACTCCAGGCATGGCTTGCTTTGGCATACTGCCTGGGACATGACAGCCTGGACGTAGTGGTCATGGTGCCAGGGCAAGTACTCAAGTCCTTCCAATGACCCTTGGGCAGTCTGCAAGGGAGTCCCCTTCAACAGCCCCCAGCCCTCTTTGTCCCTTGAAACAGATGCGTCAGCTCTGGGATGGGGCGTGCATTTGGCAGATCTACAAACACAGGGCCTATGGTCACGGGAGGAGCTTCTCCTTCATATCAACATCAAGGAGCTCAGGGCAATATGGCTAGCATGCCAAACCTTTCTGGCTTGTCTATGAGGTCAGTGCGTGGCAGTGATTATGGACAACACCATGGCCATGTTTTACATCAACAAGCAGGGTGGGGCCCGTTACTCACCCCTATGTTGAGAAGCCCTCCAGCTATGGGAGTTTTGCATAGCCCACTCTATTCAGCTGGAGGCGTCCTGTCTCGCAGGAGTGCAGAAAAAACTAGCAGACCACCTCGGTTGATCGTTCCTCAATCACAAGAGGTCCATCCGTCCAGACGGCATACACTCCATCTTCCAAGGGTGTGGGTTTCCCCAGGTCGACTTGTTTGCCACCAGCAGTAACAGGAAGTGTCCAATGTTCTGTTCCTTCCAGCGTCACAGTCGTGGCTCGATCACGGACGTGTTTCTGCTTCCCTGGGGAGGCCACCTGTTGTATGCCTGTCCCCCGATCCCTCTCATGCACAAGGTACTTCTCAAGGTCCACAGGGACAGAGCAGAGGTAATTCTGGTGGTCCCGGTGTGGCCCCGACAACACTGGTACACCACGGCCCTGGATCTGTCAGTGGACACTCCGATTGAGTTACCACTGCATCCTGATCTGATCACTCAGGACCACAGCTGCCTTCACCATCCCGACCTCCAGTCCCTCCATCTCACAGCCTGGTTGGGATGATTAAACCCCATGGAGCTTCTATGTTCAGAACCAGTAGGGGAGGTCCTACTTGGCAGTAGGAAACCATCTACTAGAGCCACATATCTAGCTAAGTGGAAAAGGGTTACTTGCTGGTGTGCCCAGCAGTGTGCACCTCCACTACAGGCGTCTATACCTCTCATTCAAGAGTACCTTCTGTACCTGAAACAACAAGGACTGGCAGCGTCATCCATCAAGGTAGACCTCGCTGCTATCTCAGCCTTCCACCCGGGAGCGTCTGACTGATCTGTATTTGCTAACCCCATAGTAGGCCGTTTCCTGGAGGGTTTAGAATGCCTACATCTTCAGATCAGACAGCCTGTCCCAGCATGGGACCTCAATCTTGTCCTCTCCAAATTAATGGGGCCCCCTTTTCAGCCAATAGCGACTTGCTTCCTTCTCTATCTGTCGTGGAAGGTAGCCTTCCTGTTGGCCATCACATCAGCTAGGAGGGTGTCAGAGCTAAAGGCCCTTACCTCTGATCCACCCTACATGATCTTCCACAAGGATAAGGTGCAACTCAGGCCTCACCCAGCCTTTCTTCCCAAGGCAGTGTCACTCTTTCATACTAGCGAAGACATTTTTCTACCTGTCTTCTATCCTAAGCCTCATGCCAGTAGCCGTGAGCAGAGGCTACAGTCATTGGATGTTCGGTGGGTGCTAGCATTCTACATAGAGTGCACTAAGCCATTCAAGAATCGAACCAGCTGTTCGTAGCGGTAGAAGGCCAGATGAAAGGACTCCCAGTCTCATCTCAAAGACTATCTTCCTGGATCACATCCTGCATCCACATGTGATACGAGCTGGCCAAAATACCAGCCCCAGCACTTACGGCACATTCCATGAGGGCACAGGCCTCGTCAACGGCATTCCTGGCCCAAGTCCTGATACAAGAAATTTGCAGGGCAGCAATGTGGTACTCAGTGCATCTGTTTACCTCTCACTCTGCTATCACCCAACACACAAGAGATGATGCAGTGGTGCTCCAATCAGCGATTCCTTAACTCCAACTCCACCTCCAGGGTAGAGCTTGGGAGTCGCCTAATTGGAATTGCCATGGACAAGCACTCAAAGAAGAAAAAATGCTTACTCACCTTCTCGTAAATGTTGTTCTTCAAGATGTGTTGTTCATGTCCATTCCAATACCCACCCTCCTAGCCCTCTGTCGAAGTAGCCGGCAAGAAGGACCTGAGGAGGGACTGGGTCAGCAGGATCATATATTGAGCACCATGAAGGCGTGACTTCAGGGGGCTCCACAGCCAACCTGATGGGACCTGCTAAGGGAAAACTTTCCAATGACTGTGCATGCGGTGCGCGCACACCTGATTGGAATGGACATGAACAACACATCTCAAAGAACAACAATTATGAGACGGTGAGTAACCATTTTTTTAAGACACTAAAGGATTGTCTGGCAGCATGATATTTTGGGTAAGATCCAAACTAATACTGACCTGGTAACGTGGCTGACCCTTTGCGGTCAGAAGAACATTTTCTATAGTGAGCAGAGTTTAAAAATAACTTTTCACTATACTGGACCTAGGTGTTGATTGAGAGTCAGAGAACTGGAATGCAATAAAGGGGGCTGTGTGGTTTCTTTTTTTTAGCTACTTGATAATCAGTGTGGGGTATCAGAAACACAGTTTGTGACTGGTTGGTGAGTTTAACTTCAGTGTTAACTATCAGTTCTGGGAGTGTCTGCGCTCCCTTTTGCAGCCTTCTCTGACCTTGGCATTTTCAGTGAGGGTTGCCCCAGTCGCCCAAGATCACATCTACTGCATTGGAGCTCTGTAGAGTTTGGCTCCACAGGAAAGTCCAGGTGTCCATATTGCTGTCCAAGCTGAATAGAAGTGGCAGAAGAAGATAAAGGGTCTCAAGGTACTGTATAATAAGGCCTGGATGCAAACAGCCACTCTGGTGCAGGGAAGAAAACCTGCCTTTTTTATGAGCTATTAGAGCATTTGGGCAGTTATGTGGGTATCTACCAAGCTGGACTTGATTGTGTACATCCTGCATTGGACTCTTGAGTGACCGGGAGTCAGAAGAAGACAACACCATTGCTGGGTGCCAGTAATGAAACCGGGACATGGACAAAAATGCTACTGAGCTCATGTGAATGTCCTAAGACCTGTTCTTGGAGGCAGATGCAGTGAGAGCAGAACTGAGTAAGCTCAGGGGAATGACAGCTCAGGAGACAAGAGGTTCTACTCAAAGTATCTCGCTATCTTTTGTTATTTTTACTGATGTGGATGTGGCCTGAACACATCCACCTGGGGGCTGGTTTCAGGTCTGCATGGTCACTGCATGGTCACTGTTTTTTAAAGACCAGACGCAGCCTTCCTGTGAATGAAAATTCCCCTCTTCCCCCTCTCCTTCCCTCACTCCCAGCTCTACTGTAGCAAAAGTAATAGGACCCTTCCAACAGCCTCACCCAACCAGCAAGCTAAGCACAGCAGTTGGCTAAGCCATGCTACGTGACTGAATTCAAAATGGTGGCCAAGCAAGGGAAAGTTCAAAAAGCCCCAATGCCAAATGGTTATGCTCGGTCTGAGAGAAGCTCTATTATGGAGTGGGGAGTGTGTGCTCCTCTGCCCGCCTGTGAAAAGCCCAAAGATTTAAAAAAATATCTTAGTATCATGTACTTTATCTGACCACTTTATGTAAACATTTGGGAACTGGCCATGAAGGTGCTGAAGTAAAGAAAGAATTGGGGAGAGTGCAGCTTTCCCATCTCTTTCCTCTTCTTTGCTAGGGTAAGCAGTGCTCCCTCACAGCTGCCCCTACTCCTTGGCCAGTGTGGCAAGAGCGCCCTCTCCTGTTTCAGTTTACTTCAACCACTGGCCATGATGATTCACCAAAGAGTACATCACCATACCACTGTTTTAGATTTGATGCTATATTATTTGGCTTTGGCTTGATGGGAGCACACATGGAATGGGTATATGGGTTCCGCCTGTAGACCCATCTCAGTTCAGGAAACATGTTCATATTCCTCTGTAATTTGGGGCACATTTGCCACCTTGGTAACAGAACACTGCAGCATTTGATTGCAAAGCTGCCAACTCTTGTGACTGTATTGTGTATCATGCTATTTGTGTTTTTTGTAGAGGCCCGGCTCCTAGAGACAAGTGACGACATGAGAAACCCAGCTTTCATTTTATTTAAAAAGTGAGTTTCCACCCCTCATGGTTGCAGAGAAAAGCTTGAAAATGTGACTCAAGTGCACCCTATAGGCTCAAAAACCAGAAGGCAAATAAAAACAACCCCAAATGTATTCCTTTTTAAAAAAAAATCTCATGACTTTTGCAGCCTGATTTGTGATTTCCGAACACTTAAGATTGGCAGTACTGTGACTGTATTGCCATGCAGCACAGCAGTACCCAGAGCGGGCTTCGTGTTCCACAGGTGGCTGCTGCTTTCTCTTTCACATGGAGCACAGTGACCATCCCAATGGTCTGGAGCTGCAACATGAGAGCCAGCTTCTCACAGAGGTAGCGAAAGGTCTCGTTCCTTGCTTGAAAGTTCTGCAGCCACTGTTCTCTCTCCCAGGTCTTCAGAACAACTCTGTCCCACCAGGCCATGAGAGAGAGATCCTGACATGAAAGTGACGCTCCACCCAGCCAATTTCACGTTCAAGCAACTCATGCTTCTGGTTAGCAAGGTGGCTGTGGGGGATAAATGGAGCCTCCATCACTAAGCTGCAGTGTGCTTTCCATTAATTGCTAGTCTCGCTTTTCCCATGTGTATTGCTGAGACACCTTGATGAAATGCTTGGTGCTATGTTTTCAGGGCTGGGGTCCTGAGCAAAGAGTTAGTTCTGGTCACTTAGTCACTTAACTCCATTTTGGGAATACCTTGTGAAAATTGATGTACTTCCCAGGAAATTTGTCCCTTTTTCATACGATTTCTTTGGGCTTCCCAAATGCCTTTCCAACTGCCTCACAAGCCATTGTTTAACAGAGCTGTGCCATCAACTAATATTCTTCTTTGACAAGGTAACAAGCTTTGTGGATGCAGGAAGCAGTAGATGTGATGTCTCTCAACTTTAGTAAGGCTTTTGATACTGTCTCACATGATCCTCTTGTAAACAAACTAGGGAAATACAGCCTAAATGGTGCTACTATAATGTGGGTGAATAACTGGTTGGAAAATCATACTCAGAGAGTAGTTATCAATGATTCACAGTTAAGCTGAATAGGCATATCAAGTGGGGTCCCGCAGGGATCTGTCCTGGGTCTGGTTCTATTCAGTATCTTCCTAAATGATTTGGATAATGGCCTAAAGAGTACACTTATAAAGTTTGTGGATGGATTGCAGGTTGGGAGGGTTGCAAGCACTTTGTAGGACAGGATTAGAATTCAAAATGATCTTGACAAACTGGAGCAATGGTCTAAAATAAATAGGATGAAATTCAGTAAGGACAAATGCAAAGTACTTCACTTAAGAAGGAATAATCAACTGCACAAATACAAAATGGGAAATGACTGTCTATGATGAAGTAACTGCAGAAAAGGAGCCAGGGGTTATAGTGGATCACAAACTAAATATGAGCTGAAAATATAATACTGTTGCAACAACATTCTGGGATGTATTAGTAGGAGTGTTGAAAGCAAGACATGAGAAGTAATTCTTCCACTCCACTCAGCACTGATAAGACCTCAGCTGAAGTATTGTGTCCAGTTCTGGGCACCACACTTGGGGAAAGATGTGCACAAATTGGAGAAAGTCCAAAGGAGAGCAACAAAAA
Organism: Chelonia mydas; assembly: GCF_015237465.2. Lineage (NCBI taxonomy): Eukaryota > Metazoa > Chordata > Testudines > Cheloniidae > Chelonia > Chelonia mydas. The sequence continues at coordinate 265,568,867 of NC_057849.1, forward strand.
TGATTAAAGGTCTAGAAAACATGACGTAAGAGGAAAGATTGAAAAAACTGGCTTGTTTTAGTCTGGAGAAGAGAAGACTGAGGGGGAACATGATAACAGTCTTCAAGTATGTAAAAGGTTGTTATAAAGAGGAGGGTGATAAATTCTTCTCCTTATCCACTGAGGACAGGAGAAGAAGCAATGGTCTTAAATTGCAGCAAGCGAGATTTAGGTTGGACATTAGGAAAAACTTCCTATCAGGGTAATTAAGCACTGGAACAAGTTACCTAGGGAGGTTGTGGAATCTCCATCACTTGAGGTTTTTAAGAACAGGTTAGACAAACACCTGTCAGGGATGGACTAATACCTAGTCCTGCCTCAGTGCAGGGGACTGGGCTAGATGACCTACAGAGGCCCCTTCGAGTCCTACAGTTCTATGATTCTAAGGTACCCAAGGGCAATACCCCTACAATACTTAACTAGAGTGCTGAGCGTAGAGGTGGAGCACAACCCCACCCAAAACAGGATAGCAAGAAGAGCTGCACTGCATCACTGATGTACACACTGGTGCAGTCCCACCAGTTCAACTGGCAATAGGGCAATTACTAGTGTGGAGGCCCCCACTGTGTGGCAGAGCTGCAGTTTAGAAGGCAAACGTTCCCTATACTCAAGCTTGTGTTTGTTCCTCCACACCAGGCCCTGTCAGTAAAGCTGCCTCAAACCCAAACTTTTGTAGTTAAAAAAGAAATCAGTTAACTCTTTTAAATTGTGTTAGTAATTTGTGTGTGTGTATGTCTAAACTGCCTGTATCTATCTGGGAGCAGGAGGAGATGATTCAGAATACCATTTGAAACACTGTTCTTATGAGCTCTGCAGAGATGAAAGGTTCAGAGAAACAACCAAACTCCTGAGTACCTAAGCTAGCTGACTCTCTGAAACTCTTGAGATTGGCCCAAACACACAGTAAAAGCATGAGGCTTTAATGTCTCTGTCTCCCTAGTCAATGTGTAAGGATTACAGACAACAACATGGAAAAGGCTTGCAAGGGTTACCAGCCTGGGACAGGGAAGGGCGGGGAGCGGAAGGCAAAGGGGGAATTGAGGCACTATTACAATCATCAGATCAAGCCACAGGGTGGAGGAGAATTTTCCAGATCCTCTGACCTTAAGTTTGGGGAGTGAGAGGAAGAGGAAGCACATTTACACAGATCCTCTGTCAGAGCTTCCTGAGGGAGGGGGACTCTGTCCTTCTGTCCCTGTGCTACATCTAAGGACACACACATACACAGCTAAATAAACATGTGACTGACATTTAAAGTACAAACATAAGAGAAAATGTAATTTGTGGGACTCTTTTATTAATGGAACTGTTCCCAAATCCTTCACATCTTAAAAATAAAGAATTGATCCATGCGGTAAAATGAGTGTATTTACTAGACAGTAATAATGCTTTGCATTCCAGTAGCACTTTTTATAGGTTCAGAGATACCAAGGACAGAAGAAACCATTATTATCATCTGTTCAGAGCCTCTGTAGAACACAGGCCATAGAATTTCCCCAAAGTAATTCCTAGAGCAGACCTTTTAGAAAAACATCCAATCTTGCTTTAAAATTGTTGGTGATGAAGAATCCACCATGATGCTTGGTAAGTCTGAATCTCTAGCTTCAACTTCCAGCCTTTGGATTGTGTTAAACCTCTCTCTGCTAGACTAAAGAGCCCACTACTAAATATTTGTTCCCCATGCAGAAATTTATAGACTGTAACCAAGTCGCTCCTTAACCTTCTTTTTGTTAAGATAAATATATTGAGCTCCTTGAGTCTATCGCTATAAACCATGTTTTCTAATCCTTTAATCATTCTTGGGATTACCTTGGAAGGCAGGCCAGTCCTCGCTTACAGACAGCTCCCCAACCTGAAGCAAATACGCACCAGCAACTACACACCACACCACAGAAACACTAACCCGGGAACCAATCCCTGTAGCAAACCTCGTTGCCTACTCTGTTCCCATATCTACTCTAGCGACACCATCAGAGGACGCAACCACATCATCAGAGGCTCGTTCACCTGCATATCTACCAATGTGATATATGCCATCATGTGCCAGCAATGCCCCTCTGCCATGTACATTGGCCAAACTGGACAGTCCTACGTAAAAGAATAAATGGACACAAATCGGACATCAGGATATGAATATATCAGAATAGTATCCTACAAAAGCCAGTGGGAGAACACTTCAGTCTTCCTGGACATTGTATAACAGATTTGAAAGTAGCTATACTTGAACAAAAAAACTTCCGAAACAGACTTCAAAGAGAAACAGCAGAACTAAAATTCATTTGCAAATTTAACACCATTAATTTGGGCTTGAATAGGGACTGGGAGTGGCTGGCTCATTACAAAAGCAGCTTTGCCTCTCCTGGAACTGACACCTCCTCATCTATTATTGGGAGTGGACTACATTCCTCCTGATCGAATTGGCCCTGTCAACACTGGTTCTCCACTTGTGAGGTAACTCCCTTCTCTTCATGTGTCAGTATATTTATGTTTGCATCTGTAATTTTCACTCCATGCAGCTGAAGAAGTGGGGTTTTTACCCATGAAATCTTATGCTCAAATAAATCTGTTAGTCTTTAAGGTGCGGTCGGACTCCTTGTTGTTTTTGTGGATACAGACCAACACGGCTACCCCTGATACTTAATCATTCTCCTGGCTCCTCTCTGAACCTTCTCCAATTTATCAACATCCTTCTTGAATTGTGGACACCAGAACTGGACACAGTACTCCAGCAGCGGTCGCACAAGTGCCAAATATAGAGGTAAAATAACCTCTCTATACCTACTCAAGATTCCCCTGTTTATACACCCCAGCATTGCATTAGCTCTTTTGGCCACAGCCTCACATTAGGAGCTCATGTTCCGCTGATTATTCACCATGACTCCCAAATCTTTTTCAGAGTCACTACTTCCTAGGACAGAGTCCTCAGTCATGTAAGTGTGACACGGGCGACCAGGTGCCGGCTTATGCCAAGGCCCCTATGCCTCACTGAATACTGACAAATGCATAGCTGGGAACCAATCTGGCTCAGCTGTGCTTTAGCATTGTTAAAATAGATGTTAAGTTGATAAGAATGTGTTTAGTGTTTAGACCTGATAAAATGCTTGTAGAATGCTGCATGTATTGATCTCACTTATAACATCTGTAGCTCCCTGTATAAGGTTATCCTGAGGGGCTACATCAGGGGTGGGCAAACTTTTTGGCCCAAGGACCACATCTGGGAATAGAAATTGTACGGCGGGCCATGAATGCTCACAGAATTGGGGTTGGGATGCAGGAGGGGGTGAGGGCTCTGGTTGGGGGTGTGGGCTCCAGGTGGGGCCAGAAATGACGAGTTCAGGGTGCAGGAGAGGGCTCCGGGCTGGGGCGGAGGAGTGGAGTGCGGAGTAGGGGGAGGGCTCTGACTGGGGGTGCGGGCTCTGGGGTGGGGCTGCGGATGAGGAGTTTGGGGTACAGGAGGGTGCTCCGGGCTGGGATCGAGGGTTTCTGAGGGCAGGAGGGGGATTAGGGCTGGGGCAGGGGGTTGGGGTGTGGGGGGGTGAGGGATCCAGGTGGGAATACAGGCTCTGGGGTGGGGCTGTGGATGAGGAGTTTGGGGTGCAGGAGGGTGCTCCAGGCTGGTACTGACAGGTTCGGAGGGCAGGAGGGGGATCAGGGCTGGGGCAGAGTGTTGGGGTATGGGGAGAGGCTCAGGGGTGCAGGCTCCTGGTGGCGTTTACCTCAAGTGGCTCCAAGAAGCAGTGGCATGTCCCTTCTCTGGCTTCTATGCGGAGGTGCGGCCAGGCAGCTCTGTGCGCTGCCCCATCTTCACGCTCCCATTGCCTGTGGTTCCTGGCCAATGGGAGCTGTGGGTGGTGGCGCTTGGGACAGGGACAGCGTGCGGAGTGGAGCCCCCTGGCTGCCCCTACACATAGGAGCTAGAGGGGAGCCATACCACTGCTTCTAGGAGCCACGTGGAGTGGCCCCTGACCCTGCTCCCCGGCTGGAGTGTGGCAAGCCCCAGACCCCACTCCCCAGCGGTAGTTTGAGGGCCAGATTAAAACGGCTGGTGGGCCAGATCCGGCCTGCAGGCCGTAGTTTGCCCACCCCTAGTCTCCATTGTAAACCTCCGTAACTGTGTAACTCCTCAAACAGGAGAGAAACCTTCTCTAAAGCAAAGGCTGGCTTCCTACAGAAGATGTTAAGTCCTGCCCAATGAGAAGGCCTTTGAAACCAAATAAGCCATTGTGGGACATCATAGAAGATAGACTTTGTTTATTGCATTCCTCCCCCTTGCCCCCACCAGGAAGAGGAGACCAGTGCATGAACTCATCCCATCAGCTTGGACTCTGGGGATAAAATCCCTGACAAGGAGAAACTAGGTTCTTTTTGCTGCTTGGACTCTAAAGGGGAAAGAAGCACTAAGCACAAGAAAAGACCCCCAGGTGTTTTGCCAGGCTTAGCCCTAAAGGACTTATAAAGTTTGCATATTATAGCAGCTACTATCATCTTTTGGAACCTAAGACTGAACCTTATTTGTGTGTGTATGTTTACTTGCTTTAACCTTGTAAATACCTCTCATTCGTTTTTCCTAGTTAATAAATCTTTATAGTTTATTATAGGATTGGCTACAAAGCATTATCTTTCATCTGAGATCTGAAATACAGTTGATTTGGGGTAAGTGACTAGTCCTTTGGAACTGGGAGTAACCTGAATATTGTTGTGATTTTGGGTGTACGGGGCCATCTATCACAAAGACAGGCTTGCCTGGGTGGCAAGATAGACAGAAGTGCCCAAGGGGACCGTCTGTGACTCCATGTTAAGGCTGTTACAGTGCTTTTGGAGTTCACTCTTGTTATTTGGTTGGTAATATCTAATTATACAGCCAGTTTGAGGTTTGTGCCCTGTTCCTGGACAGTCTGCCCTGAGGTTGGTACTCACGGTCATGACACATTCCAGACAGCTTGACGGTCTTTGTCCCTAGATGTATACATTTAGCCATATTAAAACACATGTTGTTTGCCTGTGTCCAGTTTACCATGCTCTGAATCAGTGACCTGTCCTCTTCATTATTTATGACTTCCCCCATTTTTGTGTCATCTGAAAACTTTATCTGTGATTATTTTGTGTTTTCTTCCAGATCATTGATAAAAATGTTACATAGAATAAGGCCAAGGCTGAACCCTGCAGGAGCCCACTTGAAATACACCCTCTCAATGACAATTCCCCATTTACAGTTACATTATGAGACCTACCAGTTAGCTAGTTTTTAATCCATTTAGTGGATGCCATGTTAATTTTATATGGGTCTAGTTTTTTAATCAAAATGTTGTGCAGTACCAAGTCAAACACCTTACAGAAGTCTAAGTATATTATGCCAACACTATTACCTCTAGCAACCAAATTTGTAATCTCATAAAAAAAATCAAGTTAGTTTGACAGGATCTATTTTCCATAAACCCATGTCGATTTGCATTAATTACATTACCATCCTCTAATCCGTTATTAATTTTTATTTCTAAAGGGTATCAAAATGTTTTACAAAGTATCAAGCCTGACAATACCACTTGGAAGTACAATAAATCCTTAAAAGATGGGGAAACTGAGGCACAGAACGTAAATGTCTTGCTTGGGGTTATGCAGGAAGCCTGTGGCAGAGCTGGGCATAGAGCAAAACTCTCCCAATTCCCAGTCCTACACTTTGGGTCTGATCCAAAGTCTATTGAAGTCAATTGGAGTCTTTGCATTGACTTAACTGAGCTATGGATAAGGCCTTTTAACCACAAGTACTTCGCTTAAACAAAAAACCAAAAAACAATGCCTCATTCCTACTTGATTCCCCCAATACAAAGCTCTGTTACAGAAAGGTGTTTTAGAAGTAGGGGAATACCTTAGACTTTCTGATTTTACTACAGTGAATTTCTGCTGGATCTCTCTATGGTATTTGATACTGTTGATCACCAGATACTCCTGCTCCACCATCAAGAAGCTGCATGGGTGAACAGAAATGCCTCTCAGACTGAACCCAGAAAGACAATATTGACAACTGCTCATCTGTTCCCAGAACTCTCTTCCCAGGGCCTCTCATTGTTTCGTTCTGTCTACCATCCTAGTCAACATCTATATGAAGCCACTGGGGGACCTGATTAGACAATATGGGATGAAACGCCAGCCACACGCAGATGATACCCAGCTCTCCACCGCTTTCACATAGATAATTAGCAGCAGCATCTCCCAGCTCTCCCAATGCCTGTCAGAGAGATGAAGAACAGCTGGCTAAAGCTGAACCCAGGCAACTCAAAGGTAAATGCTGGTAGGAAGAGGAAAGTGCTTTGAAGAATTCACCTCCTCCATAACATCCCCTTTTACTAACTGTGTACTGACTAAAAATATTTCTTCACATTTTCATACCTTGGACTCCTATGCATCTAGGTAGCCAAATACACATGTCAGCTAAAAATGCTCCCTTCCGCCTGTGGCTGGCCATAAGACTGCACCCTCTTGCTACAGTGATCCATGCATTTGTAACCTTCAGGCTTAGTTTACTGAAACTCATTGTATCTAAAGATTAATCCACTCATGCACTTTGAAAAAATTCATTTGGTACAAAATGCAGCAGCACATCTGCTGAGCAAAGCAGGGCAGCAGGAACACATCGCAACCATCACTCAACTCTACACTGGTCCACAGTAAATACAGTGCCCAATTCAAGGTCTCTTTTCTACTATCAAAAGCCTCCATGAGATTGGCCTGAGCTACCTAAGAGATCACATCTCCATCCATGACCAAGACCTCCCTTTACAGCTATGACCTGCTGGAACAATGAAACCGTCGCCCAATAGGAAGAGGCTTACAGGTGTGGGACCTCAGCTATGGAATTCACCCCCATACGAGACAGGAATGACCATATACCCCACAACACCCAGAACCAAAGGCAAAACTAAGGTCTTCAACTTAACTTTCCGACATAGCGAATCTGACCCAGTTAAATGCACTCGTAAAAATAGCTACTACCTAGCTGAGATTTTAGTTCTACAGGTGGGGAAGAGAGAGACTGTTTATTCTTGAGGTTTTTTATTGTTATTTTTTAATTACTTGGAAGGCACTCGGATCCGATGGAGCTAAAGAGGTAGGCAGTGCTCTCATGTCAGCAGCACTTTGAAAGAAGGGGTTGGTAATCTACCTCTTTCCCCTCCGTGGGGCATCAGCTGAATCTGGAATTCCTTCACATGCTGAATTAGGAGTTTCTGACGGTTCCCAGCTGGCTCCTCCGTTCTCTTTGATGAGTCTGAAACAAGAGGAAATGATCCCACTTGTCCTCCTTGAGCTCAGGAAGGCTGATGTCCAAGTTTTCTGCTGAATGCTTTTGCTCTGTCGTGCATGGACCAAACATTCCCGTTCAGCTTGTTTAAGTGCCCAAAGGGGCTAAACATACCACCCCAGGTGGATTCTCGAAGGTGCCAGCAAGGGGTGAACACTGCTTTTGTCAGGACAAGCTGCACTTCTGTTCTTAACTTAAGCTCTCATTGGAACCCCTTGGCATAATCTTTTTCACCAAATGACTTGCCTGCTTTTGCTGCCTCTCAGTCAGAACTGAGCTCCAACAAATACTCAATGACATGTGAGGCTCAGCAGCACCCTCTGGCCTTAGCAATTTCAGCAAATACAGCTCGTCTTCCAATTCAGTGACACGCTGGTCAAACTCTGTGTACAGGGGGACTTGCACTTTGTGGCATACATGTTCTATGCTTTTTAATGTGGCGTCTCTTGTTATATAGAAGGTAAATCCTGGAACACCCCAGTGCTGTTTTATTTGCAGAAGCTGTGGCAGCCCATGGCCCACACTCAGATTCTACCCTGAAAAGAGGAATTATTTCAGGGTGTTCAATGGCCTGTGTTATACAGGAGGTCAGACTGGATGATCACAATGGTCTCGTCTAGCTTTCGAATCTCTGAAACACCAGTTCACACTGACCCACTAGCTAAAGTTTTCAGGTTACAAGAAAATGATGTCTTAAAATAGACACAGTACTACAGGGCTTCTTTTGAGTATCATTTTTAAAAATAATGTTTAATGTATTGAATTATTTTTTGCAAAGTGTTATATTTTTCATATGACCTAGTGACCACCCCTCAGAGGGTTATGACTTGAGACTTGGGAAACCCTGATCTAATGTAATAAAACAGTATGCAATCTGAAATAACGCAGTGAATTATTCAGTCTCCCCTGCATCCAATGATGTGATTTTTTACTAGTACTAATGACAGGTTTCAGAGTAGCAGCCATGTTAGACTGTATCTGCAAAAAGAAAAGGAGTACTTGTGGCACCTAAGAGACTAACAAATTTTTTTGAGCATAAGCTTTTGTGAGCTACAGCTCACTTCATCAGATGCATTCAGTGGAAAATACAGTGAGGAGATTTATATACACAGAGAACATGAACCAATGGGTGTTACCACACACACTGTAACGAGAGTGATCAGGTAAGGTGAGCTATTACCAGCAGGAGAACGGGGAGGGGGGACTTTTGTAGTGATAATCAAGTTGGGCCATTTCCAGCAGTTGACAAGAATGTCTGAGGAACAGTGGGGGGAGGGGGAGGGAGCGGGGCGGGGGGAGAATAAACATGGGGAAATAGTTTTACTTTGTGTAATGACCCATCCACTCCCAGTCTTTATTCAAGCCTAAGTTATTTATATCCAGTTTGCAAATTAATTCCAATTCAGCAGTCTCTCATTGGAGTCTGTTTTTGAAGTTTTTTTGTTGAAGAATTGCCACTTTTAGGTCTGTAATCGAGTGACCAAAGAGATTGAAGTGTTCTCGGACTGGTTTTTAAATGTTATAATTCTTGACGTCTGATTTGTGTCCATTTATTCTTTTATGTAGCGACTGTCCACTTTGGCCAATGTACACGGCAGAGGGGCATTGCTGGCACATGATGGCATATATCACATGGGTAGATATGCAGGTGAACGAGCCTCTGATAGTGTGGCTGATGTGATTAGGCCTTATGATGGTGTCCCCTGAATAGATATGTGGACACAGTTGGCAACGGGCTTTGTTGCAAGGATAGGTTCCTGGGTTAGTGGTTCTGTTGTGTGGTGTGTGGTTGCTGGTGAGTATTTGCTTCAGGTTGGGGGGCTGTCTGTAAGCAAGGACTGGCCTGTCTTCCAAGATCTGTGAGAGTGATGGGTCGTCCTTCAGGATAGATTGTAGATCCTTGATGATGCGTTAGAGAGGTTTTAGTTGGGGGCTGAAGGTGATGGCTAGTGGCGTTCTGTTATTTTCTTTGTTGGGCCTGTCCTGTAGTAGGTAACTTCTGGGTACTCTTCTGGCTCTGTCAATCTGTTTCTTCACTTCAGCAGGTGGGTATTGTTGTTGTAAGAACGCTTGATAGAGATCTTGTAGATGTTTGTCTCTGTCTGAGGGGTTGGAGCAAATGTGGTTGTATCGCAGAGCTTGGCTATAGACAATGGATCGTGTGGTGTGGTCTGGATGAAAGCTGGAGGCATGTAGGTAGGAATAGCGGTCAGTAGGTTTCCGCTACGGTGGTGGTGTTTATGTGACCATCGCTATACGCTATAGGGTGGTGTTTATGTGACCATTATTAGTGAATTATTAGTTAAATTGGATAAGATGGGTATCAATAGGCAAATTGAAAGGTGGATAAGGAACTAGTTAAAGGGGAGACTACAACGGGTCCTACTGAAAGGTGAACTGTCAGGCTGGAGGGAGGTTACCAGTGGAGTTCCTCAAGGATCGGTTTTGGGACCAATCTTATTTAATCTTTTTATTACTGACCTTGGCACAAAAAGTGGGAGTGTGCTAATAAAGTTTGCGGATGATACAAAGCTGGGAGGTATTGCCAATTTAGAGAAGGACAGGGATACCCTACAGGAGGATCTGGATGACCTTGTAAACTGGAGTAATAGTAATAGGATGAAATTTAATAGTGAGAAGTGTAAGGTCATGCATTTAGGGATTAATAACAAGAATTTTAGTTATAAGCTAGGGACGCATCAATTAGAAGTAACAGAGGAGGAAAAGGACCTTGGAGTATTGGTTGATCATAGGATGACTATGAGCCGCCAATGTGATATGGCTGTGAAAAAAGCTAATGCAGTCTTGGGATGCATCAGGAGAGGTATTTCCAGTAGGGATAAGGAGGTTTTAGTACCATTATACAAGGCACTGGTGAGACCTCACCTGGAATACTGTGTGCAATTCTGGTCTCCCATGTTTAAGAAGGATGAATTCAAACTGTAACAAGTACAGAGAAGGGCTACTAGGATGATCCGAGGAATGGAAAACTTGTCTTATGAAAGGAGACTCAGGGAGCTTGGCTTGTTTAGCCTAACTAAAAGAAAGTTGAGGGGAGATATGATTGCTCTCTATAAATATATCAGAGGGATAAATACCAGAGAGGGAGAGGAATTATTTAAGCTCAGTACCAATGTGGACACAAGAACAAATGGATATAAACTGGCCACTAGGAAATTTAGACTAGAAATTAGACGAAGGTTTTTAACCATAAGAGGAGTGAAGTTTTGGAATAGCCTTCCAAGGGAAGCAGTGGGGGCAAAAGATCTATCTGGCTTTAAGATTAAACTCGATAAGTTTATGGAGGAGATGGTATGATGGGATAACATGGTTTTGGTAATTAAATATTCATAAATAGGTCCAATGGCCTGTGATGGGATATTAGATGGGGTGAGATCCGAGTTACCCAGGAAAGAATTTTCTGTAGTATCTGGCTGATGAATCTTGCCCATATGCTCAGGTTTTAGCTGATCATCATATTTGGGGTCGGGAAGGAATTTTCCTCCAGGGCAAATTGGAAAAGGCCCTGGAGGTTTTTTGCCTTCCTCTGTAGCATGGGGCACGGGTCACTTGCTGGAGGATTCTCTGCTCCTTGAAGTCTTTAAACTACAATTTGAGGACTTCAATAGCACAGATATAGGTGTGAGGTTTTTTTTTTGTAGGAGTGGTGGGTGAAATTCTGTGGCCTGCGTTGTGCAGGAGGTCAGACTAGATGATCATAATGGTCCCTTCTGACCTAAATATCTATGAAAACCATCGCTTATTAGCACCTTAGTGTCCAGGAAGTGGATCTCTTGTGTGGACTGGTCCAGGCTGAGGTTGATGGTGGATGGAAATTGTTGAACTCATGGTGGAATTCCTCAAGGGCTTCTTTTCCATGGGTCCAGATGATGAAGATGTCATCAATGTAGCGCAAGTAGAGTAGGGGCATTAGGGGACAAGAGCTGAGGAAGCGTTGTTCTAAGTCAGCCATAAAAATGTTGGCATACTGTGGGGCCATGCGGGTACCCATAGCAGTGCTGCTGATTTGAAGGTATACATTGTCCCCAAATGTGAAATAGTTATGTGTGAGGGCAAAGTCACAAAGTTCAGCCACCAGGTTTGCTGTGACATTATCGGGGATACTATTCCTGATGGCTTGTAGTCCATCTTTGTGTGGAATGTTGGTGTAGAGGGCTTCTACATCCATAGTGGCCAGGATGGTGTTTTCAGGAAGATCACCAATGGATTTTAGTTTCCTCAGGAAGTCAGTGGTGTCTCGAAGATAGCTAGGAGTGCTGGTAGCATAGGGCCCGAGTAGGGAGTCTACATAGCCAGGCAATCCTGCTGTCAGGGTGCCAATGCCTGAGATGATGGGGAGTCCAGGATTTCCAGGTTTATGGATCTTGGGTAGCAGATACAATACCCCTGGTCAGGGTTCCAGGGGTGTGTCTGTGCGGATTTGTTCTTGTGCTTTTTCAGGGAGTTTCTTGAGCAAATGGTGTAGTTTCTTTTGGTAACCCTCAGTGGGATCAGAGGGTAATGGTTTGTAGAAAGTGGTGTTGGAGAGCTGCCTAGCAGCCTCTTGTTCTTGTCAACTGCTGGAAATGGCCCAACTTGATTATCACTACAAAAGTCGTGTCCCCCCCTCCCCCCACCCCCCCGTTCTCCTGCTGGTAATAGCTCACCTTACCTGGTCACTCTCGTTACAGTGTGTATGGTAAAACCCATTGTTTCATGTTCTCTGTGTATATAAATCTCCCCACTGTATTTTCCACTGAATGCATCCGATAAAGTGAGCTGTAGCTCACGAAAGCTTATGTTCAAATAAATTTGTTAGTCTCTAAGGTGCCACAAGTCCTCCTTTTATTTTTACTAGTAGTGACATTGCAGGGATAGTGGAGTGAGCCCAAGACAACTGTAAAATGAAAAGCAGCAAGTCTAACTCACTACAAACTGAACAGAGAACAGTATACTAACTGACGGATTACATTCTATGTCAGAGAGAGGTGTGGTTTAAGCAAGGGGCTGGGAATACTGAGCTCTAAACTCAGCTCTGACACTGACCCAGGCTGTCGTCTTGGCAAATCATTCAAAGTCACAAAGTAATAGAGTTTAAGGCCAGAGGTGACCACCAGATCATCTAGTGTGACTCCCGTATATCACGGGCCGTCCGCACCACCCAGCACCTGCACATTAAACCCAACAACCTAAATTAGACCTTAGTATTACAGACCTCAGGAGACAAGAGAAGATGGATCACTTGATGATTGCCTGTTCTGTTCATTCCCCCTGGGGCTCCTGGCACTGGCCACTGTCGGAAGACAGGATACTGGGCTAGATGGACCTTTGGTCTGACCCAGTAAGGCCATTCTTATAAGTTATGTTCTTTAGACTATTATGTGCCACAGGCAGAAAATAGAAGGGACTGAGATGCATCAGTGCCCCAGGCCCCTGCAATGGCAGGGAAATGCTTAAATGAGATATTCCCAGATAACCCTGGCAAGTGACCTGCACCCACACGCTGCAGAGGCAGATGACTCCCCCCCCCCCCCTCCACTGTCACTGCCAATCTGACCTGTGGAAAAATTCCTTCCTGACCCCACATATGACGATCAGTTAGAACTTGAGTGTGAGGCAACCTGCAGCCACATCAGGGTTGCCCACTCAGTGGCCATGACTCATCATCCAGGCATGCTACAGCTTCTCAGCTGAGCCCGCAATAACTCAGCACTCATGCACACCGCAGTAGCCTATCCGTGCACTGGGCCTGGATCAGATGACACCCCGAGACACAGGTATTTCCCCAGCCCCACTGGAGCTGCCACGTAGTCTGTGCAACAGCCTCACTACTTGGCTAGGAACCCTTTGGCTGCCTCACAGTGTTACAGATTCCCTAGGCTTCTAGCCTGCTCTCAATTCAGTTCCTGTTCCTGCCCCAGCCTGTTTCAGCCTTGTCTAGCCTCTACTCCAACCATGCTGACTGCTCCAGTCCTGCCCCCCACCCTCCCAAACCCTTGGTCTGACTCCCACCTGACTTCAACCTTTGACCTATATCTAGACTCCAATTACAATCCTGATTTGGCTTGTCTATAGACTCTGACCTCGGTTCTGTTCCACAACCAGTCTCTGGACCTCAGTTTTAGTGATGCTCTTGGCCCGCTCCCAACTCTGTGCTTGGCTTCGACCCTTGTATGTGTTCTTTTCTTCTGGATCTAACCACCAGGACTGACCACCTCTAACCCAGAGCCTCACACTGAGCAAGAACAAGTGAGCAAGAAAGATCAAGCCAAACCAGCCATGCATCCTCTGGGATTCTGACTGGTTACTAAGTACCTAAATCCCTTTTGAAAATGAGACTTAGGCTCCTAAATTAGACATTGCAATGCTGAGTGCTGCAATGCCTACATACCTTTAAAAATCTGGGCATAGTAGTGAGTAGTTCTAATTCCATCCGGTAGAGGGCAGCAGTACACATATACTAGCTAGCACACTCCAATACTTCATTTCTTTTCAAGGTTGCTGTGAAGACCAATTAGATTAAGTAAAATACGCTGACCATTAAAAACGTTGGAACATAACAGCTGATTAAAGATGGGTCTCAGCTCCCAAGTTCAGGGGTGTTCAGATTTGATGGTTTGGTGACCAGATAGCAAGTGTGAAAAATCAGGACGGGGTGGGGTGTAATAGACTTTGTCTGTATAAGACAAAGCCCCGAATATCGGAAATGTCCCTATAAAATTGGTCACTATAGGTTCAGCCCATTATAAAGAAGGAGGCTAACTTTAAAATTCCGGTATGAGCATTCACGGTGCTTGGGGGTGTTGATTAATTCTTATTAATTATCATTCATGATTTAGTGTGCAAGTTCCTTTTAAATAATGTATATATATTTAAAAAATCTTACAGAATGTTGCTCCAACACTTACACTGAAAATGTGTGTTAGCTGTTCCACTGCAGGAGACTATAATCTTTCTTGCTATTAGAATGTTCAATTAATCAAATGATTTAACTGGTTGAATATTATTGGATGCTTTATATAACAGATTACAATGCAATTGAATACAGTGTTACCTATGGTGCAAAAGTATTATCTTTTATCTGTAGTAAGGCCCCATAATGGAAATGCAGATAAAAGCTCATTTCACTGATCTTACCTGCTTTCCTTTATTGAATATTTCTGAAATGGAACTTCTTCACCCCAGGGCTTACTTTAGCTTCTACTGGACTTACACTCTGCCCACTTCACAATATGATGCCTATCTTTGACATAATAGCCCCACTGAGATAACTTCATGTTTGCCTGCAAGCCTGCCTCGCTCCTGAGGCATGTTTTAGGTGTTGTATTAGCAAATGTACATTGTGAATTGCTATATGGAGGCTAAATGTGTTGCTGCTTTCAGGATCTTTCAGTTTTGCCAGCATTTCTGATGATAAATGTTCTTTCTGAGTGGTTAAAAAACAAGGCAAAATACAGAGTGTGTGTGAAATAATGAGCACTGCAACCGTAAACTGCATCATTTTACCAGGTATGTAGAGGGTGAGATGCTCAAGGTTACATGTGGGAATACGGAGGAAGAGTACTGAGTAGAACCTAGATCTCCTGAGTTACAGTTGGGTGCTTTTACCCCAGGACAATCCAAGAACTGATGTTGAACTGCAGGTACTGTTGGATGGAAGCCACACAGAATTAATAGTTTTAACTCTAAGATGCTAACCCATTATGTGTTCACATAATTTCTGAGAACATACCCATTGGAAGTGCTCCCATGAGGGAGTTCAGGGTTAACATTGACCAGCTAAATTGAGGTAAAGAGTGCTAACCTGTGTCTATGTTAAGGAAAAGATCATGGTTAAATTGGGATTAGGTAACAAATCAGATAACCCTGACTTTATCTAGATTATTTCAGGCCTCAGGCCTGCAAGCTTCTGTGTTTGGGCAGAGCCTATTGATTTGGGGCTCCATGCAAGTGGAGGCCACACGCACAAAGCAGTTTGCAGGGTTGAGGCATATCTATAGTCTCCCGCTTCTAAATTTTTGAGGTAGAGGGCAATCGGATTGATACGGTTTCATGTTTTATATCATCACAAAGAAATTCTGACAAGAAATATAGAATTACATTGCCTAGTAATGATCTTTCCAGGGATTCTAAAAGCTTCATACATTTTTAAAGCTCACAATTCATTTCAGATAGGCTTGGATTACAGACCTGTATTAAGACTAAGAAACAATAGCTCTTGCACATTCTTGTTTTCCCAGAATCTATTCTATTTTGTATTTAATTTTCAATAACCTCTCATTTTTGACAGAGGCATTTTCTTTAACAATGGCCTCCAAGCAGAGTCAATATTCAGGGTTGCATACTGTGGGTTTGATTCTGATCTTTCACACACTAGTTTTATAGTGGTGTGTAATTCCTTGCATTTCAGTGGAATTGCTCCTTATTTATACTATCTTAAATGAGATCAGAATTAGTCTGTCTGTATTCATGACTTGCATTCTCTTCTCAAGAGTACTTGCAGCAGTATCTGTCTTCCATTTTTGGTCCATACATCCATTTTTGTTTGACCTCTAGGCATTCATTGCTTACAGCATGATACTTAAGGAGCCCTTCAGTGGAAAGAAATCCTCTCATTCAAATCCCTCTTAGAATTTACTTATACTGTGTTCTCTACAAGAATTGAGTTTAAAAAAATAAAAACCGAATCTAATTGAATCATCAAGTTGTGTAAGTGCCTTACCGCGTAACTGCTTATTCTTATTGCAACCATTGTCCCAACTCTCTTTTTTCCTGTCTTTTTGTCTGTTACCCTCGGTGGTTGTATGATGTCTGAATCCAGCTTGTAAGACCTTCGGTAGGGTCACTCTTTGTTTCTGTGGCGCATCTAGCATCCACCTCGGCCACTCAAAAATGAATAATAAATAGTAATAATAATAGCCTGCGTTGTCCCCTCCTGCAAGATTTCTCTGGAGTGGGTGAGGGGGATTTCAGTGAGGCACTCATTGTGGTCGTCCTCCCCTGTTTTTTGGGTGGGTGAGATTTGCCCGCCCCCCCATCCCCTGCATAAAAAGTTGCAAGCCTTCTCCCAGATTGGCCAAACCCCCAGGGATCTGTGGGAAGCTGGGGACATTTATGATCCATTTATGTACCATCATACCAGCTCTTGACTGGTCCCCACAGTCACTGACAGCATGGTCCAACTGGAACATCTGCCCTAGTCCCTGGCATCATGGTAGCAGGGGAAAGTCACTCCCACCCCGCACTCCTCCACACTCTCTGGTAGCATGGTTCCATTGGAGCATCCGCTCCACCCCCACAGTCCCTGGCAGTTTGGCTCCTGATTATGGATACCCACACGAGTTTCATGTTTATTAAAAACATAATATAGCCAACAGCTTGAGGGGGAGAACAATGTGCATCCCTCTGCTGTATCACTACTCTCCACTGTGCTCTCAGTGTCTGCCCCCTCCCCCTGTGTGGTAGGGGGAGATCCATGACCCCTCCTTGCTCAATTCTGTGTTGATCCTGGCCAGTAAGATGCTCCTTTTTGTGGGTAGGCTAAATGTAGGGAAGTGCGACCAATGGGAGCTTCCATCTCTGTCCCAGGAGCTGTACAAAAACAGTGGCGAGCCCCAGTTGCTTCCCCCTTTTAGATGGCACTGTTGTAGCAGAGCATCACAGTAACAAGATTAGAAAACATCAAAATCTGAAAGTACAAAACAAGTGAAAACAGAAGAAAAACCTCATCTTGAGACCCCCATAAAGCAGCAATTGAAGCAACAGCTGGCAAAGATCAAGGAGCATTAACTGCTAACCACAGAGGGGCTGAGATGAGTCTGCCATGTACCAGCCATGATGCTGTTTTGCTCTACTCCCCAGCTGAACTGTCTTAATGCCCTGCTGCTTTTATTAATGAGTGATTTGGGGGCCAAATTATGCCTGGCTAGTAAAAAACAGATGTAATTCTCCCCCCAGAATAAGTGCCTATAAACCGTTTAATGTGTACTGCTGGGCTGTGCAGAGCTCAGAGAAAGCTTTCCTCATGCAGTGCATTCTGTTGTCTGAGGAAGATGTGTACTGGGAGGACGTTGTTTGGCCAGGGTGGCTGTGTCTGACATTCATAAAAATCTGCCCCACATCCCCAGATTCCTTTGTAATGCCCCATTATTCTTCTTCACGACTCCTACCAAGAAAGCTTTGATGAATGGATTCTCTGTATGTTTTCAAGGGACCCAGAATTGGGGTAGCTAGCCCTCTTCTGCTTAATACTGCTTCAGTAGCATGTGTTTCTGAATTGTTTATCTGGCATGTGCTTAAGTCAGAATTTGGCACATTGGTTAGATACAGATGGAAAGAACTACAGTATAGACAGTCTCTAATCAAATAATGTTACAAAATGTTAGGCAATTGCTCCTCTTGGAGACATAAGAAAGATGTTTACTACCGGATCATTGTGTTCTGCAAACTGTATTGTAAAATCTGCTACTGCCACCATCAGGAGGACAGCAAAATGTAAAATGCTGTTGGTCACATGGCTTTTCACTACAGACTAAAAAGCAAATCACACAATAAATTCAATAAGAAACATGCCATATGATATGAATGTTTTTGAACATACATGATAATATGGGTTGAGCTCTACTTGTGTGGGGAGGGAGTCTCTACAGTCAGGCATCCATAAGAGAAATCATAGAAAATTTCTAGTAATTTGGGTCCTGTAGCAATAATTATTTGCAGAACACATGTACTACTTCAAAGTACTGCTACTATCCAAACGAAATAACTAGTATTCCCAGTTTTCATAAGTACAAATGAAAAGCACAGGTAGCATTCAGCATGTGCCACAATATAAATTGAATGTCTACTTGAATATCCTTTTCCTTTCTGGTATACAGCAACTGACCTTACAAATTCTTGTGCACCTTTTATCTACAGGCTAGCTAGCTAGATTTAAAAGCCTGGTTTCCCTTTGGCTACCGCAGTTTGCAAGTACACTTGAAGTGATGTGTGAGCAATTGACATCAGAAGTCTAACTATCTGATATGTAGGCACAGTCAGAAAGTAAGATGTCAAAATGACATCAGTTGACCTCCTACAGTTATTTGCACCTATAGTCAGGGAGACCTGATTGAGGACAGGCTGAAAAGCAAACCTGATGGGCCAGATCCCCAGTATGTGTAAATCATCATAACTCCATTGAAAGATGGTTTATATCAGCGGTGGATCTGGTCCGCTGTGTATACCTTTTTTGTGCATCTGTTTGTTGTTTCCTTTTCTTTCAGCTATGTGCACTGTGCATATGTTTGGCTTTATCTTGTGTTTATCCTCATCACTAGTGGTGTTTTGGTCTCACTAGCCCATTTCATGGTTTTGTGGCACCCAAATTAAGAATCACTAAACTAGCATTTAATTTAAGGCATTTAATAATAAAGACATGTCTGAGTGGTTTATAATTACAGGTCACCAAGGGTTAACTTCTCTGGGTCTGACAGGATAGAACATGCCCTGCTTCTGTTTAAAACTATGGATTATTTTATTCACTAATTCATTATGTGCCTATTCTTATAGAACATAGGTTGCATGTTACTGATTAAAATGCTATCAGACATTAAATCAAACCATCCCCAATAGCCAAGGTAAGCAGTCCTCTTTTCCATATCCCTATCTATCTGCCTACCATGAGGCTGTTCAAAAGAGTTGCTTAGCTGTGGCTGCCATGGCAAAGGGGACCAAATTTTCAGTGGCTAGCTGGGCATGGCAAATTTAAGACATACTGGTAATATCTAGAGGTGGGATCCACAAAGGGATTTAGGAATTGCAAATCTGAGCATCACAGATCCTAACTTCCAGGCCCATAGAAAATCACAGGAACAATTCTGAGATCCACACCTAGGCTCCCTATACAATGAATGGGGAGAGATAGGGTAAATGTGTTCTACAAAACCAGCACTCTAAGTGGGGAGCTGCCTAAGCTAGCCAATGGGAGATGCCAACAAGGGGTGGGGGGTGCTTAATCCAGCCATGCAGTTGGATCTATAGATTATAGATATATTGATTACTTAAGAATCCCCAGTTATCACTTTGAGGGTTGACAGGTTCTTGTCCCAAGATCAGGCCCAATATTATTTAAATTATTATATAGTTGGGAACCCCAATGTGCCCAATTGCAACACTCACACTATAGGAATTCTTCTATCTTTACAAATAGTTTATTAATACATTTAGCACAGTCACAAACATCTCAACTCAGAAAGGTAGACACCCCAATATTCACCACTGTCATGTAATTAGGATATGTTTGTACAAAGTATGTCTTAAGAGGTATCATTCTAAAAATCTGGATCTGTTGAACATTAATATCTTATTGGATTGTATGTGCTATTGGCGTGTCTGAAGTTATGAAGTTTGGCTATGTATGTGTTACTGAAACATGCTGTGAGGTTGAAAACACCCACAAGCAGCCTTTCAGGTACAACAGTAAAAAAGCCAAACAATGTTAATGGCTCATTGAGGAAATGCACACAGGCACAAGGATTACCCCAGGAACTGTGTACAATAGAAACCTCTCAGAGATAGCACTACACAATGGGAACTGTTTGACCCAGGTCACAGCAAAAGAGCTTTCCAGCAAGTGGGAAGAAGATATAAAAGGGGGCAATGACATCATGAGGGTGCCTCACTCCCTACAACACACCTGGAAACACATGAGGGGCAAGGACTGAACTGTGAGGAGTGATGGTCCCAGGCTAGAGGGATTTTTAGCCTGTGTATGAAAACCTGGGAAAGCCAAGGCTACTAGTGCCTTATGAATCTGCCAGCCTGCTTATCACTCAGGGTGAGAATTTGCTAATTTATATCCTACCTATCTAGTGTGTTAAGCTCAGTTTGCGGTTTTGTTTATTTACTAAGGTAATCTACTTTGATCTGTTTGCTATCTCTTATAATCACTTAAAATCTATCTTTTGCCATTAATAAGCTTGTTTTGTCTAAAACCAGTGTGTGTGGAAATTATAACTTGGGGCAGAAAGCTGTTGCATCTCTCTCTCCACATTGAGGGAGGGGGCGAATTTTATGAGCTTATGCTGTACTTTTCTCTGTGCAGCACGCAAGATGCTATAATTTTGGGTTTACACTTGAAAAGGGGGTGTGCACTTGAGTATTGGGCAGTCCCTTAGCTGAGCCTTCCCATGCCGAGCTGATCTCAGCAACTGTGTATATAGCTGCAGCTGGGTGTATTCCTACCTGTATGTGTGCTGGTTAAGTGCAGTCTGAAGCCTGAGGGAGGGCTTGGCTGGTTTGCCTCAGAAATACAGTGTAAAGGGAGCCCAGGCTGGTGGGTTAGGCTGGTTCAGCGGTACCCCAGTTCCAAGAGGCACCCTGGGGGGAACCTGTCACAGATAGTACAAAATGTACATCTGACTATCCATATACTCACACCGTCCCTTGTAGAACAACCTGAAATCTTAGCCATCATGTTCCTCATCACCATCACCTTCTCCCTCATCACCAGTGGCCATCATTCTGGCACCTCCCAAGGACTACATCTCCTTCTTCCGCCGCCTGTAGGCTGGGATGCAACTTTTATAATATGTTACATTGATGCCACTATGTTGATGCATATTCAGTAGGGGATTTTCCCATTTTCCTTATTGGTATTTCCTCACCTTACTAATGCTGGAGTGTCTTTCGTCTATAGGTTAGTATATCAATGATCTCAACTTATTATCAGATACGTCCAGCTCATGAGCTGCATGGGGCTCTTTTACGGTTAAAGGGCAGCTCACAGAGCTCCCCACACTCTCCCTGCTCCATTCTCCACCTACCAGACTGTGGTGGGGAACTCGAGTCTTCTGCCCTGCGGCGGGGTGGTGGGCTAGGGGCTTCTGACTGGTGCCTGCTGGGGAAGGGCACCATTTAAAGGTCTGCCCCACCAACAGCTTGAGTCACACACGCCCCCCTTCCCTTAGTGGCCCCTGCCTGCAGCTCCCAGCTCTTAGCTCCATGTAGAAAGGCAGTGGCAAACAGCTGGGAGCTGCAGGGAGGGCACTGCTGCTTTAGCTCCGCAAGGAGAGGCAAAAGGAAAAGCAGCAGCTCTCCATGCAGCTCTCAGCTCTTTGCCACTGCCTCTCCCCATGGCAGCTCCCAGCTTGCTGGCTCCAGCAGCTGCCGTGCAGGGAGAGGGCCCGGCAGCACCAGGTGACCAAGCGGGCCCAGCAAACCCTGGCAACAATCTGGGGGAGGCTGTGACCCCATGTGATCCCCCCCCCCCCACACACACACAGTTGCCTCTGGCTTCTGCCCAGCGGGGTGGAGAGTCTCAGGGCTTCAGCCCTGCGGGGCATGCCTGCCAGGGCTTGGAGCTTCAGCAGGATGGGGGCTGAAGCCCTGAGCCCAGGCAGGCACGTCCCAGTTCTTGAACTTTTGAAGATTGTTGTATGCAGCTCAGACGGTCAGTAAGTTCGGCCATCCCTGATATACATCAAGCCCTTTTGTGGTTAGGTATCTGCAGATGTAGCTCATATACTTGTTATAAATGTCAATTCATTGCCATGACACTCTTGTGGTTGGGAATGTAGCTTTGGTCACTCTATTTGCAATTCTCCAATACTTAGGGTTTCCACTGGCTGTTTGTCTGTTCAAATTTTATCTATTCAGTGGTCATGGGCCTCAAGCCTTATGCTAACTTGCTGAAGCCAACGTCTTACAGGATACAGGCCTGTAGCTTCCTTGCATTACTGCTGAATATAATGCAAAGCAATGAATATAATAAAGGTAATCTAGCTCACTGGGCTTCAGCCTCTCTTTCTAAGATAGGTGCTTAAGCCTGGGCTGCAAAGAGGCACCTATCTCTGCTGAGAGCTCCACAAACAGGAACCAGCTGCCTGGAGTCATGGGGCTTAGGCATCTCCTGAAGGAACAAGTTAGATGCCCACCTCATTGCATACAAAACAGTGGGGAAGGTAGAGGGGGCCACCTTATAACTTTTAGCTCAATGGTTAGAGCGCTCACCTGGGATGTGAGAGACTCGGGTTCAATTCTCCCCTCTCTGCCAAAGTGGGGAAAGGATTTGAACAGAGGTCTCCCAGCTTTCAGAAGAGTGTCCTAACCCAGTGTTTCCCAAACAGTGGGTCCTGACCTAGTAGTGGGTCACAGGAAGGTTCTAAGTGGGTCACCATGTCCTGGGCCAGATTAACCCATCACTTGGCCCTGCCCTAGGCATATGCTTCTCCCAGCCTTGTGTGGAGGGGAGGACCAGGAGAAGGGACTTGGGGAGCAAGCCCACCCTGCACTCACCCTGCAGAAGTGGCGCCTGTCCTGGGAGCTGGGCCCAGCTTCTTTGTCCAGGTGTTGTGATGAAGAGGTGGCTGGGCCAAATCTGAGTGACGCTGCAACCCTGTGCTCCAGGTCGCAATGCCCAGAGCTTGGAGATGGGCCCAGCCAGGTGGGACAGGAACCACTGCAGCAGTGTGAGTGCAGGGTGGACTTGCTCTCCAATATCCTCCTTCCCCCTACCCTGGGCCTCTGCGCCGCCCCTGTCTTGTATTAGGGTTGCAGTGCTGGGGAAGAGGGCGCATATGTGTAATGATGGGTCACACAAGAAAAAAAGAGGAAATGCAGTTGGTGGGTTGCCTGAGTACATAGTTTGGGAACTGCTGCTGTAAGCACTGAGCTCTGGGCTTTTCTGATGTGGGCCCCCCTCGGTCTCTTCAGTTGAAGCTGTTCCACTGTGGCTAAATAATGGAAGAGTGATAGACGCAGGGGGACGGCACCCTGGTTCTCACAACTCCCATGTTGGTGCCCCAAGCACTGGATTAGAGTCATACTCATTCTCTCTCCCTCTTTGGCCCAGGGACTGCTCCACTGTGACTAACTACTTAAATAGTTATTGGGCTAGAGAGAGAGAGAAAAACAATAAGTGAGAATGACTCTGTAGCCCAGTGATTAGAGCCTCACCCTCCACACCCTGAGAGACAGGAGATCCCAGCTCTAGTCCCCTGGCTCTAATCACTTTCATTATTTATCTACAGTGGAACAGCTTCAGCAGGAGAGACTGAGGGGGGCCCCACTTCAAACGAGCGGAGAGCTCAGAGCTCTCCTGTGGCAAGGGAGATCCCTTGTTCAAACCCTTTCTCTCCCTTTGATAGACAGGGGAACTGAACCTGTTCCTTTCACATCCCATTACTCATTAGGCTAAAAGTTACAAGTGGGGCACCATCCCCACACCGTCCTGTGGCCAGATTTTGAAGGGGACCCAATCCAGTAGTAATGCTCAGAGGCCACCTACCTCATCAGGCCCTGCGCATGACTTAGGCAGCTGGATGCCTATCTTCCCATGGTTTGTTAGTTGCTCTAGGGCTTAGGCAGGAGACAGTCATCCAGATTCCTTAAGGGAGACAGCAGTGCACATGCTCCGAGGCAGAAGCTGAGGCGCATAGGGAATTTCTACCCTGAAAACTTAGGTGCCGAGTGAGCTTAGGCACCTATGAGGTTCAGTGGGAGTTTTGTGGATTGCAGTGGAGTCAAAACTGGAACTTAGACACCTAAACCTAAGACTTGGGCACCCAAGTCTGGGGTTTAGATGTTTAAGTACCTTCATGGACCTGGGCATAGGTTGTTATAGCAGATCCATTTGAGTGCTTATTGCCCCAGATTACCACAGATAACTCAATAAATAGTCCATAGTCAAGCATGTCATTTACCAAAAAGATACCCTTAAACTGTTCTCTGAAGATCAGTGCAGCAGTGTGGTGGCCCTTTTAAGGGGAGGCTTTGCTACCAAAATCATAAGGGCATGGCCCTTTAAGGCAAGACAGTTCTCGGATTTGTAGTTCACCTGGGATGGAGCACATGACTGGTTGGGCAGTCGAGAAATTCTGTATAAAAGGCAAGCCAATAGTTTACTCAAAAGAAAAGGAGTACTTGTGGCGCCTTAGAGACTAACCAATTTATTTGAGCACAAGCTTTCGTGAGCTACAGCTCACTTCATTGGATGCAAGTGAGCTGTAGCTCACGAAAGCTTATGCTCAAATAAATTGGTTAGTCTCTAAGGTACCACAAGTACTCCTTTTCTTTTTGCGAATACAGACTAACATGGCTGCTACTCTGAAAACTACTCAGAAAGAGAATCTCAAGGAAGTAGGATATCTATGGGATCTTCTCTATAGTAGTTTGCCAGAGAGTCATCAGGCGTGATTAGTTATTTCCCCACTAAGGCAGCTAGGGAAGGATTTGGCTGGGTGGGACCCTATAAGAGAGGCCAACGTGAGGTCTGTGTAGGAAGAGATTCTGGGAAACAGAAACAGGGTAGTGTTGAGTTAAAGACAGACAACCCAATGGTGTTAGGGTCCCAGGGTTGTAAACCAGAGGAGGAGGAGGATGTGACCCTATGATACCATTTCCCAAAGTGGTGTTGTGACTGTTCCCATGGGGAGCCACCTGAGGTCAATCAATTAGGGTGAAATGCAAAGAATGGGGCCGACAATCCCCAAAGCTGGTGGATATTTCAAAACTTAGATTTATCAAGCCAGCACAAAACCACTTCTTTATTACCTCACTGGTTTCCCAGAAACCAACAAAACACAATTCCTTTAAAGTAACCCAGCCTCAGGCCTCCATCCAGGGACCCAAGTCAAAAACGATGACGTTTTCTGAAAATCTTATTTTATCATATAAAAGGAAAAAGGTTCTACCAATCCCAAAGGATCGGACACTTTACCGCCCAGGTTAAGGAATATTCCAGATCTTACCCAAATACACACTTACAGCCAATTCTTATTAACTAAACTAAAATTTATTAAAAAAAAAAAGAAAGAGAGTTAAAAGGTCAATATACATACAGACAAGAGCTCAACTCTTGAGGTTCAGAGTCATAGCAGAGATGGTAAGCTTTATAGTTGCAAAGAGTTCTTTTAGATTTTAGTCCATAGGTTATAGTCCAATGTCCAATATCATATTCAGGGCGGGCCAGTCAGCACTGGGATCTCAATCTTGTGGCTTCAGCTTCCCCTGCATTGAAGCATCAAGAAGATCTGAGATGACAGAATCAGGACCCAATGATCTTTTATACAGTTTTCTAGCAGCCACTTGACCATACAGTCCTGGGTAAGCAATAGGCTTTTGATGTAACCTTCTGCTTCCTAAACACCACCAGTAATTAGTTACACAAATTAACATAGGGCAATTTATTCATTAGGCAGTCTATCACAAACTTCAGAGACATATAGACAATGACATTACTTCACCCAAGATTCATCTAAATGTTAATATTTCCTTTTGATCTCTTAATTAATAGTTATAGTGACAGACAGGAACTGTCTGTTTACATGGATAGCATCTAAAATACACACAATTAGTATCACCTCTAACTTCTAACAACATAGGTTTGCATTTCAAAGTTTTAGCCTATCTAGCATTGAATGGCCCTCATTACCACTGGCATACTTTCTAACATGACTTTAAAGATTGGCTTTAGGTCATTCAGCCTGCAAGCTGTTTAAATCTTTCTGGCCATGTATTATACTTTGTATAAGATTCTTTGCAATTATATAACAGTGGTAGCAATAATGATTTGCATGATTATATTTTAATTAGACAACGTCACAGATGTGGAAACACCTTGAATCAACAGGGTAAATTAGAACAGGAAAAGGAACTCATGGAGCCTAGGAGGAATGGAAGGACCCTTGGACCAAGGAACTCAATTAGAGGACTACTGATCTGTGAAGGGGGCAGGAAGATTCTGATTAGTGGAACTCTTATGCAGGGGTTCTGAGAGCTGTTGAACCAGACTGTAAACCCTGTATATGATAGAAACCTCTTCAAGTCAGGAGGTGCATCAGCACCCCTAGTTGTAGCACCTTTGCTCTTATGTTAACCCTGGAAAGCATAGTGCCTAAAGCACATGAGCAGCTTACAAGTCTGTTGAAGACACCTTGAGAAGGGCAACTGAGGCAATGGTGTCAGCCAGGTAAGAATGCCATTGCAATTAAGTACAGATCTAGCAGACTGCTGAAGGTAGGGAACGAGAGAGGGCACTCCATAACTAAGCACATTCTGCTGCCAATAACTTTCCTCCAAACCCCCAGGGCAGACATTTATAGAGTGTCAGGAAAAAATGTCAGCCTGAGCTGTCATGGGGGCCTGAGGAGAGAGAAGTTCCGATAGCTAAGTTCCAAACAATTTACCATACAGTTTTTTATCAATTGGAACCAATACCTTAATTTGCATCCAATGCAAATTCATGCTGATCCCTCATTCCCCCCCCCCCCCCCCCCCCCGAGCAAGCAGGCTGTCCCATTCTGTGCTAGATGTAATTTCCAAATGGGCTACAAGCCCAGAGTAGACCACACTGCAGTATCTCAACTAGAAGGTGACATAGGCATGGATTGCTCAGGTGAAGTCTGCATCAGAAGCCATAACCTGATAGCTAACCACAGGGGAGAAAGTGGTATGAATCACTGCTGCTACCTGGATCTTTGACTGCTCTTGGACTCCCGAAAGATGGGTACATTCTACTAATAAATCAGTCATAACCTTTGCTAATTCTGCAAGTTACCCCTCTCTCTGACACAAAAGTCTCTTCTAGATCCACCTTCAACTTGTTCATTCTCCTCCAGCTCCTAGAGTGTTACACATTATAACACTTTTTTATGAAAAGGCATGTGATCAAATTATACTAGCCCCTAGGCAAGTCTAATCTGCACAAGCAGCTCAGCGACAAAAGCTACAGATTGTAGGATATAATAAAAAGAGTGTAGTCCAGGATCAGCAGAATGGAGGGTGGGAGAGGGAGGGAGAAAAGTATCCGTATAAGATCAGAGAATGAAATGAAGTCTCTGGAAGGCAGATCTCAAATTATATTATGTAGGAATAGTGGAGGTCAATGAGGTGATATTATATAATATCTGTGATGGGGTGTGCATACCTTGCACTGGGCCGGAAAGGGTTAACCCCACACTATGGGTGGAGGAAGTCCCATCCCTCAGATTGTACTGGGCATGCTCCACGTGCTATGCTAGTATAAAAGGGAGCAGCCTGGCTCAGTCTGGGTGGACCATCAGGGAGGGAGGACTTTTGGTGGAAGCTACAGCTAAGGCACTGTCACAGCCCTTGCCTGGGGGAGTCGGAGATCCTGAGATCTGTGGCCAACAGAGCCCCAGGGAATTACCCGGGCTGAGGAGCCTGCAGACCCCGATGCCCCATGGACTACAGCTTCAGGAAGCATGGTATGAAGTGACCCAGGGAGGGTGAGAAAGTGGTATAATTCACCTGTGTGAGGTCAGCATATTTCAGTGGGATTCCTTGCCAACCCAATGATGGACCACTCTGCCACTGTTAGGGCCCTGGGTCGGGGCCCGGTGGAGTTGTGTGGGCCTGGGCCCCCCTACTTGGGCTGCCACTCCTTGGTGGCAGCCCCTTGGGTATTGGCCACTATGTTGCACTGCCCTGTATCTGCGGGTGGCTATATAGATTCTGGCTGCTTAGCCATCTGGCCCTGTACCTGAGGGTTGCCACCTTGACACCTGCCACTAGGCCACACTACCCTGTACTCAAGCAGCAGCTCTTATTGCAGCTGCCAGCTCTTTGCCATTTCCTCTCC
This sequence comes from Chelonia mydas, assembly GCF_015237465.2. Taxonomy (NCBI): domain Eukaryota; kingdom Metazoa; phylum Chordata; order Testudines; family Cheloniidae; genus Chelonia; species Chelonia mydas. The sequence goes on from NC_057849.1 coordinate 265,596,784, forward strand.
CCATGGCTGTAGCTCCCAGCTTGCTGGCTCCAGCAGCTGCTGTGCTGGGAGGAGGCCCCGGCAGCACCATGTGACCAAGCGGACCCAGCAAACCCTGACAAAAATTTGGGGGTGGGCCTGTGACCCCATGTGACCTCCACACATATTGCCTCTGGCTCCTGCCCAGTGGGGTGGAGCGTCTCAGTGCTTCAGCCATGCAGTGTGTGCCTGGGACTGAATGCAAGAATGGGACTGAAGCCCTGAGCTCTGGCAGATGCGCCCCAGCTCTTGAACTTTTGAAGATTGTCGTATGCGGCTAGAGGGTCAGTACATTTGGCCACCCCGATATAGTCAAGCCCTTTTGTGGTTAGGTATCTGCGGATGTAGCTCATGTACTTGTTTATATACATCAATTCATTGTCATGACATCTTGTGGTTGGGCATGTAGCTGTGGTCAGAACTTCCCTTTAAACACTCTATTTTCAGTTCTCCAATACTTAAACAGCCAATGGAAACTCTTATCTGTTTGTCAGTTCAATGGTTATAGCTAGAGCCCTGCCCGGATATACAAATGTGCATCCACATCCGACCTGCCATCCGCAGGATATCCACAGATAACCACGAATTTGCAGGGCTCTACACTGGCAACCGGACTGAGGCTCCGAGGCATCCCCCTGCCAGAGCCCGGTCGGGCAGAGCCACGGGCAGTTGTGGGGAGTCCGCATGGAGTCGCAGACTCGCCACCTGCCCTCTGCCAGGATGCTCTCCTCTTCCCCACCCCCCACACCGCAGGCAGGTGGAGGGTCCACCGTGGCTCCCCACAGCTGCCCACTCAGCTCTTACATTGGCCAGGCTGTGGCTCAGAGCCACCCCCTTCCCTGGCCAGAGCCGAGTCGGGGAGAGCTATGCTGGCAGCTGCGGGGAGCCGCAGAGGACCTCCACCTGCCCTGGGTGGGGGGCCCAAGCAGCACCTGCCCAGTGTCCCTGCCCCCCCAGACACCTGCCAAATGTCCCAGTCCCTCTGCCCAGTGTCCCTGCCCCCTAGTCCCTCTGCCCAGTGTCAGTGTCCCTGCCCCCCAGCCCCTCCACCCAGGGCAGTTGGAGAGAACCAGCTGCCAGCGTGGCTCTCCCTGACCCAGCTCCAGAGGAGGGGGTGGCTCGGAGCCGCAGCCTGGCCACGGTAAGAGCCGGGGAGGCAGCTGTGGGAGCTGTGGCGGACCCTCCACTTGCCATAGGTGTGGGGACCAAGCAGCACCATGCTCCCACCCAGTGTCCCTGCCCCGCATGCCCCCCTACCCAGGGCATGTGGAGGATCTGTGCTGTGGTTCTTCACAGCTGGCCACTGGGCTCTTACCGTCAGAACCCTGCACAGATACAAAATTTGTATCCACAGCTGCACTGCTATCTGCAGAAATGATCCACGGATGCAGATATCTGCGGCTATAAAGCAGATACCTGTGGATTTGCAGGGCTCTAGTTATGGGCCTCAAGCATTATGCTAACTTGCTGCAGCTAATATCTTGCAGGATATAGGTTTGTGGGCTCCTTGCATTACTCACAAGGGTGAATTCCTTGCATTACTGCTGAATATAATGCAAAGCAGTGAATATAGACCTTGCCTGGACACTACTAACTCACCTCTTCCAGAGATCACACATCTCTGGGTTCTGAGGAATCCTTTTTCCTTCTTTTGAATACTCTAGACTATACCAAGTTTCAATCATAGATGTGTGTGTATATATATATAGATATATACATCACACCCCTGAATCTCTTTCAAAATCTTCACGTCTGTTTCATGTTACGTGGCCTGAAAACTGCTTGATCAATATTCTTTTTTGTTGTTGTTGTTCCTAAAAAGAATTTCCAATTAAGCTTTTTTTAACCCGTGTCTGCCCAGTGATATTGCTCCCTCCTTTATCATGGTTCTAAGGAAGCAGTTGGTTGTGTGTAAATGAGAAACCAAATGAATATATTCCCCCAGGCTGTCAGTCTGCTCTCCTATGAGCATAGGCACTCAGGACTACCACAAGTTAACTTGTGATAATTTGAGGTAGGGTTACCATATTTGAACATTCAAAAAAGAGGACACTCCATGGGGAGGGGTATTTGCTCACGCCCCCTGGCCCTGCCCCAACTCCACTTCCTCCCTGCCCCATTGAACCCCTTCCCCAAATCTCCACCCCGGCCCCGCCTTCTCCCCTGAGCACGCCGTGTTCCCCCTCCTCTCCCCTCCCTCCCAGCGGTGCGAAACTGCTGTTTTGCAGTGCAAGCGCTGGGAGCTAGGGGGAAAAAGCAGGCACTCTCTTGAGTGATCAACATTCACTCTTTCTTGAATGATCAACTCTTCTTTGGGGAAAAATAATAATGGCAAAATCCCAGACGATTTTAGATATTTAATAATTCCTCCTGGATGGTGATTTAAGAACTAAAAAGCCGGACAAGTCCGGGAAAATACAGACATATGGTAACCCTAATTTGAGGGAGCTCCTTAAGAAAATATTGGCAGCCCATTGATGGGCAACACTGTGTCCCTCTGAGCTGAACTGCGATCTGAAACATCTGATCTGTTGTGGGGGTTGGGTCCCAGAGTAGCAATGTATTTTCAGATGTCCCTTTGTGTGTGAGAGACTCCAACCCTTGGAATCCTACCCCTTTTGGATTTGCTTCCAGCAAAAATAATCTTTACATAGCAAGCCGGGGGGATGGGGGGGCTAACCACTGGGTATAGCTGTTCCTCCCACTGCAGTTCAGGAGTGAAACTTTGTGAGATGAAGTGTTGCAAAAAAGGGTTAAATGTGAAAATGTTCATTTTCTTGAATCATTATGAAACAATACAAAAGGTTTATCAACACCCTACCCAGTGGTGCAAGTAGAAATCATTTCTTGCCGGTACTGCACTCCTGGCACGGACATAAGGGGGGGGTGCATGTGACCTCCCCATGTGACCCTCCATGTGACTCCTCCCACCCCACCCCCAACCCAGGGCCCCCACGCTCGCCCTGTCCCCTCTGACACCTTCCTTACCTGTCTGTCTTAGTGGCTTCTAGAAGTTTTGTAGCTTCAGTGGGAGCAGCTGAATTTTTGTGTTCATTAAGTTTTTTTGAAGTGATGTGAGCTGTGTTTTTCTGTTTTTCCCAAAAGATGAAATCTGACATTCAGCCCATTGAGAAGCAATATGCACGCCTCAAGCAGAGAAAAGCTTTCAGCTGGAAACGTGTCTACATGTTCTATACCCAAGTTTTCCACTGGATGCAAACAATCATTTTTCCTTTGGAATTCATCAAAGTGAACCCTTGACTGCACAGTTGGGTATTGCTTTTCATCAGTAGGGTTACCCCGTGATTCAGCAGACCTGTCGCTGTCCTCAGGCTGTAGATTTGGTCTTTCTATGGCTTTGTGCGGTGTTGGTGACTCATTTGTCATTTTTCTACTTTCTCCCCATCCACCCTCTGCTTTACGCTTGAACATTAATGTTTGTTGCACTGACATTGTGATCAACCCTTATTAACCCAACAACCACTTAATTAAAACCTAAGTAGCTAGCTAAATTTGGTTTCTCAATTTGACGGTCTTCAATTTCACTATCTGCCCAGATTTTTTATTTTTGTGCCATGCAACAGCAGCATATAACTGATGTTTAGTTGGGTAGGTTTAGAGTGAAATTTGTTGCAGAGCTACCTAGTGGAAATGCAGTTGCTTTACCTTTCTGGAGGAAGGCTGAGAGTCCGAGTCCGGCTCCTGAGATTGTGAATTTAGTTCTCTGGATCAGGTTTGTAGCAGTGATGGAATAAACTGCTGGCTTAAGTCAAGTCTTTGGTTGCTTCCAAATCATTAGAATGTACTCAGTCCCTTGCAATGTTCCCTCTAATTTTTGACAGCCTGTGTGCACAAATAATTTCTTCTGAGCAAATTTTTGTGTGTGCAGTGTTTCGCCGTGTGCATGGGGCTTAGGATCTGCGTGCATGCGCACAGCTTAGTGGGAACAGTGGTCCCTTGGTTAGAATGCTCCCATTAGTATATGTTCATAGTCCAGAGGCAGGAGCAGGAAAGTGGCAAAATGGAGATGTTTCCAGGCCAGGGCCTTCTAGCTTCTGCCACGTGCCAAGTGAAGGGAAATCCGTTCTCTCTGTGAAAGATGGTGTTTGGAGTCACATGGGCAAGTTACACGTCTATCACCTCCACCCATATTCTAGTTAGAATGTTTACAGGAAAAATCCATTAAGTGTAGACAGGCGTTTTCCAGGGTCCATTGTGAACTAAGTGTTCCTTAATGGGCCACTCAACTTGACCCTTCATGTGCTGGCTAAATATCTTGTGGGCATTACCACAGGAGCAAATGTAGTAAACATAGCTAATACTCATAGCTTCAGATACCAATATGATTATACATGCATAGAAATAGCATAATCATAAGTACCAGCTATTTCACCTACATGACGATTCCCAAAATCGATGAAGCTGTAGCTCACAAAAGCTTATACTCAAATAAATTGGTTAGTCTCTAAGGAGTACTTGTGGCACCTTTTCTTTTTGATTCCCAAAAGAGATTCTGAAAAATTACACCACATACCTGAGACCCTATGTGCCAGCACCATGCCCCACTGGAATTTTGTTATCTGTTATGTAACAACAGAGATGGAGCCAGTGACATGAATCTGTTTAGCCTAAAAGGGAAACGTTAATTTATTTGTTCAGATTTAACTACACCTTTAGTCAGTGAGGGCATATTGGCTGGCACACATCCAGGTTAATGGGCTTCAGTGTTCGTTTGCAGTTAACTTTTCAATGTTCATAAACCTGGTATGTGCTGAGGTGGTTAAAAGCATGACAGGTTTTTATTTTTACTTATTGCTGGTCATAATGTGGGAGGGTATCCGCTCCATCCTCTGCTCATGAGGTTATGTATGTGCCCTGTAGCACTCTTCTGAACACCAGGTGGAAGGATTTTTTTTTTTAGTAAGTGTGGACTGATTCTTTTCTCTTAGAAGGCATGTAATTTTTTCAGGTACACGCTGTTTAACACAGAAAACAATTGGGGCTGTTAATCTTTCTTCAAATTCCATAGAAAATTAAGTTCAACTATATTTTCCAGTACAGTGATGAAATGGATGTTTGTATATACAAACATCAACATGCTTAACTACTCATTTCCCCCAGATATGTAGTATTTCAATCTGTTTATATGGGAGTTGGGTCAGGAGCCATTTCAGCATATGTATTTAAAAGACAAATTTTAAGTAGAACTGTATCCTAAATTGCATTATGGTATTTTTGCATTTCATTGAACTCCTTTATAGGAATAGACTCCTGAACCGCTTACTACAAAAGCAGTCCATAGTCATCCAAATAGTCCCATTGTCTTCAATGGGATTGATCAAATGATTAAGGGGATTAGGTTCCAGTTTGTAAATCGTTCTGGATGAAAACTGACAATGCCTGAGCTGTCAGATCAGAAGGAGCTTCATTCGAATGAAGGTGGGCAGACGTGTGATAAGTCTTAGCTCAGATGCTAAGACGAGGAACATATTTTCAGCCAAGTTCTTAGCAGATTCCAAGTCTGAGGCAGTTGGTTTAAGGCTGTCAGTGTCCGGCATTATAATCTTCACTTATAGTTCTCCCACGAATGAGGAAAATTAGGCATTTGTATTTTTTGTTTAGCTGATCAGTTCCAGCTAACAAGATGCACGTTAGACTAGTTTGGCTGCAAAGAAGAATTCTATGTTTTTACACTGGGGACAACACCACTGATTCCTGACAGGCTGCAGAACTGGGCTGACATCAGAATCCAAACGTCCTCTGGTCAGTGGAAGCAGAGGCATTCCTCTAATGATTTGTACTTGATGTGATGCAGTATGAATATCATGGATAATTCAGACCACTGGGGAGAAACAGAATCAAGAACATTGTTTTAAAACACTTTCCATCTCCCCCCACCCCCTACTTCTCCCCTCTTGAGGACTCCAGTCCTGGCCAATGTAAAACAGCACAATATATATGATAACAAACTTAAGCAAAGCCTTTGTTTAAGTTTGTTAGCATATGTATTATGCTGTTAAAGTCATATAAAGCATGAATGCCCTCCCTAGCCACGTTCTGCTCCTTTGAGCAGAGCGCAGCCCTGCCCACCCCCGTCTTTCCGGTACCCTGTACCGGCTAGAAATCTCTTGCCGGTACTGCATACTAGAGGGTACCGCCCTACTTTCACTCCTGACCCTACCCCCATTTCGATGCCTATGGACTTGGTTTCTCTGAGCCATTATGCCAGTATTAACATAATTATCTGCTGTTGACTTATGTTGTCACTTACTATCACATAGCTAGCCAGCATTCCCCGGGGGAAACGGCAAGTGGCCAGAAAAACCTACCGATGAAGAAAACTGTTCCAATGGTCCATTCAGTCTGAGGGGGCGGGAGTGGGGGAATGGTCTAAGAGGTACAACACAAAACTCAGGCCATGTGGGAGGAGCGGCTAGGGTGGCTTTAAGACATTTTTGCACCTTCCTGATTCTGGGCTGCTGTTGGAGCTGGTGTGGCCTCTGGAGTAATTGAGGAAGTCTGTCCCAGCAGCACCCTAGCATACCTACTGTGTCAGTGCTCGCAGTGGGGGGCTCACAAGGAAGTGTAAGGTACTTTGTGAAAAGCCTGCACTAGGGGAATACTCCCCTGGTCAGCTGTGGGACTCTTAACAGCAGCTACACCAGAGAGCTGTGGTGGAGTGGAATATCCCTCCCCTGGAATCTATTCTCAATTTACTTCAAAATTCTGTTCTTAAAACTCAGAATTTGGATTAAAAATCGTTATTTCTGAGGACTTCACACATGATTTCTTTGAATGTTTGGAGTTGGCAATAGTAATTAAATATGTGCTCAACTTTAAATGATCCACTGCCTTCAGCAGAACCAAAGTTGAAACATATTTAAGCATGTGTTTAAGTGCTTTGCTGGAGAGGGGTCAAAGCTATGGAGGCAAAAACACGCTTGTAGGAATCTCTCCAGTCAAATCCCACAGAAGTTTTGATCCTGCACTGTGCCAAGTGTGAATAAACACAAAGTCAAATGGGGTGAGGTGGACAGAAAACACAGGTGAGGCCAATCCAGCATTGACAGCAGCACACACTGATGCTGCCATGTTACCCTGCTAAATAGTCAATTTCCTTTGCATGATAAGTAAGCTTGGAAGGAGTAGACTTTGTCTGTAAATGTTCGTTCCACCATGTGAACACAGACAAAACCATATTTCTATCAATAAAAAATTATGGATAGGCAAAGTAAGAAAAATGCTGCTTGAGAACTTAGTTTGATTTAAGGAGATTTACTCCGTATATTTTGATATGTGATCTTGACAATTTGTTTTTTAAATGATCACAAAGCTTTAACTTTTTGAATTCAGCATCTACTGTCATTAAATAATTTAACATTTAAAAAGTGAAGCTATACTCTTGTAACTGCATGAAGGAGTAAGATAAAGACCAGCCCTTCTTGACCTTGTTATCTGAAGAAACATATCCCATTTTATTTTATTTTTTATTTAAAAAAAAAAACACGCCAGCATTGGTCATTGATGAATGAAATGAAAAACACAGTAACATTAAAAAAAAAGACCTGTCTTTACAGTATAGTGGATGTTCTGTAGAGCTTTAGTGAAACAAAAATGTTTAAGATACACTATCCTAGTGTATGCGGGGGAGTAGTCCCGCTCTTGTGGGGAACTTTCCTGGCTTCTGCACTACCCCGGTGAAGTGGGCTAGCGAAAGGATCTCAGTCCTCGCTCCCATTTCCTTTACCCAGTGGCCTCCCTGCCCTTGAGGACTCCCCTTCCACTCTCCTGTCTGGCAGAGTCCTCGTAACCCCAACAAGGCTGGGCCCAGGATTCCTTGGGGGTTCGACTGCCAACCCTGCTGTGGTCACGTAGGACAGCGGCTAGGGTGTCCCCACTCCGGGGTACTCTCTCTGCACTGGGCACTTCTCTGACCCACTGACCATTACATACAAGTTAAAGCAAATGCAAGTTATTTAAATCAATAATTAATTTTAAAAAGAATAAGGAAAAATGGGAAAGGCTAAAGGAAACACATCAACCCGCTCTGTGGCAGGGAACATCATAAACAGTGTCTCTGGAATGTCAGGGCAGTTCACAGTCTGTTCCTTGTAAGTCCCAGGCCTCCTTCTCAGGCCCTGGCTGTGCTGCAGGGATGCTGTGGGTTGGACACTTGCTCTGGTGGTGGCCACACACACTCAGGCTCTAAGTGGTAGGACCCTTCTTCCCAGTGTCGCCCCCGCCCCCGTCAGGGTTACGATCCAAGTCTGGCCTGCAGAGCCCCTTGGCTGAGGCGTCTCCCTGTGCTGGGCCTGCTGCCCAGGGTCCCCCTCACTCTGCCCAGCTGCTCACCGCACCCAGATCCGGACTGCTCCAGCCCCAGCTGCACCACTCTGTCTCTGCACTGCTGCTGTTACTGCTGTTGCTCTGACTCCAGCTCCCTGGGCTGCTTCTCTGGCCCCTCTGGCTCTGGTTGCTGCAGCTCTGCTCCCAGGGCAAGTCTGCTCCCTCTGGGCTGTGCCTCTGGTTTTGGGGCTGCAGCTCTGCTCCCAGGACAGGGTCTGCTCTCTCTGGGCTGCTTTTCTGGTCCCTCTGGATCTGGCCCAGCTCTGCTCCCCAGCTTAGCTTGGGCCCCTGCTTTCTCCTTAGCTCGGCCCCACTCTTCTGACCCAGGCAATTCCATCTCACACGGAGGACGGGACCTGCCTGGCCTCCTGACTCCCTGATTAGTCTGCTCACCCTGTCATTCAGGATGACCTGGAGCATTGGCCTCTCCCCACTGTTCCTGGGGTCTGTCAGTCTCAGGGTCCTGATTCCCCATCCACCCTTCCCCCTCTTTAGTACTGGGAGCTAGCCAACCAAAACACCCCCACTGAATGTTAGTAAGGGGGCAACAGTCCCCTTACACTAGCATTAGCTTATTTTTAAAGTAATGACTACAGAAATTCTTAACCTAACAAAAACTGTTCTTCTTATACGCTGTAAAGAAAGCTTTACATGCCAGCGTATACTATAAAAATCCTCAATTGAGGGGGCTTCCAATCAAATTTTACTTAAAGCACAGTGGGAAATGTCACTATGGATAACCCATATTTACGTATGTGTTTCAACTAAAAACAAAGCTTAAAAAGACAAAAACCATATGTCAGCACGAATGATTGTGTAACTACTAAGGAGAGAAATGAGCGTGGGGCATGTTTCAATCAGCATGTTTCCCCACATCCCCTTTTGCTTTTTAAAATACTAACTTTTGCAGTGAAAGAGTTTTTCATCACAGGATTAAAACTAAATAAAATGAGGATTGAAATAAAGTGATTAAAAGCTATATTGTCAAATTTTAAAAATAATGAAAGCATTCTTTGACATCTGAAAGAATTTCCAAGAGCAGGAAATAGATTAAGATAATTATTTAGTTATGGAAATTAAATTATCATCCCTGTGACCTAACTTAGATAAAGATTTTTTTATACAGTAATTTTTTTGGTCATAATGACTTGCACAGTAAGAAGAAAAAATTCTGTAAAAATAGTTTTCAGGAATGTAAACTGTGAAGAAATAACTTCCTGGAGAAAAAGCAATATTATACAAAATCCTCCTGTAAACCAGGGTTTTACAATTAAAAATAAAAGTAAAAAGACATGTCATAGGTTTCTAAATGTTTAAAGGGACTCTTTAAAAAATAGGGCTAGTTTGCTTTTTAGAGTTTTGCCTAAGTGAAATGACCAGAATACAAGAAAAGCCAACTAAACAAAAACTGCTCTAAAGACTAACCATTTGTAAAGAAAGTTTTAAACATTAGGGTACGGTATAAAACCCACAACTGATAGTTTTTACAATTAAAAAAAAATTAAAAGACAAAAGCCATAGCTTTGTGATCACACAAAATTCAGAGATAAGGCTATAGCCTATGACTCCATTATCTGAATTAACTGCCCCACCGTACCTACCCACTCCCTGCTCCTCCTTTTTGAAATTTAAAACGGTCATCTGTTCATGTTCTTTAGCTAAACTTAGAATTTATAATCCCATCAAAGTTTTAAATGAAACTTTAAAAGGTTTAACAAGTAAAACAGGATCGGGGGAATAAGAACTGTCCTCGATTTTAGGGGAATATTGATAACTGTCTGAAATATTTTTTAGTGGAACAGCTTTGTAGGTAGCCATTCTTTGTTTGTTATCATGCTTTAGCATGGGCAAGCGGTTGTCATACAGGAGCATTTCCCCATTTTGTGAGGCTTTATTTCCTCCATTCAGTGGGCTATCAGAAATAAATAAATAAGTCTAGAAGGAACACTGGGGGATTACTTTTTGTGAGGCTCCTAGGGCAACACACATACCCCCTTCCCTCATAAACTAAGTGGTGTAGGACAGGCTCAAAGCTTTATTTCCAGACATAAGAATGTTTACTTTGTAAACTATTGCAGTTGCCAGATCACAGATTGTTAGATTGCCACTTAAAAAAAGTACATATGGTTGTGAAATCTGTTGTTTTCCCATAGGGTTCTTAGTAGCATCCAGTTCTCCAGGGCTATAACACTACAGATCAGAAATGCAACACTCATTAAGCCTATGCAACCTGTTGGTTCAAAGTGGGGAAGTGTTTCTATATGGCAAACACTTGCCCATGCTAAAGCATTACAACTAACAAAAAATGGCTACCGACAAAACTGTTTCATTAAAAAAGATTTCAGTCAGATATCAATATTCCCCTAACTGCTGAGGCTGACTCCCCTGGATTTTACTTACAACTACAGATAAAATCAGAAAAAAAAAATGCTTTAAATAGTGATACCCATCAAAATTATTTAAAAAAATAATAAATCAAATTCTGCCAAACTTAATAAGGATCACACTTAAGTCAGTGTTTCCTCACACACTCCTGTGCCCTCACTCTTGCATAAGAGGATATGTACAAGAGGCATCAGACTACTGCTTAGTACAGAGGACTATGTTCAGTAGTTAACCTCTCCTGGAACCATGTGTAGTTTCTACTTTCATTTACCACTCTAGTATGTGTGGACAGGCAGGGGGAAAGCCCAGTTAGTGCTGTGCCAGCTCTGCCCACCCAAGATGCACCAAGTAGATCTCACAAAGGAGTGAATTCAGCTTAAAAAAAAGTTTTAGGCCTAGGGTACCACAGATTTGGACTACTGCCTTGAGCTTAGCTAAAACATAAGATGTTATTCCACCCTTTAGGTGTTATAACGAGAAGCAGCCTCCTCAGATGTGAAGCCTCTATGGAGATGGATGTATTTCTACATATTGTACAGGTCCTGTAGGACCAAAAGGACTCCACAAAATATTCCTTCTGAACAGCATGAAGTACTTACACAGCTCCTAGGATGTAGTGCACACACTAGGAAATGTGATGGGTACAGTGGTGATTAAAGGGCTTAATTCTGCAAAGTGATGAGCAATTTGGCCTCAGACCAGCACCGCACTTAAGCACCTGCTTAACTTTAAGCACCTAAGTAGTCCCACTCACTTCAGTGGGGCTTCTCATATGTTTATAGCTAAGCGTGTGGTTGAGTGGTCAGTACCTTGCAGGTCCAGTCCCATACTGAGAACCAAGAGACCTAAGTGTTCAGAGATCACTCAAGTACATTTCTCTGCAGGAGAGAGGCGCTGAAGAACATTTCAGTGAATAGCCTTCTAGAAATGTGTTCTTAAAACATATTTTAGTTGGATTGAAGACTATGAAGCCAATAAATCCTGTGTAGACAAAGAGAACTTTCTTTTTAACCACAGTTTATTTCTTCCAAATGAAGTTTCAATCAGCTGGGGTTAATTTTAAGATGCCTGTCAATCTCTTTACTTTTCTACAAGCTTCATGCTGAAGAAATTAGCTCATTAAGTGGGTTTCTGCCATACACTGTCCATAGATGTAAACAGTATAACTGAGAAAAGAGGAACTAGATATGTGCTCATCTGAAAGATTTCACCATCTTGGATTTAACTGAAAAAAACTGAGGCAAGCATAATGCGGAGTAGGCTAATTGTTGTCTGTCTGCACAGCACCTTGCTTAATGAGGCTCTGGCCCTAACCTAATAATAATAATCAAATGTGTTAACAAAAAAAAAAGCTGATGGGAAAGCTGAATAATTTAATGGAATGGAGATGGAATTATTGTGGCTTGAAGCTAGGGGCTTTAAAAGCAGTAAGTTAATATAACAGTGTACCTATAGGTTATGAGTCTGCTTTTTCAGAAGTGGCTAGTGATTTGGGGAACTTTAATTTGTAGGTGACCAGCTTGAGACAACTTAAAATGCTGAGCACCTGCTCTCTGAAAAGTAGGCCTCTATAAATTGTCTGAAATTGGGGCACCTAAAAACGGAGGCATGTGAAATCACTGGTCACTCTTGAAAATTCAGGTCATGTGTACCACTAGGAAACTATGGAGCCAAAAGTTTGATTACATATGGAAAAAAAAATAAAGGATCAGCTATAAGAAGGGACTGGAAAAGCTTCAAAATAGAACTAAAGGAGTAAAACTCACCCTAAAACTAAGGTGGAGAATGAAAGGTGACACTTTTAATAAGCTATTACATTTGTAAAATATCCCCAAATACTGAAAAAATAGATCTGTCTCCAGAACAAATGCCAAGGATAATTCTGAAAGGCAAGCTCTGTTGGAGCAGCTCAGAAAAAAAGGATACTATGAACAAATATTCTAAAGTTGCCCAAGAACAAATACGTTATTGATATGATGTTAATAAAAATCATACATTTCAATCCTATCTATCTAGAAAAATCAATGACTAGACAGTTCATATACAGAGGCTAAACAGGTCTTTGGCTGCAAAAGATTGTATTTAAACATTCTAAGTAGTGGATATGTCAGGGCCATCAGGGAAAGAGTGGACATCAGATCTACTCTAATCGTGAGCTATTACTGAGACACAGAGGTGGTTGCCCCTGTAAAACGCTAATGTAAGCTGTTGCTGGAATGTCTAATGCTCACTTGCACATGTGTGATTGTTTTAGTACAATATGGGACAGATCTCTGGCTGGCGTAAAGTGGCATAGTTCCAGAGACTGCAGTGGAGTTACAATTTATACCAGCTCAGGATCTAGTCCTAGAATATAAATGTGTTGGAAATAAATTTTAAATGCTTGGGATCAGATTCTGCTCTCAGATAAGAATGTGACACTCCTTAAAGTTAATGGAACCTTTGAAATGTGTCCCATACCAAGTTTAAAATGCAGAGGAACTATGTGGTTTTTTTGTGCTGACAACTATCTTCAGTGCAGCTGTGTTGTGAAATCATTAGCTGCCAAAGGAAGGAAATAGTGGACAGATGTTAATTGTGATAGGTTGACATTTTTTCATATGGAGATGAAATTCATTCTTCAATGCTTTCTTCCTTCTCACCTTAGGGAAAACCAGAATCTAGACAACAGTGGGTAAAAATTAGTCAGTCTATGGCAATGACCAACCTTCATTTTTCTCAAAATACACGTTGGGTAGGCAGACAGAGTTCCTACCAACATTTCAACTACTGGTCTTGATGTCCACCAAACATACAAGAAATCATCATGACTCCATGTAGCAAAATCAATAGACAACAGTGGATTAGATAGCTTGTTTCCTAGCTGCCAGTTCACCATTCTTATGCTGCACTTTTCTGGGGGTGTTAAGAAAGCTAGTGAATGCCTTGCAAGTGTCATTCTGACAAATACCAGTGTTAAAGACCATGAGGCAAAATATAATCTGTCATATCTTTGATCTTACTACAATCATCTTTACAACTAGTTTGTTACCCATACATTCACTTGGTTATTCAATATTATCAAGCAAAAATTAGCTGTATGGACAATAATAAATTTAATAATCAATTTCAGAATGGCTGCCTACAGGTATCAGCCCCAGAAACTTGTGAGGATAAGGGACAAGGAGCCATTCAAAAGAGCTAAGGACTTAAGTTGAGAAAAAAATGACTCAAGGTGCCAGAAAGTTAAGGTACAAGTGGAGTATAAGGAATGAAGAGCTCATAGTTATCCTCACATTAAACTTTTCATGTGAACGGATTTCAGGAAAAACAGTTTCAGGAGAACCAAAATGGAATTTGTCAGATTCCTAGCTGCCTGCCTGGAAGACTCTTGTTAGTTTCATTTTCTGCCCCTCTGTCCCACTTCAGGATGAAAGTTTTTTCAAAAAATGCAAAATTTTTCTCAGGAGGGGACTTCAGTTTTTCAGCCAGCTCCAATCACATTGTTTATTCACCCAAACTGCACGAGCAGCGAAACTCATAAGTGTTCCTACTACTGTAGACACAATAAGAGGCTTGCTGCAGGGACTACCTTTCCTGTGTGCCTTGGATGGAATTTACTCCTGGGCAGAGGGCCAGCACATGATATAGGCACTACTTAAATTCCATTTTGAGAATTGAAGCATTGTGTGTGTATCTTATACTAGGGCACTGCATGGGAATAAATTTCATCCTCAAGGCGTTTCGCAGCTAGGGAATGGAGATATACATGCAGTCTTTACTGTGGTATGTCTTAACTTGAATGCTGAACGGTGCAACCATGATAGCATCTTAATGTCTGTCACTTTTGGTACAGAATAATTTGTTTAGCACTCCTAATTCAGGCAAATTTATTGGGGTGGGGGTGGCAAATTACATTTTTAATGATGATCTCTAGACTGGGTCTATAAAGTTAAGGCAATATGTTAGCCTACTTCACAAATCTCCTTCTAGAAAGGTTACTTACATCTTATGGGGGAATCTTTTTAATATTCTCATGCTCAAAATAACTGAACCATTTTTGTTCAAATTCATCTTCAGATAGAAACAAATCATGGAAAAATTCAGCTCAAAAAGAGTTTCAGAAAACAAGCAAATTAAAATTGGGCTTGTCACTTATGAGCTCCCCCAAAATCCACACAACTCCTGGTTTCATGTATGTCTTTGATCACAAGAGATGACTGGGAAACTGTCTTCCCCTCCCACTAATATGTGAGAGTTTGATTACCCTCTCTCCCCCCTGCATTTGAACGGGACAAAAATCAATCTCAAAAATATTTATGAACTAAACAAAATGAAATTTTGTTTTGGGGCAATAGAAACATTTTGTTTCAATTTTGATTTCAACTTTTTTCAGTCTATTTAGCTGAAAATTTCTAAACAAACAATCATTTTGATCCAGAGAACGGAAATCTTTTATTTTGAAAATACCAAAACATTTCAACAATTTAAACTTTTTTCTCAACACTTTTTTATTTGGGAAATTTGTCTAACTGACCCGGTTTTATGAACAGTTTTGATTTGTGACTAATCAGTATTTTTCAATGAAAAATTACTCGTTTAAAAAAATCTGGACCAACTCTACTGGTCACCTACCTTTCAAAGTTGTTATATATACTACGGACTTGTCTCTGGAGAAGTCTGTCATGAGGGTACTAAATGCAAATTTAACATGGCACATCGAGACTCACTTCAAGTCTATATAGAGCCTAACTTACACCTTCTTAGCCCTGGTCTACACTAGGACTTTAGGTCGAATTTAGCAGCATTAACTCGATGTAAACCTGCACCCGTCCACACAATGAAGCCCTTTATTTCGACTTAACGGGCTCTTAAAATCGATTTCCGTACTCCACCCCTGACAATTGGATTATTGCTTAAATTGGCCTTGCCGGGTCGAATTTGGGGTACTGAGGACACAATTCGACGGTATTGGCCTCCGGGAGCTATCCCAGAGTGCTCCATTGTGACCGCTCTGGACAGCACTCTCAACTCAGATGCACTGGCCAGGTAGACAGGAAAAGAACTGTGAACTCTTGAATCTCATTTCCTGTTTGGCCAGCGTGGCAAGCTGCAAGTGACCATGCAGAGCTCATCAGCAGAGGTGACCATGATGGAGTCCCAGAATCGCAAAAGAGCTCCAGCATGGACTGAACGGGAGGTACGGGATCTGATTGCTGTATGGGGAGAGGAATCCGTGCTATCAGAACTCCGTTCCAGTTTTCAAAATGCCAAAACCTTTGTCAAAATCTCCCAGGGCATGAAGGACAGAGGCCATGACAGGGACCCGAAGCAGTGCCGCGTGAAACTTAGGCTTGCCTCAGCTCCTTATCAGAAAACCAGAGGGGCAAACGGCCGCTCCGGGTCAGAGCCCCAAACATGCCGCTTCTATGATGAGCTGCATGCCATTTTAGGGGGTTCAGCCACCACTACCCCAGCCATGTCGTTTGACTCCTTCAATGGAGATGGAGGCAACATGGAAGCAGGTTTTGGGGACGAAGAAGATGATGATGATGATGAGTAGGAGGAGGTTGTAGATAGCTCACAGCAAGCAAGCGGAGAAACCAGGAACTGTTTCTCACCCTGGACCTGGAGCCAGTACCCCCCGAACCCACCCAAGGCTGCCTCCTGGACCCGGCAGGCGGAGAAGGGACCTCCGGTGAGTGTACCTTTTAAAATACTATACATGGTTTTAAAAGCAAGCATGTGAAAGGATTAATTTGCACTGGCATTTGCGGCTCTCCTGGATGTACTCCCAAAGCCTTTGCAAAAGGTTTCTGGAGAGGGCAGCCTTATTGTGTCCTTCATGGTGGGACACTTTACCACTCCAGGCCAGTAACACGTACTCGGGAATCATTGTACAACAAAGCATTGCAGTGTATGTTTGCTGGCGTTCAAACAACATCCATTCTTTATCTCTCTGTGTCATCCTCAGGAGAGTGAGATATCATTCATGGTCTCCTGGTTGAAATAGGGTGCTTTTCTTCAGGGGACATTCAGAGGAGCCCGTTCCTGCTGAGCTGTTTGCCTGCAGCTGAACAGAAATGTTCCCCGCTGTTAGCCACGGGGAGAGGGGAGGGGGTAGCCACGCGGTGGGGGGAGGCAAAATGCGACCTTGTAACGAAAGCACATGTGCTATGTATGTAATGTTAACAGCAAGGTTTACCCTGAAAGACTGTAGCCACTGTTTTATAAAATGTGTCTTTTTAAATACTGCTGTCCCTTTTTTTTTTTCCTCCACCAGCTGCATGTGTTTCAATGATCACAGGATCTTCTCCTTCCCAGAGGCTAGTGAAGATTAGAAAGAAAAAATAAACGCACTCGTGATGAAATGTTCTCTGAGCTCATGCTGTCCTCCCACACTGACAGAGCGCAGACAAATGCGTGGAGGCAAATAATGTCAGAGTGCAGGAAAGCACAAAATGACCGGGAGGAGAGGTGGCGGGCTGAAGAGAGTAAGTGGCGGGCTGAAGACAGGGCTGAAGCTCAAATGTGGCGGCAGCGTGATGAGAGGAGGCAGGATTCAATGCTGAGGCTGCTGGAGGACCAAACCAGTATGCTCCAGTGTATGGTTGAGCTGCAGCAAAGGCAGCTGGAGCACAGACTGCCACTACAGCCCCTGTGTAACCAACCGCCCTCCTCCCCAAGTTCCATAGCCTCCACACCCAGACGCCCAAGAACGCGGTGGGGGGGCCTCCGGCCAACCAGCCACTCCGCCACAGAGGATTGCCCCAAAAAAAGAAGGCTGGCATTCAATAAATTTTAAAGTTGTAAACTTTTAAAGTGCTGTGTGGCATTTTCCTTCCCTCCTTCACCACCTCTCCTTGGCTATCTTGGTAGTCGTCCCCCTATTTGTGTGATGAATGAATAAAGAATGCATGAATGTGAAGCAACAATGACTTTGTTGCCTCTGCAAGCAATGATCAAAGGGAGGAGGGGAGGGTGGTTAGCTTGCAGGGAAGTAGAGTGAACCAAGGGGCGGGGGGTTTCATCAAGGAGAAACAAAGAGAACTTTCACACCGTAGCCTGGCCAGTCATGAAACTGGTTTTCAAAGCCTCTCTGATGCGTACCGCGCCCTCCTGTGCTCTTCTAACCGCCCTGGTGTCTGGCTGCGCGTAACCAGCAGCCAGGCGATTTGCCTCAACCTCCCACCCCGCCATAAACGTCTCCCCCTTACTCTCACAGATATTGTGGAGCACACAGCAAGCAGTAATAACAGTGGGAATATTGGTTTCGCTGAGGTCTAAGCGAGTCAGTAAACTGCGCCAGCGCGCCTTTAAACATCCAAATGCACATTCTACCACCATTCTGCACTTGCTCAGCTTGTAGTTGAACAGCTCCTGACTACTGTCCAGGCTGCCTGTGTACAGCTTCATGAGCCATGGCATTAAGGGGTAGGCTGGGTCCCCAAGGATACATATAGGCATTTCAACATCCCCAACAGTTATTTTCTGGTCTGGGAATAAAGTCCCTTCCTGCAGCTTTTGAAACAGACCAGAGTTCCTGAAGATGCGAGCATCATGTACCTTTCCCGGCCATCCCACGTTGATGTTGGTGAAACGTCCCTTGTGATCCACCAGAGCTTGCAGCACTATTGAAAAGTACCCCTTGCGGTTTATGTACTCGCCGGCTTGGTGCTCCGGTGCCAAGATAGGGATATGGGTTCCGTCTATGGCCCAACCACAGTTAGGGAATCCCAGTACAGCAAAGCCATCCACTATGACCTGCACATTTCCCAGGGTCACTACCCTTGATATCAGCAGATCTTTGATTGGGTGAGCTACTTGCATCACAGCAGCCCCAACAGTAGATTTGCCCACTCCAAAATGATTCCCAACTGACCGGTAGCTGTCTGGCGTTGCAAGCTTCCACAGGGCTATCGCCACTCGCTTTTCAACTGTGAGGGCTGCTCTCATCTTGGTATTCATGCGCTTCAGGGCAGGGGAAAGCAAGTCACAAAGTTCCACGAAAGTGCCCTTACGCATGCGAAAGTTTCGCAGCCACTGGGAATCGTCCCAGACCTGCAACACTATGCGGTCCCACCAGTCTGTGCTTGTTTCCCGAGCCCAGAATCAGCGTTCCACAGCATGAACCTGCCCCATTAGCACCATGATGCATGCATTGGCAGGGCCCATGCTTTCAGAGAAATCTGTGTCCATGTCCTGATCACTCACGTGACCGCGCTGACGTCGCCTCCTCGCCCGGTATCGCTCTGCCAGGTTCTGGTGCTGCATATACTGCTGGATAATGCATGTGGTGTTTAATGTGCTCCTAATTGCCAAAGTGAGCTGAGCGGCCTCCATGCTTGCCTTGGTATGGCGTCCGCACAGAAAAAAGGCACGGAACGATTGTCTGCCGTTGCTCTGACGGAGGGAGGGGCGACTGACGACATGGCTTACAGGGTTGGCTTCATGGAGCTAAAATCAACAAAGGGGGTGGCTTTACATCAAGGAGTATTTCAGGCAGGACTTCATGGAGGGTTCCAATATGAAATGGTGCACCTAAGTTATTGTTCTTATTGGAACAAGGAGGTTAGTCTGGCCTCTGATTGATACATGGCTAGATTTACCTCGCAGCACCTTCTCTGTGAGTGACTGCAGTGCGACCTAGAGGAATGAGTCCCCTAGACGGGGGCTGGGGGTGGGGGGAAGCAAATGAGTACAAAACAAATCTGGTCTATTTCTTGTTTTGATCCCCTCCATCTATCTTTTACATCTTTGGCTGGCAGCAGACGGTGCAGAAGGACTGCATGCCATCCAGATCTCATGGCTGCCCGGCAGAAGATGATGCAATAGGACTGCTAGCAATCCGTATCGCCTGCCTGCTCACCATAAGATGGTTCAATAGGACTGACTGCAGGACTAAAGAGAATGACCTGGTCAAGTCACTCCAAATTTAGTCCCTGCGCCCATGTCTGCCCAGGCGCTCCTGGCCGACGTGGCCAGGAGCACCTCGGACATGACGAGGACGGCTACCAGTCATACTGTACCGTCTGCTGCCACAAGGCAAGGGGTTGATGCTGCTGTGTAGCAATGCAGTACCACGTCTGCCAGCACCCAGGAGACATACAGTGACGGTTACCTGAGCGGGCTCCATGCTTGCCGTGGTATGGCGTCTGCACAGGTAACTCAGGAAAAAAGGCGCGAAACGATTGTCTGCCCTTGCTTTCACGGAGGGAGAGAGGGAACGGGGGCCTGATGATATGTACCCAGAACCACCCGTGACAATGTTTTAGCCCCATCAGAGTGCTCCATTGTGACTGCTCTGGACAGCACTCTCAACTCAGATGCACGATTGTTTGCCGTTGCTCTGATGCAGGGAGGGGCGACTGAGGACACGGCTTACAGGGTTGGCTTCGGGAGCTAAAATCAACAAAGGGGGTGGCTTTACATCAAGGAGTATTTCAGGCAGGACTTCACGGAGGGTTCCAATGAGAAATGGTGCACCTAAGTTATTGTTCTTATTGGAACAAGGAGGTTAGCCTGGCCTCTGATTGATACATGGCTAGATTTACCTCGCTGCACCTTCTCTGTGAGTGACTGCAGTGTGACCTAGAGGAATGAGTCCCCTAGACAGGGGAGGGGGGGAAGCAAATGAGTACAAAACAAATCTGGTCTATTTCTTGTTTTGATCCACTCCATCTATCTTTTACATCTTTGGCTGGCAGCAGACAGTGCAGAAGGACTGCATGCCATCCACATCTCATGGCTGCTCGGCAGAAGATGGTGCAATATGACTGCTCGCCATCCTCATCTCTTGCCTGCCCGGCAGAAGATGGTGCAATATGACTGCTATCCATCCTTATCTCTTGCCTGCCCAGCAGAAGATGGTACAGTACGACTCCTAGCAATCCGTATTGCCTGCCTGCTCACCATAAGACGGTTCAATAGGACTGACTGCAGGACTGAAGAGAATGACCTGGTCAAGTCACTCCAAATTTAGTCCCTGCGCCCATGTCTGCCCAGGCACCGTCTGCTGCCAGAAGGCAATGGGTTGCTGCTACTGTGTAGCAATGCAGTACCGCGTCTGCCAGCACCCAGGAGACATACGATGACTGTTACCTGAGCGGGCTCCATGCTTGCCATGGTATGGCGTCTGCACAGGTAACTCAGGAAAAAAGGCGCGAAACGATTGTCTGCCCTTACTTTCACGGAGGGAGGGAGGGAACGGGGGCCTGACGATATGTACCCAGAACCACCCGCGATAATGTTTTAGCCCCATCAGGCACTGGGATCTCAACCCAGAATTCCAATGGGCAGCGGAGACTGCGGGAACTGTGGGATAGCTACCCACAGTGCAACGCTCCGGAAGTCGATTCTAGCCTCGGTACTGTGGAAGCACTCCGCCGAGTTAATGCACTTAATGCACTTAGAGCATTTTCTGTGGGGACACACACACTCGAATATATAAAACCGATTTCTAAAAAAACGACTTCTATAAATTCAACCTAATTCCGTAGTGTAGACATACCCTTAGATAAACCCTCCCTAAGGTCTAATTCAGGTGCAGTTTTATATTAGAAACAGAAAGTGGCCTGTTAATCATAAATAGGTAGAGTGGACATCCTCGCCTAGAAGGCAGTTAGAATCCTGATTAGTTGTCGCACAAGTTCCTTTCGAATTCAGTCAATATACTTGTATTACTATGACTTTGGGGAACAGTCTTTATAATTTAAGTTCTATCTTAAATAATTAAGGTTGAGTTCTACCTTAAGGCTCCTTTTCTCAGTCACTCATAACTGCCCCAAAGATTCCTTTTGGGCTGAAATTTTCCAAGCTTGGTTTCAGGCAAAAGGCAAATGTTTCTGGAAAGTTTAACTAAAACTTATTCAGCTGTCTGTTATTCAGATACGAAAATACTTTCCCTCTATTTTCCTCCAGTTCAGCAGCTGAGCTTGGTAAATTCCTGAAGCTACAAAATGAACTACCTGTGCACACCGATCATTCTTAAAGTAGGCCGCTAAATTTTAACCTTTTCTTCTGTGCACACTTAACCCTCCATTTCCAAACCTTTGTTATATGTATATTTAAAAAAAAATCTGCATTCAGACATTTACTGCTAGTGATCTATCATGTTAGAGGTTTTTAAGTTCAGCTTTTCTGAGGTACCCCCCTGGGGGAAGGGGGCACGCGCGGCTTGAAGAGAAAAAAACCTGTGAACTCTCAAAAAAGTCTAAAAATCCCCCTTTGAGCAGACAGCAAAGAAAGTGGAATTTCAGTCCTATGGGGCATGTGAAGCAGGGACTTGGGCTTGGAACTGAAGAGGGCAGCGAACCTGCGAAGGGAGCCCTGCTATTGGGCGAGGTACAGCGCCAAGCACCGGGCCCGTGCCCAGCCAGTAACTAGAAGCCAGGTTAGGAGGCTGAGCGCTGCGCTTAGCAGGAGCAATCATCAGCCTCAGCCAAGTCGCTGCATCCGATCCTGGTTGCTTCGCTGCCTCTGGTTTCATGGGCGAGGGCGCTGCCAGAGCCAGCGCGCGGGAGGGCCGTCCCGCCCCGCGCTGCCAGCAGGGCGGGGGTCAGCTTTGCAGGACACAGCCCGTGCGCTGCACAGCTGGGGATCGGGGCCTTACCGGCTAATGGGCCACCGGCTCCGGGCCTCCAGAAGCAAGGGGGAAAAAAAAATGACACCTCCCCGTCGGGGAATCGAACCCCGGTCTCCCGCGTGACAGGCGGGGATACTTACCACTATACTAACGAGGAGCTATATGACACCCATCGCGCGTTCAACCCCTAAATCCTTTTCTACTCGCCCCTGGTGGGTGGAACTCTTAAGCAGTCGGCAGTATCCAACCAAAACTTCCCCAGAGGCCGTTGGGCGCGGCTTCTCGCAAAGCACCACGGGCATTATTGTCCTCCAAGGCCCTTCCTCAGCCCCTTTTCCAGCAGTGCGGAACTACCGTTCCCAGGGGGCCTCGCGCGGCCCCTCCCCGGGCGCGGCCCCGCCCCTGACTCTATCCGCCGGCGCTGCCCCGCCGCCACAGCGAGTTCGAGCCTGAGCCATGGCGGAGTCGGACCCGAGCTCCTTTTCCTCCCCTGCCGACCATCTCACGCAGCACCTCTACCTGCGCTGCCGCGTGGACTTCGGCTGCCGGATGCTGCGGGGCACGGCGGCCCTCACCGTGCGGGCCGGGCGGGACGGGCTGCGGTGCCTGGTAACGGCCCGGCCTGGGGTCCTGGCGCCGGGCGGGCTGCCCGGGAATGGCGGGGAATCTCCCGCATGGGGCGGGGTGGGGGGCGCTGGCCCTCACACGGCCACTGGCTCAGGGGCGTCCTGCCGCGGGAGGCGTCGAAAACAGCGTTGGCTGGGACAGGCTCGGACCCCTCAGCGGTCCAGGGAGCCGGAGGGTGGGGGCGGGACAGCAGCATCTCCCCTCCCCCCCCATGGACGGCGCGGGGCTGGGAGCCTGGGGCGGGGGTTAACCCCCCGGCTGGGCTTTGAGCGGAGGGTGGGGAGTCCGGGCAGTGCCCGCGCCCTGTGGGGCGGGTCCGCGGGCGGGCTGGATGCGAGAGGGTCCGTGTGTCCATCCCTCTCCCCC